>NW_008795249.1:1662679-1670534 GCF_000699145.1 Aptenodytes forsteri | reverse complement strand
GTTTCATTTTCTGTTGTCATTGGTAAAGGTAAAGAAGGCATTGAAAGAAAATTTATTCTGGCATTTTTTTCAAATATTCCCTGTGGGGTAATTATGAAGACTCTTGTTTCTCCTTATCGTCTGTCTTTTGTATTTAAAAAGAATATATAAATGCTGGGCCAATGTGTTACTGTTAAAATTGCTCGGTTGTATTCAGTAAAGGTAGTAAGTGGATTAGCCTGTGAGGCAGAATAGCTCTGATACTTTAAATACTGTAGAAAAATGTCATTTAATAATACTGATTTTTTAATTTTTATTTTCATGGAGTGACTCTGGGCCGAGTATCCTTGCATAAACCGTTTATATGAAAGCAACGCTACAAGTGGCCTAAGACATTCCTACTTCTGTGTTGCTGGTGTGAAAGGTTATAAGAGATGAAGAATAAAATTTCGGCTTTCAATAGTGTTCATGGAGGTTAGGAAAAGAAACTGCAGCGCATCTCATCTGGCGCTCTGTAACTGGCTGTAATCTCTATAGCAAAGGTACTTTAGGAATTCCTGTCCCAGATTCCTGGGACAGATGGCAAAGGAGGAGGAAATAAACTTGCAGCTGCGTACACCAACAGTAAGGAATTTCTGAAAATACTTGATGTAGTCAAGGTGCACAGTGTCTTCTTGCAGGGACTGTCTTGCCAGGGCTCCCGAAAGACAGAAGTGCTTACGAGGGGTATGGATGAAAAAAATAGCGCCATTTCACATTTATTTTTATGTGCCTTGTCAGGGACTTATGCTGGCTGGCATCTTTTCAAGACAGGATGCCTTTCTGTTGTAAGAGCTGGGTAGCAGTGCAGGACAGTAGTACTTTCTGGTCTATTTTTAGCGGTATTAAATCTCAAGCAATAACCCAAAATGATGAATTTATGGAAATGGTTTTGCTTCCAAAGTTTCTTACTCTTCCTTCCTGCTGCCCCACCTCCTCCCCCCCCAAATGCTTGATATCAGCATTTGATATCAGAGTCCAGTTAATTAGTGTTTGGTGAATGTAGCCAGAGTTCACGTTGCACAATTTTATATGAAGAATTTCCTTGAGATATTTTTCTTGTCTGCTACTGCCAATATATGAAATGGTCCCAAAAGTGGCATTCCTTTTGCTCTCCTCTCCAAATTGTTCCGCGTAACATATGCAGAACCAAAGTTCCTTTCATTGTTTTCTAGGTGGATAGTCAGCACTTTTAAGCTTAGTTATCACATCAAAAGCAGGTGAGGCACTAGAGCATGTGAAAATCATTTCGAGGAAGGATGCCATTCTGTTCAGTAGTTTGTCTAAATCATAGATGAAATTTTCCCTTCGAGAGGTATGTCTCAAAAATTTTAGGCTATAATTTTTTTTTCCTCTTTCCCCTCCAACAGAAATGATTTTATATTGATAATTTTCTGCCTGAGGTAAACTGACTCTTTGCTGAAATATATGAAAAGTGTGTTTTGGTCTTGGCAAGCCCTGTAATTTTAGCAGGATAAAAAGTCATCATATTTATTAATCCCCTAGTATTCAAGGACAGAGAGTACTTGTGCAGCAAAGGGCGCTTTGCACAGATTCAAACTGTACGCTCTGTGTTATCACGTCCCCTGGGATTAAAAGCAAGAATCCCGCCATAGGAAAAAGATCTAAAACCAAAAGGGAAGCAAACAGTGCCAGCCCAATGGACACCGCTACACAGATGCTGTGCTTTCCCTAAGTAACGCCAGTGATGATAATATAATAGCGAGTGGTACATGTTAAGCAACATCAAGTGGTTTTGGAATTTTACTACGTCTTTTTGAAAGGATGTTAATGTTGTGTTGCCACATTGAAAGCAAAGCAACTAGGTTAACCATCTGAAAAGGGAGCATCCCCTTTGACTTAGGCTTTAGCATATTAATGTGCTTTCTCAAACTCAGCCCAAGGTAGGTTGAGCGGTACGGCTGATTGAATTATGCATTTTTGATCAGTAAAGATGAGATGAGTTCTTAGATGCAACAATTAAAAGAAGCACCTCTGAGCGGCGTGAGTAAAGATGATGAGAATATGGCCGTTGTGTCCTTTCCCTTCACGTTAGGTATCCATTAGAAAAAACAGAGCAGGGGCACTGAAAAAGATCCCTACAACAGAAGTTTGTATCACAGAAAACTCTATGCTTCACTTTGAATAATGTTTGCATTCCCACCAGAAGTTTATGTGACAGAAAAACTGTGCTTCATTTTAATTAATGATTGCATTCCCAGCAGAGCAGCGGCTCCCCATCAGTATGTGACTGCTCAGGGGGACAAAAGAATGGGTTTTTAAACCAAAACCTTTACTAAATGTTTATAACAGAGGTAAATCGGCTAGTCTGTCTGTATTTTTAGCATTTCACAGCATCATGTTTCACAATGCAAACCAAGGATGTGGATGCATTAAGCATTGACTGCTGCATTGCCTGCGGTTGTAGAAACAATTCCCTCTCTAACTGCAGCAGCTTTTTCCCTTGTCCTCTCATGTGTCTTAACATGAGTAGCTAATACAAACAGTAACGGGGAGTCTCATGTGTCTTAACATGAGTAGCTAATACGAACAGTAACGGGGAGCGCTGTGCATAGGAGAGGGATGCTGCGTATCCGTGCTGCTTCCACGGTACTTGTGTGTCTAGGACATAAGGATCTGCTATGTGAAAATTGAGTGGGTTTTCTGTGTCCCCCGCGTGACCCGTGGTAAACCTGCCCTAGTACAAGCCATCGAAAGGGGACTGTAAGCAGAACCCCGTGCCTGTAGTTCACAAAATGTAGTGTCTACTCCTACTTTCCAATTAGTCAAGATATAATTAAGCCTTAATTTATCGGAGGTTCTCACAACAGTGAGATAGCAGAGAGAGCGTGATAGAGAACAGACAGCATCTCATGAGGTAGAAATCTTAATTTACAATTGTTTTCTCTCTATAAAGCATCAATCTGTGCAGAAATGATCAAATAATACCCACCCAACTGGGAAAAGGCAGAAGGAGGGAAGGGAAACGGGCAGAGAATGCACGTGGCATCTCCACAATGACGATGGTGGGAGAGCGTAACACATAAACCCCACGCCTGTGAACACATCATTCCTTCCCCGGGCCCGTGGTGGGCTGAGAGGCAGAATGGCAGGCAACGTGTCCTGAATCACCTCATAGCATTGCACGCTACTACTTAGGAATGAAGATTTCTTAGCAGCTCTGTTTTGGTAAACACCGCGAGCAAAGATGAGTGGAGTTGCTTTACAAGGAAATTGCATGAAATTCTAGTCTAACCAGCACAGAAATGGTTTGTGAAAGTATACTAAACACTGAGGACTGTAAATCTGTGTCAAAACCAAAATTGCTTGCGTTACGGAGAGAAGCATGACACAGTTGTTAATAGAGTGGAGAGGCAAGAAAATTGGAAAACTAGGACACTCTGCTCAAGGTGTGAAAATGACATAAGGATAAATACCATCCGCTGCTTGTAAAGTGAATGTAACTGCTTTCTTGTCACTCTGCTAATTGCTTTAGAGGAGCCTTGATGTTGCCGCTGTGGCAGAAAGTAAATACATGCTTGTTAGTACCTTAGAACGAAGCTTAATTCTTTTAACAAGAAAGAAAATTAATCTGGCCATGTTTGCTGTTTGTTTTATATGGCGAATTATATCTTGTATCAACAAGTTACTGTTCTCAGGCTATACATTTATCAAGACGTTCATGGTTCGTTAAGTCCATGAAGGTACAGTCAGAAGCTACAACAGCTTTGTATTTTACCTGCTTGGGCATCTTCATCCTTTTGCCCCACCCCAGATGAAATGGATTAATAGGAGGCTGCGCCGGCTGAGGAAGTGCAATCTTACCTTTTTAGATAGATTTTTGAGGCGTGTTTTTTCTTATTGGAGCCCGAAAAGTGTTAAAAATCACTGCAGGGGGAGAAAATAGACTGTATTATTAATGTGGGTCCCCTGTACTAGTCGACATCTAAAACTTTATAGTCTTATCGAGAGAGTGTAATTTCTGCTAATGTCAGTGGGCGTTTACATAAACATATTGCAGCAATGCCGTGGGTACATTTATGCAACAATTACTTACGTTGCATAAATATATAGTTGTCACTTAGCACTAAGAGTTTTAATTGTCTTCATTATTTGGTTGGTTTCTTCCGTCATTGGTGGTATCGTATAGTGGCATCCGCTGCAACTTCCCGATCGTATTCCATCTTTCTTGATTTATTTCTCTTTCATGTCCCTAAAATATTTCCTCTTCTTTCTATGTCTCCTACTGTCTCACAGCCTTACCCATCCTTCCCTAACCAGTTAGAAATTAATTAACTAATGCTTATATTAAGTGTTAGTGCTTTTTTAAATTACTATTTACTTTTTTTGCTTATTTTATTACTACTTACTAATATGTATTAGGACATAGCTGAGGCTGACAGTGAGCAGAGCCTGTTTTTACGTACCAAGAAAATGATTTTGCTCTGGATTTTACTAATTTCACGTTTAAAATCCTCAGGGCGAAAGAGTTAGGAACTAATTTCAGACAAAGCAAAATGACTTCCTCTCACGCTTCTAAATCTATGATGCCCTTTTGGTATCTGCTTGGCAATTAACAGCTGTGAAAATCAGCTCGTGGTAGGCAGGAGCTGATGCACTAGATGAGCCTCTTTAAAAATTCTGGTCTCGGCCGGCAGGGCCAGGGGCAGGGTAACCCAGCTGCCTTTTTGGCAGGAGGAGCTGCTTCCTCCTGGGCCACAGGTGAGAACTGCAGGTCCTCAGTCCCCAGGAGCGGATTAGTTAAGTGCAAGTGACACGTAACATTTGTGTTGTGATGAGCTTTTTAAAAAGGATGGTCCAGGTATGAAAAGAAAAGCTAAACAGAACTAACAAACGAGGAAGAACTGTCTTGCAAATGCAATCTGGGGATAGTTGTATGGCCCCCTATCTGTCTATAAATAAGACCTCGTTTTCCGCTTAATCTGGCATATACTGTCGGGTGTTAAATTTTATCGCCGCGAATGATTTCTGTGGCTGGCTTTTTTTCCCTCTCCTAGTCATACTGATAAAACGCTGCACCCTAACTATTACACAGTTGTTAAACCTTCAGTAAAAAGCCTTTTAAGAGATTCCCGTACAATAATTGTCGCATTAAGTTTAAACTAAAATTTGAATTTAGGATTTTTAAAAGCCAGTTTAACAAAGGAATAATTACTGAAACTATTTAAAAAAAGAAAAAGTGGAAGAAAGGTAGAGTTCCAGTTTTCCTGGCAAGGCACTGGCAGTCTGTTTTTGCAGGTCACTCGAGCCCTAATAGGGGAGATCATTTTGCTTCAGATACAAAGTATGTAAACCTCCGTGAGTTCATGTTATGCCCCTCTGTCTCCCCTGTACCCCCATGGAACATGCGTATTTGCTGGAAGGGTAAGAGCATACTGAGCGCTTTCCTGGGGCCTCAATATTTTGAAATTGAATGGGATTGGCCACATTGTCTGTCTGTCTGCTCATCTCTTAGTCCCACATGCTTTCTGTCAACTTGCCTATTCGTACTGAATTATATCTGCTTTCACGTGAAGACTGAGTTAAGCTGATGAGAATCCGTCATCTATAAGTGGTGGCTAAGTTTGATTATGCTGTTTCTGACAAAATTATTTCTTTAAAGATGTCCAATTTTTACCGTAAGCTTCAAGAGAATTATGGCTGCTTTTGTTTAATTGCAGTTGTCAGTCTGTTTGCTATTCCAGCTGCTGTTTAAGAAACACTTCTGTTGTGAGATTGGAGTCTTGCAAGCAGAAGTGGATTGTTCTTCTAAGAATTTAGAGGCTCTCTGACAGACCATTACACGTCCCGCCGTTTAAGGAATATATAGCACTTTGAGAACTTAGAGTGCCATATGTGACCCATAGATGTTATGGTAAAGTAGCAGCCAAAGTTCATCTGGCAGATTTGGTAAGCAAATATCCCCACTAGTGAAATAGAATCATTTTTCATACCACATTTCATTCCCCTTTGGGGCCTGCTCAGACCTCACGCTGTCTCTAAATTATTAAATTAGGTCTTCCTTGATCATCCAAAGGTCACGGTGCCTAATGTGTGTTAATGTGATGGAAGTGTCAGACACAATTAGTTTCAGTAGTAAAACATGGGTTTATAGCCCTAAATGCAATAAATTAAAGTGTGCTGTAGACTGCTGTAGTCAGGGAAATTTCTGCACCATTAAGGTTTGATGAGGAAGTTCATGTCCCCTTTAGGTAGGAATGGGGAGCACTGGGTAGAAGGTGGTGTGATATGCTTCACCTCCATGATTGCTGTTATTCCTCATTTGAGAGATTATATATCAAATGGACACATAACATCAAAATTCCGCTTTCTCTCTCGGGGAAAGCCAGGCAGTAGAGTTTTACACTGCTTGCATAGTCTCTTTGCTGGTATCTTTATGCTGAGAAAATTCCAAGGCACATTTTGGGCATCAAAACATCTTTCTTCTCGATGCCGAGAAGGGTGCATGCTGTCAGAAACGGATCTGTTTCTATACAGCTTGCTGCTGCAGTTTCAAACTTCTGCCATGAAAAATTCAGCTATAAATAGCTGTGGGCGATAGAAGTGGGTAACCCAGGAGGGGGTAATAAAACTGACTAAACTGGCGTGTTCTGTAATCTGTCTCATGGAGCGAGATTTTACAATTAACTGTGACTGTATCCGTTTCCTGTCTGTAAGCAGGAGGAAAAAAAAAACCCACAACCAGACAGCAGCAGATAAGCAGGAGAGAGATGGATCAACTTTAACTGAAACTTCTGGTAGCTTTGCTGTTGAAAGACAAAAAGCAAAGCCTAGCCGTGGTAAATACCACTGATAAACCACAGACCCACCTGTACAAGCCCATTTACATTTATGGTGTATCCTGAGTTGTTGCAAACTTAGACAACGTATACAGAAACAAGTACTTTCAGTAGCAAGTAAACAATTTTCCCCTATGAAAAGTGATCCTTCTGGGGAAAATATTGCCCTCTTAAGTGGCAATTCAGTGTTTTTAATAGTCCTGTATTATTCATGGGGAATCATCTCTCATGGGTTGCAGTTTCAGAATGGAAAAAGAGGCTTCCGCATCTCTGAGTAGAAGGAAGAGACTGTGCAAATCGGTTTGCGTGTAAGAGAAGTTGGCCAGATTTGAATGTCTGGCTTCCTCTGACAGAGGAATCCTCTTTGTCTGGCTGAGGGCAAAAATAAAAACCTCGAATCAAAGCCTTCAAATCTGGCAGAGTCAGTGAGGAGAAATGAGCAAAGTTGTCACCGCTGTTCAATGGTTCTTATCTCAGTGTCATGCGGTTTTCAAGGGAAATCTGCTGAAATATACTGATGACACAAATAATGGGAGGCATATTTAATTCTGAGGCAGACAAAGACATCTAGAAAAAGTACAGAGCAGCAGACAAATCAGAAGAGTGAGACTGAAACAGAGTAAATGTCCTTTGGGAGCAGGTAATCAAATGTATAAATATAAGCTCAGAGAGTGCTGATTAGGAGATGGAAGTGAAGAATTGATGCAAGGGAAGATATAATTTGAGAGTGAGCGTCAAATTGAACTTGACTGTATAATTCAATACTGCCATGAACTGCAATGCTCTAGTACATAAAGAGAAGAACCTGGTGTAGGAGAGCTGTTCCACAGTGGTTAAAGTACACCTGGAAAACAGCTACTTTGGTCTCTGCACTTTTAAAAATCATAATCATTGAGAGGTTGGAAAAGACCTCTAAGATCATCGAGTCCAACCGTTGACCCAACACCACCATGCCCACTAAACCATGTCCCTAAGCGCCTCATCTACACGTCTTTTAAATACCTCCAGGGATGGGGACTCAACCACTTCCCTGGGCA
>NW_008795249.1:1638120-1662219 GCF_000699145.1 Aptenodytes forsteri | reverse complement strand
GACCCCCACCTCGCTACAACCTCCTTTCAGGTGGTTGTAGAGCGCGTGACTCTAAGCATGTGACGTATGAGCACATGCTCATAAGGCATGTGACTGCTGCAGCAAGATGGAAAAATCAGACCTGAAAGATGTAATCCAAGTAACAAAAGCCCTTTTCCTCTCACTTGTGTAAAGAGTGCCTGGCACGCTGCTGCCACCATAGAAAGTTAGAAAACAAGACGTGTAAAGTCAAGCAGTAGTCTGAGTTCATGCCGTTTAAAAAAAAGACGTCGTTTTCTTTTTCATCGAAAAAGGAATGAAGCTCCAGAAACAGTAGAGAAACCCAGTGCTTTCCTTGAAGCTTTTAGAATATTCACTTCTAACTTTTAGCTTTTAGTTACGGTAAAAAAGCAATCTGAATATAGAACAAAGGAAAAGGTCCTGCTACACTGACAACAAAGACGTTAGCTGAGCCTTTCAAAAGCCATCAGTAACAGCAGATGGTGGCAAATCTTGCGTAATTTCAACAACGATGCATTTTTTTAACAAAACCAGAATTTGCAGAAATTGAGGTTCTTTTCAAGGCATCTCAAACTGTTTATAGATGGAATATTTACCGTGGAAAACCTTGACCCCTTATTTTGACAGAGATACAGAATGCTAGTCCTGGTAGGATATTTATCTCCAAACCGTGTGGTAGACCTCACTAGGTTTCTTCTGGTTTGTGGATTTTGTATTTTTTTTCATGTGAAAGGGGGATGTTAAGCACAAAGGTTACATATGGAGTGATTTGGGGTTTTTTTAACGTTGATAATAAATGTGTTTTAAAATATAAAAATGAAAAGGCCTGTGCAAATCACAATAAAGCCCTTAATCTACCCAAGTGCTTCAGCAAGTAAAGATCTCGTTGGCTTTAATATGATAATTCCAGGTTTTAAAGTTAAATATATGCACAAGTGATTTGCAAAATCAAGGCCATGTTAGAGATGTTATCTGAACTGATTTGTTGTTAAGAGTGATTTCATTTCTGTGCCGTTGTTTGATTTAGTTTTTGGGTTGGGTTTTTTTGCCATAATGTGTTTTAAGGTTTTTCATTTAAAACTGTGAAATACCTAGTAAAGAAAGGATTACTAGTTATGGAATAGAAAACATATTATGATTGTGATCACCCTTTGTTTACGACAGGAGGAGTTATGGGCAGTCCTTTCTGCACACTTCAGCAACTACTGAGGCTACTGAGTCAGCACATATTCTCGTCATCCCTATTTTTCTGGGCAGAGGAATCCAGGCACAAAGTGTATAAACAACTTGTCCGCCCCTGTGCAATGACACTAGTGGGCCCAGGAATGCAGCCCGCTCTCTGAACCTGACCTGCACATAACCAGCCCTGCAGCATCTCCTAAGTCTCAATTGAAATATCCTCACTAAACCTGGATTATTCATTGCCAAATCAATTATAATGCTGTTCCCTGCAGTTCCGGGAATGGCTGTTGCTCTGCTGGGACTCAAAGATTGAGATCGTTACCTAGTAGGGACAAGCTTTGATGATTTGAGAGATTGCCCCAGCTCCAAACAGCTGGATGTGTAGTCCATGAGATCAGAGACCTCACATTCAGAAGTGCCCTATGTCGTAAATCTACATTTTTTAAGCTCACTATTAATCTTTCCTCCCAAATAATTTCCTACATAAGAAGTGTATTGGTTAAAAAACGTGAACATCTGGCAGCATTCTAACATGACTGCGGAAAAAGTCCCCTGAGAAAAAATTATATCCTATATGTTAATGATATTGTGCATAGGAATCATTAATGCCATCCTGTTTAGGGGATTGGCACCCATTTGTAAAGTGCTTTCCTGGCTAGTGTTTTGCATAATTTTATATGCACAAGACGGTATCTCTGCCCTGTTGAGTCACGTTGTGAAGTACCCCATCTGAGTCCTCTTTTCAATTCTAAGACCAAATTCCTGATGGTTTATGCCTCCTCTTTGTGTTTTTGCTTTGAGCTGCTTTGTTACCTTCTCAGGAGAGAAGAGTTTGTTAAATTTGCTTGTGGCATTTTTGATCTTAACTTGCAGTTTCCTTCCAGATCCACAGACTATTTCCAAGAGGCCAATGGAAAGTAAAGGAAAAAGTAAAGCTTACTGTCTGTAGGCTGAGAGGTTATCATGCAGGAGTCCAGCATAACTGGAACATGTTAAAGAATCTATAAATCAAAAGGAGTTGTCATCTGTTCGCCTAAAACCCTGACCTTGTTCTTGCAGCTTCTTATGAAATGGATTCCTTCAGCTCTTTCAATTTAGTGTGAACTGCACAGAAAAAATTTGCAGTCTGATGGTGCTTTTACTTACTCAGAGGAACTTTTCCTAGTAAAAGTTTACATCATTCTAAAAGTACTGTGTGTTTCCAACCCCGGGCCGCAGGCTGCCCCAGGATGCTCAAAACTTGACTAAAGTCTGTTCCAAACTTTGAAAAAAGCTTTCTAGGCAATCTGCCCGGATTTCCTGAAAGATTCTCCCGTGTCCGTGTTACTATCCTGACTTTCATCTTTTTGTGATGAAAGTTGAGTTCAACCAACCTTGCTGCTCTGGGGTTCATTAGGTAAGGTTTGTTGGTTTGCCCTCTTCTGTGACCAAATGGGATACTGTTTTTGGTACTACTTGTCTTTAAACCTCACCAACTGTTCATATGGCACAGCAGAATGAGTCCTCTGTTTGTAGCCTTCCCGTGCCCCTCGCCCCAGTGCGTGCTGCACAACGACGATACTATTCTTTTTACTTCTTTTAAGAAATCAGGATTGCAAAGGGGAGCTTAAAACTGCAAGGGAAAAGCAAACTGCAGGTTTGAATGAGGCACAGCAAGGATTTTTAAGTCTGCTCCTCTTAGGGCTGCGTTTTGGCACTCTGACTCTTGGCCGGCATATGTCCCTGTTCAGCAGAAGGAATCATTCAAGCAATCTGTGCTAAAACTTGTCAAAGTCTAAATTAAAATGCAGCTATCTTACCCTGGTTTTGTCCTAGGCTTTTACAGCGTGTTTCCTGCTAGTAAACTAGAGAAGGGGGCGGGGAAGGCAAGGCATTTATTTTGGTGATAATTTAGATTATTGATTATGTATTTTACATCTTTTACATCTTTTCATTACATCTGTGAAACGAACATTTTATATCATTTGTGTCTCAAAAGAAAAAGAAGCTGGTGATGAGATGACGTCCACAAAAGGAGAGTCTCTCTAGCGTAATTGTCTTTTGAGACAATGTAAGTGTACTTCTCTTTTTAATTAGTTGCATTTATGATCATGATTTGGTGTGTGTCTCTTAATCCCCAGAATCTCTACAGAATGGTATCAGACTTTTGTCCCATGGCTCCCAGCTGCATTGCATTTTATTACAATCACCTTCATTATAAGAAAACCTCTTAATTATGCTCAAATGCTTTGAAGTTGAGACCAGTGCTGTAATGAGTGAAAACGTATATATGGTATTTTCCCAAATGGCACAGAAAAGAAAGCGTACAAGGCGGTGCAGGAACATATCGTGCTACGTAACCCGAAGAGTTTAGTTATTTCAGGGAGCAGAACCGTTGACTAGAATTCAGATCTCGTAAATTAAACTCCCTGTGCTGCAGCTGACTAGCCGAGTGACCTTAGGGAATACCCTTATTCTTTTTGTACATTTTCCCCTTTGATAAAAGAAGAATAATGTGACCGCAGAAAGGCACAGTGAGGCTTAAATCATATTTTCACAAAGTGCTTGGGGATCGTCTAAGGAAGGGCGTGTATAAATGTGATTATTTGTTATTTCATCGTTTTAATCTTTTTGAAGTGCATGAGTGTTGCTAGATTCTGTCAGCTTGGATGCATATAGGTGTAGTAAAATTACAGATACCTTTTCCTACATGGCAACAATATTGATGTTGTGAATCTGCAATGCCAAGGGAGTTGGGCAAAATTTAGGGTTGCAGGTGTAGTGATAGCTACCGCAGAAGTGTGAGTCTCAAATACTCTCCTTGAGGAGAGATTCACAGGGTCTTCAAAGAGCTTTAGGAATGGATATAGCAAGCCGGTCTGCTTTGTTTGCCTGGTTCTTACGTTTATTCTTTGATCTTTTAATATACAAGGATTGGTATTTTAATCTTAAATGCACTTTGGATTATATTTTATTTTTTAGCTTGAAAAGTAATTATTTGAAAGAAAGCTTGTGGTTTTGGAAATCCTTGTGAGATGTTACAAAGCTGACCATTACAAAAATCCTCATATGAGCTCAGCAAGAAGCTCTCCCTGTTGTTCAGAGGATTGCAACTTTTTAAAAGCACTCTGGCCTCAGAAAGCAACCATAATAGCCAATACTGACAGATGGTATTAAAGACACAGGCAGGGAACCAACGCGGGTTTGATACTTTACTCCCATTACGAGCTCTCTCGGTGCATGCCTCGTGGGTTAATTACTTGAGCTCTCACAGAAGGAATCCTGGCTTCTGGTGCAGCAGCTTGTCGCAAGATGTGGTAAGAAATCGCACACGATTTTGAGCTTGTAGCCTGTGAATGTGTGTCACCCTGGTAACCGTTTGCACCTGCAAGCATGAGTCATAAGAGCTGAGGAATTGCAGGGTGATTTTTTTTTTTAAAGTCTTCTGAGCATCGGAAATTCTTCATAGGCAAAGCCACGTAGAATAGAAAAGAGGTTTATTTTGACATTCCAGTTGCTTGGTGGGCATGACCAGGGCACCTACTCCGGTCGTCTCTGTCCCACTGCAGTGCACATGTATGCCGGCTAAGGGTCTATCTCCTTTATTTAACTTAAACTGGTTTAGATGGCGGTCGTTGTATCTGTGCTTTGATACACAGGAAGACGAGAGAATTTGTCAGTAACTACAGCACTTCATTCTTAGGGTTGTCAGACACTTGTTAAAAAAGCCATAAAGACAGACCTTTTTCGTAGTTTAAGAAAGGCACTTGTCAGAAGTAAAGCGTATCTTAAAATTCAGAGTCAGTACGGGGACCATGCTGATAAGCTGGTGTTTTATTTTGCAGATATCTTTCTAATAAGAATGGTATTTGTCCTCTTAAAACTACAGCACTTCATTCTTAGGGTTGTCAGACACTTGTTAAAAAAGCCATAAAGACAGACCTTTTTCGTAGTTTAAGAAAGGCACTTGTCAGAAGTAAAGCGTATCTTAAAATTCAGAGTCAGTACGGGGACCATGCTGATAAGCTGGTGTTTTATTCTGCAGATATCTTTCTAATAAGAATGGTGTTTGTCCTCTTACAAAACCCATTTGATTTGAGGAGCAGGCGCTTATAAATTGGATAGCTGCAGTGACTTTACAGGGGAACTGACAATTAACACCAGCTGCGGATCTGTTCTTGAAAGTTTTACCAATGAGATATTGCTGTTTTGTAGCACCTTTCATCCCTGTGTCTCACAGTGATTTGCAAACATTAATTAAGTCTCATAGCACCCCTCTGATGTATGTAAGTGTTGTTAGTCTTAGAGATGTGTGAAATATTCATGACAAAATTGGAGGCATTCAAAGCTTACCCCCTCACAAGCCCAAGGATATTAAGGAAGTGCGAAGTTATTTGAGATTATCTGCAACACAGAATTTGTCTGTCTTTTCCTCTCTTCGCATATATCCGTTCACAGCCAAAATGTCTATAATGGTTGCGTATAGCCGCCTTCTTGTTGTTCCAATTTTCCACAGGAGTGATCGGAGTTCTTTCACATAGTAGTTGTATTTTAATTCTTTGTACTTCCTAATTAGCCAAATCTAAATAGCTGTCCACTATACAAAAGGAGATCAGGCGAGTGACTCCTTGTCTACTCAAGAAAACTGCAACTTTAGGTAGAATTTATCTGGGCAAAGATTTATTATGGAAACCGTAATGGGAGAAGGAAGCTGTAAAGCAGGAGAACGTGTTATTGTTTGATTCCACCACGACTATAAAGGAGTATTTTCCTCTTCATACCACTGTGGGTGTGTCTACATTAGTGGTTCAGATGCATATTGGGCTTTTGAAGTGAATCTCCACTCCCCATACTTTAATTCATATCACAGAGAGGTCTTGTAGCTCATGAACTGCATTTCTTCGGGATGAAACTGAACTAAAAGATGTACCCCAGCCACAAGTGGGCCATCAGTTCACGGGACCGGATTAGACTTCCCTGAGACCTAGCAGCAGCTGTTTTGTTTCCCAGATCCGCTCCTCCCGCTCTGCACTAACGGGGACCCGCCCCGTGAGTCCCAAGTACACCCTTCTTTAACAAACTTTGTAAGTCTCAGCTCCCTGATATTTATGAGGATGAGCAGAGTTTAAAGAACAAATACAGCTCTTGTTTTGGGTCTCCTTCACCCCACGTGGTAGGGAGGGGATGTCAGAGTGACTTGAGTGACCCCATTTATTTTCTGCACTATGCCTTTTTGTTAGTGCGCTTCAGCTTATGTAGGAGTCCGTTTTGTTTACTCTCTGTGCCCTTTAAGCTTTGATTGGTTTGTTTGTTTTAGGAAGTAATTAAGTTTGGTTTCCTTAAAACTGGTTTGCATGTTGTTGTGGGGCTCTGAAATAGTTAGTTTGGGTTTGGCTGGTCTACCCTTGCTGTGGTTAAGCTGCACGTATTTTCCAGATGGTTAATGGTCTCTGATTTGATGTATTTTTTCAGTATAATTGAGCAAGCAGGAAGGGGAAGCTACGGCTATTGAAAAAAAGTTTTTATTGGAATATTAGAATGGTCCACGGGATCCACTGGACTGGGATCTCACAAGTATGTAGCGAAGAGGACTACAGTGAAACTAATATACAAGATACTGAATGATTCATTGCTTCCTATGTCTACTATAATCTATATAATTTACCACAGCTTGCTTTGTGAACTTTGTTCACTGTATTAGAGTCACAAAACCCTAACCTTTCCATTTCAGAAAGCAGGTGAAGTGGTGTGTTGAAGTACCTTGGGGACTTTTCTTTAGGAACAGTTGGCTTTCCTAATGAAAATTGTTTAAGAAAAAAGAAGCCATGACCGTTCCTATTTTTCAGGTCATTTTGCACTATGTAAGCATTTTAAGCTAGGGAATGTCCCTTTAATATGCTATCTTCTTCAGTTGGTTTGATAAAGCTCTAAAGGTGGGAGGTTGAATTAGCGTGCAGAACGCTGAAACAGAACTCCAAAAGACCAGAAGAAAGTACGCTATTTTCCATAGTCTATCCTACTGTGTAGCTCAGTGTCAAAAGGAACCCCCCTGCCCACACACACATCACAAAGTAAATAGTTTGATTGTTATTTTGATTTGCTTTTGGTTAATGGTTTGTGATAATGAAATTTCATATCATCGGGCAGATTTACCAAAGCTGCGGATGGCAGGGGAGGAAAGGAGGCTCTGTAGCCACGTGGACGTATGCGAGTGTGCTAATTTTTAGCCCTTTGTTTGTGTAGATGTCCACTGGATGGAATTTGATGGGTGAGCAGAGTTTGGGAGACCTTTTTTTTCCTCTGATGATTTACCAGTAACGTTTTCCTGTAATACTAATACTCTGTATTTGCCATGAAAATTCAGTGCTAAAAAAAAAAAAAAAAAAAAAAAAAAAAAAAAAAAAAAAAAAAAATCAGTGTTATCTTTTTCTTATTATTAACAGGGCAATAGTGGTACTAACCTACTACTCCTGAAAGACTACAAACAGCCTGCTGGAAATCAATTGCAGATTTCCTCGGTCGGAAAATTATACACTAGGAGAAGGCTTATTTGAACGGTCGTAAGCTGCAGTGCCTGGTTCTAGAGATGAGCTCAGAGTGTTATCCGCCAGGTACTTTGGGATTCTGGCTTGGACCCGTCTGTCTCTGTAAGGGACTGTGTAACGACGATCAAGTGCCATTTTCCCACCGTGGAACTGTCGGGTGATTCTGCTGAGAAGGACGTATTGGTAATGACATCAGAGTTCATATTACAGACCTGGGGACATGCTGCAGAAATGTTCTGCTGAGTCACCCTGGTAACCAGCCCGAGTGCAAATCATAGTTCTGCAAAGGAAAATAAAAGGCAGAAGGGCAGGTGGTTCTCTAACGAGAAGGAAAACCAAGTTATCAAGCCCAGCAGGCTACCGTGGCACCTCAAGTGCAGCTTTGTGTGGGAGAGAAGAAGGAGCGAAATGGGGTGTTTTGCCACTGAATTTTTTGGAAGTGGAAGACTGAAACAAGCTTAGACCATGGCAACCTTTCAGCTCCCTAGTATATTGAAGAGGCTGTCACCTAAGCAAATATTAGGCAGAGAAGAGCAAATCCAGTATATTTTGTAGCTGTTGACTTTAAACAGCAGAAAGATGGAAAATTTGAATTTCTAGTCAGGTACACATGATCGGCATAATGTTGTGTTGTGCCATAATCATTAATTTGAAAAAGAAGAGTGTTGTGTTTGGATCTAATCTACTTAGGATCAGCTCCCTTTTTAGTTACTACTGTATTTTAAGAAGGCAATTTTTCAACTCTCTGCTGATGTAATTTATCACCTACATTCAAGGCTCTGACAAGACACCGGCCCTTGTGTTATGCATAGTAATTGCTGCTGCCCTCTTTGGATTTACTCTCTGTGTTCTTTCTATAGCTGGAGTACTTCTGCTCCCAGATCTGCTTTTTTGGCAAGGGTATTATAATGAAACAAAAGTGTCATAATTCCTCGTCGCACGCAATATATACAGTCTGGGATTTTCCTTTTTATAAAATGAGGCATATAGAGACTTGGTATAAAGCGTGTTACATCCTCAAAATGAAAAATGTGAATCGGATGTATTAACTGGCTAAGGGAATGACATGTAACAGGGTAATTCATTAGGGATCAGGTACAAAAAAGTTGGCAATCAGGTCTCTGATTAAAAGCTACTTACCTACCAGTGACTGCTCGATGCATAATTAAGGCAGATTCTTTACGGACTTCAGTCTATGCTGAATGATTACAAATACTCGGTATTGAGCAGTTCGTTCACATGACGCTTCATTGTAGGTTTCTTTTAGCTTTTTCATCATCTAAAGGATATAGAAGGCATAGCACTAACATAATTTAGCCACAGTTAGAGTTCTAAGCTCAATTTCTCAAACCTGAGAATCTCAGTCTAATAAATTGTCCATATTTCAATATTTACCAATTATAATTTCTAGTTACACGTAACTTTGAGAGGTCTGAAAATTAAAACACACCTCGGTTTTGATACATTAGTAACCTAAAAGCAATCGGCTAGAGTAAATGTAGGATATCGGCTATCCTTTTGGCTCTAGGATTTACCATTATAATGCTTTCAGAGCAGCTTTGTCTCATGGCCACCCAGGCAAGTTCCATGTTGTGGAAATTTCACTGGAATGGAATACTTATGCAAAATATTACATACAAGGAGTTGTATATAGGAAAGTTCTTCATCTGAATATTTCTATTAATTATAAAAACCCTGAGAAATCCTGTGTGGATTCTTACAGTACATCTTTTAGAAGTGAACGCAGAGTTCTTCTGGATCCTATGGATGATGGATAATCAAAATTCTTTCGGATTCCTGCTATCTCAGATGCTCACACAGAGAGAATTTACAACCTCTCTGCTTATTGCTGAAAGCGAAGTTCTCATGTTAGTACAACAGAGATCCAGAAATAATTGCAGTCTCATCATGAATATGAACATCCAGCTGGGATTTAAATCCCAGCAATGGAGCACAAAGGGTAATGCATTAAAGCCGAGTTCTCATTAGTGAATTGAACCTCTACATTGTGGTAGGTACAAAATGTCTATGCTAGTTGGAAATTAAAGGAGCAAGAGAAGAAGGAAATAAACAAAGCTTCTGAGAACGTGGCCTGGAAAATTATAAATGTGCCTGTTCAGGAAGATACTTTTAATGAAGTGCGTAATACCCTAGTCATACCAAATCATTTTCCTGCAGCTTGATTAATCAAGGTTAGAACTACTCTAATCTCATCTCCTCCTCTTGAATTTGATGGCATAGATACGCGTGTTGGCGTGAGGACAGTTCTGTTCCATAGCACCTTTAGTCTTCTGACATTTATCAGCTCTGTGCTGCAACAGAAATGAAGTTGTGCACAGGTTTTGCGTAACAAAATTTTGTCTAAACAAGCATTCAGTTTGAATTTCTTCTACCAGATGAGTCTACAGAGCTGTGGCCACAGATATCTTCCTAATTAAAATGCTGTAAAAATGGAAATATTTCCGTGAAGTAGGTGTATGTGCATATGCCAACCCACACTGTATATTGTGAGTGGGCAAGGTTTTGAAGACCACCTTCTTTATCAGTGCATTCACTTCAGCTGTCTGTGTTGTCAGCTAAGGACCTCTGACTTCTGTGAACTTGGTTCGAAGTAATTGCTCTCTTGGTAACTACAGCCATTCCTCATCGTCTGACAAGGCAGTCAAAACTGACAGCTTGGCCATCTAAAGGCAGAAGAAGCAAAAAAGAAAAGTGGCAGGTTCTGGGAAATCTGTCTTGTGTGCAGATCAGCTCATGAAATATGTAGTTCCACAGGTAGAAAAACAGTATTTGGTCCTCAGAGCGTATTAAATACATTTGAGATTTCACAGGCAGAAAGAACATTCAATCCAAATCGGTAGTTTTAGGAAAACTTTACATTTGATACAATTCTGCTCTAGTAAGATTTGTTTTCTGTTTTTTAAGCAACGAAAACCCCTCACTAAAAACAGGACACTGACAAAACTGCTACTACTTCATTTCTCGGTACCTGTGAATTTCATTGAGAATGTATGTTTTAACCAGCCCTTCCTCTTGCATGCTTGTTGCATTCAATTTTTCGATTTCCTTCTGCAACCTTGATTTCTGCAGAGTCAAACGCATCTGGAGTTGACGTGAAGACATTTGACTTCTAAGATCTTCTATTCAGCGCCTTCTGACCCTAGATCAAGTATCATTTTAAATTAATGATATTTAAAATACTAAAGCCACAAGTTGAGGGAAGAAATGACCTTGTGGAGGTTCTTATATTAATTTTGCTGTGTTATCTTTGACAGTGACCATTGGTGCAAATGATCTCCTAGAATATGTAGAGAATATGGATTTAATTTTATAAGTCAGTAGCTACTAATCCAAATGAGGATGATATCTCCACTTGGGAAAAAGGAGGAATCTAAACAGCTGTGCTTGAAATAGCAAATCTAGAAACACAGGTGAGAGTTGATATCTATGCATTGATCACAATGTGTGGTCTAGTACTTGTCTGTTTTGATGTGTGGCTAATAGTGGCTTTTAGGAACAAGTGGAAAAAACCAAACCTTATAGGTATCTCATCTCTCACAATGTTAATTAGCGTGTAATTCATCTACTACATGCGACTTGTCTAAGTGGGAAGCCTTTCCTCAAAACCTCTTCTGATGCAGAGGGCAGTGCTGTCCATAGACATGGTGCAAGCAAAGTACTAATAAAATTCAACCCTTTAATCTTTGAAGACTTCTGTCAGGATGCTCTGCAATAAGCTAAGAAGATCCTGTTATCAGGTTGCCTTTCTACACATTGAGACAGTGGAGTTTTTAAGGATTTACGCTAATGTAAAATAAAACTTGTATCGGTGTTAATTTCCATATGGCTAGGGCTGTGAAGTAGCATTTGGATTCCCGTCTTTCCAGAATGGACCCCTCCGTCCTACAGGAAGGACGGTGAGTAATTCAGGTGGATGTACTTTTTTGTTCAATGAATACTCAATTAGTGATCCATAAAGCAGGTTATGGCCACTTGTACCATTGTCTTTCATATGCAGTGTCAAACCAAGAAACCGATGGGTAGCTGAGGATTGTATAGCACGCTTTGCAAAAGTAGTCTTGGATTGATAATGGTGGCACCGTTATTTTCACCGTCTTGTAAAATTACCGTTGAAGTTATAATTGATGCTGTAGTGTTATTGAAAACTGTTGATAATTAATTTTTAAAACAGTATGTACCTAATATATTGCACCTCATTCTGGTGTATCAGAAAACTTTTAGGAAGAGGAAGAGAGTATCATCTTCATTTAAGAAGGAACTTAAATTGGATGCCGGTTTGGTTATATAGCTAAGAATAGTACTGGGCTTTACGACTATATCTAGTGTTGTCTTTGGTAGATCACATCACAGGGGAAAGAAGTCGATATATTTTGATGGGGAACTGGTACCTCTGAACAAGATTTTGATTGTGGGTAAGGTGGCACAAAATGAGTTAAATGGAGTTGCTCTGGATTTCATCAGGGTGAATGAGATAAAATCTGGCCTGGAGCCCGACAAATGTCCCAGAGCTGCTCGCTTCCTATCGGCTGTGATACTGTCTTCGCTGTGTTTTTGATGAATGTATTCTACAGCAAACTTCCTCCTTCAGAGGCATCTTCTTTGAGATCTCCTTTATGAAGTGCAAAGGCATTCTCCCTGCCTTGTTATCTAGGTCCCATTCACAGCACATAAAATTTTGACATTTTATTCTTTATGTAAATGTATTATAGGGAAGTAAAGCAAATAAAAAGTAATGAGAAGATGAGCTTTGATGGTACTGTAGAAGGACTGCAGTATTTCAGTGAAACAAGTGACTGCCAATAACGCTGCCCTGTTTTATCTTTTTGAACACATTTTACATTTCTTTCTAGTGCTGTACATTAATTCACATCATACGCCTGTTGATAACAGGTTTATTTAAAACTCATTAAAAGTTACACAAAAATGAGATTTGCATAGAAAAAAATGTCTTTGGAACTTTCTGCATTTCCCCCTTCCTCCCTTTTCCAACCCTCAATGTACACAGCAAAAGGCTAATATGGCAGGCATCAGTTAAACTTCTGCTGGCATTACTTGTCAGTATTTCTCAAAAACCTTCCCGTAAAGGAAGCAGGCATAGGATCCAGGCCTGCCAAACTCGCGAAGGCTGTGAGCCGAAGGCAGTCCTACCTGCCATTACTGGGAATTGGGAACCACTTAAAAGAGCTCCAACACGGCAGAGAGGCCTCGTGGTCCAATGAGTCCTTATTTCTGAGCACGTGAGACCTTGGTGTTTGTTGCAGAGGTGCCAGGCTGAGAGCCCTGGAGGGAGCGACTGTCAGCTGGCGTGCAGAGCAGCACCTGCTCTGCTCCTCCGCCACGGCTCGCCCGGGTACCCAAATGCCCTTGTGCATTTGTGGATCCCCTCCCGCGGTAGAAACGTAGCTTTTCTTCTCCTGCTCATTTAGTTCTTGGCTGTATTCCTAATTCTGCCTACAAGGAGGCGTATGAGTAGCAATCGTTAAAGATTTGGGGGTGTGGATACCTGCCCATTTGAAACTGGGGGCAAAAAGCATGTATAAGCCATCAAGTATGTTAGTCATGCCTAAGTATCTGATAGCCTTTTCCTTGTAGCTGCCCTACAGTAAAACTTCCAATATACATTGTGTTATTTACACTCTAGTATATGTATTTATGCTATAGTATGAAACTGTTTCATAGGTGACATCTATGCAGATGTCACTCTAACCTCTCTAACTCGGAATGCACTGTAACCCCTTTAACCCGTTTGCCTTATCCTATCGCGTTTATTTATGGTTTTTCTGTGACACAATATGAAGTAATGGTTACCACAGGAACTGCTTCGCTTGTGAACAAGCAGCCGCGTAGCTGTCACTATACCATGCAAGGGCAGAGGGACAGCACAGGCAGCTCCGCGAGGGACGAGAGTCATGCTGTCCCCGCAGTGGAGACATCAGCTTTCTAGCTACACCATGGTTTTGGGGTAATCCGCAGCGTGCTTTCTGGAGGTCAAAGCATTAGATGCTGTCAGCTGGCTGCAAGGAATAACTATGTTTTGCTTTTGAAATGACTAGATAGTAGAGCGCTAACAACTTTCTGGCAGCAGAGGTGTTTTGAGTACGTTGTCTGCAGACTAATCGGCACAGCACTCTGGGACCTTTCAGTAGGTCGGCTGTAAAAAGTCAGGCTTATTAAGGAGCACGGAGAAGTACATTTCTCTCACACGTGGAATCCAGCTATTGACATCAGTGTTTCATTGAATATCGCAGCAAGCTAGTCCCGGGCTGTTGGCATTTAACTAGGTAAACATCTTCCATGGGCTGAAGGAGGAGAGGTCGGTGTGAGGCAGCCACGTGTTGTGAATGTTCCCCCCTCTTCCTGGGTAACCGTTTTCTGTATTGCCTGTGGAATTCTCTTCCCTTTCTTCTCCACTTCCATAACTTGGGGTGATCACAGCTCCCTCAGTGCTCCTGCCTCTACCATCTGTTGTTACCTGCTGAAGGAGCCAGGAGAGCAGGGGCTTTGCTGCGATGGCATAGGCTGGAAGTACAGATGGGGACTCCGCTTCCTAAATCCATCTGTGCCATCTCCTTGACTTGCTGCCAGAAAGAAATGATCCCTCACCGTTTTGAAGAGGGGGCCCCCTTTTTCACTTCATTTTCCTCAGTAGCCCGCTGGTCTCAATGAAGAAATAAAGCAGTCCTCAGCTCTTTGCTCCCCTCTGGCAGTCCGTAGTGGCCAGAGAGGAGGAGGAAATTATTTTAGGAGAGAACAAAGCTGGGAAGGATAGGAATGAGTTGGAGGGGGGAAGACAGAAATCTTGTTCTGTTAGTGAGTCAACTCATGGAGGGGTTTCAAGGCAACTCTTTAGCACACGCCTGCTCCACTTGATATGTTGCAGTTTTTATCAGGATTTCCCCACTTTTGTATTTTTTTAACAGTTTAGGTACAATCAGTTATAACAGTTACTTCTTTTCATTGTTTGGCTTGCAATGGAGAAACTCAAATTAAAATAAATTCTTGGTGGTTGATTTTTTTTTTTAACATTATTTTTAGAAAAAAAAAGTGCTCTTTCAGACGTATAATAAAAAAGGCAAACTAGTAGTGTGTGTGTGGGGGGGAAATAAAGGTATTACACAGGTAGGACTGAAACAACCACTGCAGTACAAGCTGAATTTATCAGTCCTAGAAAGTAGGGGTAGTGAACCAAAGTTAATGAAAGGTCAAGACCAGTGGTGTTTTATGGAATTCCTTCAGTGTGATAGTGCTTAAGAACAAGCATTGAACCTCTAAAGAAAGGACTAGGATAGCTTAGTAAATTAAAGTATATTCTTGGATAAAAGAAGTTAGCCGAAGAACTGGGTGGATCTCAGTCAGCCGGTTGTTCCTATGCCATTGCTTTGGTACGTTTCCATACCACTTGTGGCTTTATAATGTGTTAGGATGTAACGATGGTGACTTATCTTTTGTTGTGCAAGCTGACTGCCAATTTTATTGCACGAAGCTGTTTTAATTATCTGCCCAGAAGAATAAAAGACAAATTAAAAATCATAAGGGAGTAGCAGATACTTTTGAAATTAGATTGCTTTCACTTCCACAATCTCTGACCCACTGTCTGTCTTGTGAGGTGAAGCAATTGGGTAGATGCTAATGTAAAAGTGAGGGAATGGAAAAGAGTGATATCATACATATCTATTAAATTATTGAAGATTCTGAATTACTTTCTCAGTGGAATTTTCTCATGTTAATAGCATGTTTCAACTCTTGAGCTCAACACCGTGCAATAAGTCTTATACAGTCACCAGCATTTTAAAATTAATATATTAAACTTAGAGGATGTGTATGATCTTTTTAATACAATGTAAGATACCTCTTCTTTTTTGTACTGTTCACTATTAAATTTCTTTCTTGTGTTAAGTTACACGTTTAGCTTTCAGCTCTGAAGAACCCCATTGTAAGTGAATTAATACATAGTACAGCTGCCATTCGTGTCTCCTAGCGTACTTCACGTTTTTCCTTTCTGGTAATTCAGGTTGTATGGCTTGCGGAAAATTACAGGTGCATATACAGAGATTGGCTAGGCAAAGAGCCCAAGAGCCCTTTGAACTAAGAGGAAGGAATAAAGAGAGACAGTATGTCAAGGAGTGACTGTACAAGGTGGCTGAGAAGAGAAACTAAAGGAAGGGGCGGCTGAGGTTTGATAGGAAGCCCAGGAGCCAGCCTTGGGAACCAGTGAGAATATAGGAGATGAGTTGGAGTCAGTGAAAGTGGTGATGATGTGGAGACAGAGAGAAATGCTTCGAAGAACTTTTGTCCTAGGACATAGATGAAATTGGTTTCCTTCTTCCAAAGAAATATGGAAGGCTGAGATGGTTGGGTCTGGGATTGGGATCCCAGAAGAATCGTAGTCTTGACATCTGTTCTTCAGAAGGAAAAGATGGCAAGGCACCAGAAAGTAATGCCATCACGCAAAATTTACAGAAAGACATAGCTCATCAGGCTCGTTCTGTGAATGACCAAGTACACCCAGAAAATAGCCACTAAAAAAGCCAAACCTGTCGGTCCGAAAATCAGTGTTTCCTGCAATTCTTCAGACAAATTAGGTAGCTTGTACACATGCCTCAGGCAGCCTGCAAAGCCATCCGTGCAGGGTAGAGGTGATGTATTTTTTGTGAGAGTTGAAATATTTGTAGATAGCAGCTGAGCTAGGCAGAGACAGAAAACTGCTTTAAAGTAGAAAACCTGCTAGATAGGCAGGTTAAAAGCCCGGACCACCATGTCGTGTCAGCATGCGTGCCATTCACAGATGCTAGTGTCATCCACGTGCGTGCAGGTGGCTGCATCCAGGCTTCTAATTCGCTGACGGATCTTTTTGTCTGATGTCAGAATCCTTCAGCTGTTTTCTGTGTTGAATTGATTTACAACTTCTTGACGTCAAGCCTAGCAGTATGTGTGCTTTATGGGCTTTCAGCGGATGTGCCAGCAAATTTGCTAACCACATCTGTGTCCAACTTTTTGTTCTTAGTTTAGTGCTGTCGTGTGGAGGAAGCGAATTCTGGATGGTGGGATATGGCAAGAAATCTTTTGTTTCACTTCGATTTTAAGCAAGATAAATATTTTGGTTTTTAAACCAACTATTCAGGATTTTTTGCCTTTTGTACATGTTATTCACCATAAAAGTTTCCATTGCTTTGAAAGTAATTCAGTTTTTGAGCTTGAAAACGCACACAATTTTGGTGTGGGTTTTCATGTCATTGTCCTAGCTTGCTAAGAAACATTTTTAACTCGAGTGCTTATTCTAAATATGAAGCTGTTTTTCTGAGCGTCCATTTCTGATGGGTGGTTATATTGTTGTTGGTTAATTGGATAGCAGTAGAAGGAATGTGGGACAGAAATGGATCTCGATGATGCAGGTATTTTAGAAAGAAAACACAGATGTAAACCTAGTTCCCTGCCGTGGCATAGATTCAAATAGCTGGTTTTGTCTGTTCTTTGGCACTACAAATAAGGAGGAATTCAGGAAGCAGCACCTGTGTATTTAAGGGGATTAATTCCTTTTGGTATGATGCTACATTAAATAAATCAATGTCTGCTACTGATTAACATTTTTATTCTTCTCTTGCCATGCTCTGATGAAGATGTAGCTCCCTAGCTGCTGGTGGCAGTTTTTTTTTGGGGGTTGCCTTGGTTTTTTATTTTAAGTGAATTTAAAAAAACCTTTAGAACTCTGTCAAAAAATCTGATTTGATAGGTTGGTGGATAAGAGATGAAGTGTTTTTTGTGACTTTTTTCTTTAAGAGGTAAGAAACGGGGCTCTGCTAAGACCAAGCCATTTCTCAGTGTCGCACAGTATCAAGGAACTGAAACGTGCTCTCTAGTTCAGTGCCGTGGGTTAAAACACCTTTCTGTCATGGGGCACCAGCCAGTCCTTTCCTACATCCTTGTTTGCCTAAAAACCTTTCTGTATACCTGCGTACCTATATTCGGGAACATTCCTGAATGACCTTTAAGGAGACTAATGGTGTTTACATAAGCAAAGAGCTGTGCTGATAATATTGCCCTGTATTATGGGGCTAAAGTGCTTCTAAATGAAACCATGCGAGAAGAGTTTAAAATTCTGTTTTGCCGTGATTTTAATTAATCGGGTTGCTCTCAATGTTGTGATATTGTCTCCAGAACAAATGGTATTAAGCCAACGTAAATAAAATAGGATAATTACTGAGGGCGTTTGTAATTGAATAGACAATTCATGTATGATTAAACTCCAACTTTCTGCTACATTTATTTGTTAGACATTAGTTTTAAATTGATTTTTTACTAATTAATTTTTCCTTTAATTAGTATGCCCTAATTTATCATTCATGTATAGTGTCAAACATTTAGGGATGTATTTGAAAAACTTAAAAAATGCTGTATGAGTAATTGTAGTCTTTGTGTTTCTGAATTCCAAATGAAACGTATGTTTAAATAAGTAGCAGGAGAGGGAAGGTGCTTCAGGAAATTTCAGCACAGAAACATGCAAGTCTGACCAAACAGCAGCTGGCTTGAATGGTTTTAGTGTTTAGAATAACCAATGTCTTCTGAAAGAAGAGCAAAAGTATCAATTTTGCATCAATAGTAATTATGAAAATCCACCATTTAACTTTTTCTTTTTAAAAGCCTAAAATTGTAGCTTGGCTTTATCATAATCACCACAGAAAGGTGGACTATCCCTGTGACTGACTGAAAAACTACCGGTGGATAGCCCCGTGTCAAATGAATTGTCCCCTACTTTTAAGACCCAAGGGAGTGGTTTCTGGTTACTCTGTTGAATACAAATTGTAGCTTGTAGCTTTTTTTTTTTGCAGATACTTATCTCAGCTTTCAAAGCATGTATTCAGGGTTCAGGAAAGCCACCGGAATAGCAACTCTATAGGCTTTGTTGCAAAACCTGATTTAAAACAGGAGCCAACCTTTCAAGTTTTTCCTCTTTGTTCTGCCTTTGTTCCTTGTAAATAAAGCTGAAGGAAAGGCTTGAAGATGAGAGTAGCTGTTTCTCATTCCTATCCAATTATTGGCCTTTCTGCCAACCGCAAACACATTGACCGGTTGCAGGTTACGAATACGTGCAGCGTGCAGGTACGTATGCATGTATGTAACTGACCCAACAAACATCCTCATTAAAGTCCTGGTCACCAAATTTCCATTAGTCACCGTCATCTAGATTTGTACTGATGGTTCAGCTGGAAAACTTTCGAATCTCTTTAGTTCCTGGAAGAAAATCTTGCTTAAAACCAGCAAGTACTTCCCGCTCAAAAAGCACGCTCCTTGGAGATGTTTTACTCAGAGACGGACACAAGGTTATTACAGAAAACCGAGGAAGTTGGAGCAGAGCAAACGTTAAGCCCATGGTGCGGAATGATAAGATACAATGAGTCATATAGATGTCTTTTTTAAAGTCTGCTTCTGATGTCTCTCTGGTATCTGCAAAGCTGCTGTTGCGATTGCATGTCTTAAGAAAGCATAATTTAAGGACAGTACTTTATTGGAGACAGCATTGTAACTGTGCCGATTTGGTCTGGTTTGTTCACTAAGGGCAATTCACTGACTTGGACCCATCTTTTAAGTTTAGCTGTCAGTGAATGGCTCAAAAGCCACTGCTGTAGAGCGAGAGGCATCTTGTACTTGTAACGTGAGTTTCCTTTAAAAGAGCAGGAGGCTTTCTTGGAGATTACCTTCATTTTCCATAATTTCTGCCTTGCTCTATGGTAATGTTCCCGTGGCCGAGTTGTTTATTGAGAGAAAGGGCACACGCATCGCACATGCCTGTTTATGGGGCAGCTGCAATGCTCTCTGTCTCTCTTTGAATTTCCATGGTCTTTAGTGTGTGTAAACTGACAGCAAGTGCTATTTCTGGATGAAATCATAGTCAAATTATGTAATACTTTGATGTATAGTGCTCTTTAAAAAGAATGTGTGAATTTTAGCTTTAAACCAAGAAAGAAATGCAAATGCTTAACCCTTCCACCCATGTGCACACGCAGATAGATGTATGCTGTATTTCTTACGAAGGTAGAGAGATGGTATTCGAAAGAAAAGAAGGAGGAGAGGTCATTTTAAAAAAAAAAAATCAAGAGGAGGAATAAATATCTTCATCATCTTTATTCCCCAGATTGTTACTTTGATTCACTTCTTTTTGGTGGTGGTGTTCATGCCACTGCACATCTACTGCTGTTGCTGTTCTGATCAGTCCTATTATGTGTTAATTGTTCTTGAAGATTTCTTTCTGGGCATATAAATGGACACCTTTCAAAGCCCAAAATAGTTAGCCAGTGTTTAGTCAATGGGTTAAATGAGAAGGCTTCAGACAGTGAAGGGGAGATGATCCAGAAGAGCTACAGATGTCACTGTAAGAGACCCCCCATTTATTTGTATTTATTTGTATCTTTGCATGTGTGTAACCATTTTAAGTGTGTGTATTTATATACACTTTAGAGAAGGGCAACTAGCATATATTAATGTATCAACACATATCAATGTATATTTCGTAGAAATACATAAGTTTATGCTAGAGGAGGAGAGCTCCTCATTAATAGCAAAATGTATGCTAATCAGCTTATTAGTCACAGAACTTATACCTCCAGTAGTTTTAAGCAGGTATGGGGTCAAGGATTTTCCTGTGGGATTCACGATCTTTCTCTCCTGGCAATTTGCTTATAAATACTGGCATTTTGATGTAATCAGTCCATTAAAAAACCAAACAGTAAGGTCTTCAGATATATTTTTAGATCCCTGGGACTTACAAGGGCTTTGTAATGAAAAGATTCAGGAGCGTCCAAAGGAAATTGGTTCAACCTAAGACAAGGAGACCATCCCATTCTTCCCTCAGTCTGATGGATAAATTTTCATAAGGGGCCTCTGGGAGCTCCTCTAGATCCCCCTCCGGCATATCAATTACATGAAGTAACTGATCTTGCCTAATGTAGTGGTATCAGTGCTTTTATCTGTCACGATGAAGTTCACAGCTGCTAAGGATCTATCCTGCAAGATCGGGCCCTATGCTAGTGCTAGATGAGTCATGGAAATCAGAAAAAATTCATTTGCTACTTAGGCTAGTTCTACCTGCAACGGAGCGCAGGCTGTCTCTCTAATTTTTACAGGGCTAGAAGCACAGTTGTGCCTAATACTTGTCTCAGAAGTCCCATTTATGAGTAATTCCTTTTTTTCTGATCAGGCAGTCTGGCATGTACGAGCCCTTGTGTCTATCCACCCACACTTTGTTCTTTCTGTCTTCCTCTGAAATACTCCACTCTGGGGCTCAGTAATGCAAAATTGATGAACAAATAATATGCTACAAGTGCGAAAATACACTGCTGAGTAAATGAGTTCGTTGCTGCTGCTTTCCAAATGCCTGAGCTTTAGCTAGAACAACTCATAAAACCAGAGATTTTCAGTATTGGTTTAATATTTCCCAGCTCTTTATGTTAAACTATACGTACTCTCATTCAAGAGAAGGTATCAGTGTGGTCAAATAGGTTTTTTTCCCATTTTTCTCCTTCAGTGGAATGTTATTACCAGTATATTATTAAAAATAAAACACACACCTGGCTTTTTCTGTAACTGTTCAGTTTTCACCACGTACACAGTACTCCTAATCATAAAACATATTTGTACATTTTTGAAGGTTTAAAATATACTTTTTATTTTCCTGGCAATTACAAAAGATTGAACGATCCCATGGCATTAGGTAGATTCTGAATATGAACTGAGATTTCTCTCTGCCTAAGGCTCGTGCCCCTTCCCTTTAGGCAGGATGCAATGACCTAGAGTATCAAGCAGGAAAAATGCGGCTGTCATTGTTAATAGTGGTTATTAATACAGCATGGTTATACTGCCTAGCTTGGGTGTACAAAGTTATCTTTTGCTATCATCAGTGACATTAAAAACACATTTGCTAGCCTATGATCTTTATTCAGTCAGTTTCCTGGTGCTGTAGGTACAGAAGCTTGTGTTTTTACTGCAGAAGAAGGAGGAGGGTCCTCGTCGTCCAGTTCAGGATAGGCTTTCCTATGCGTTAGCTTCACGTGAAGGTGAAAACCATGGCCTTTTTTGAGCTCAGTAGTTTAACTGGAGTCTCTAGTGCGGTTAGAAATGGAAACAGGAGGTAGAAGGGAGGTCAGGGCTCTGAGGTGACTAAGGGAGGCATGTTTTGCTGCGGAAAAAGTGAAAACAAGACAGTTCCAAGACTAAGTAGGAAAGAGATGAGTGTTAAGGAAGTCGGTGAGGAACAGGTTATTTCAATCAAAATGGAAAATGGGCCTGGATGAGAGGAGATGTCGGAGAGAGAGAAGAGAGAATTTATAATCTGGGTGATATAGAGCATTCTGCATATTGCATTATTGAAAACAGCTTCCCAAATGACTCCGGAGAGTTCCTGACCTCCCATCTCCTTCCTCTCCCTACTCATTACCTCTTCTCAAGTAACGCTGCTTGCTTAGCTGTTTTCTTAGACCCCTTTCTTTCAGAATATTCCAGCATTCCCTAAGTTCGTCAGTGCCTTTTTAAAGAAGAAAGTTCTTATACCCCACAGCACCTGGACCAGTTGTCCTAAGGCCCTGTGGAGACCCAGTAAAAAAAAAAAAAAGCTTGATTTCTTGTTTGTAGAATACTTCTTCCTGGAGTATAAAGGAGGTCAAAAGATGTTCTCCATGGGAGGTTAAAATTCTGCTTTCAGTTTACCTGTACAGTCCCGGTGATTACAGCTCCTTTTCACATGGTGCTCTGAAAGAAAAATCTGTCCCTGTAATTTTGAAGCTGAGAAAAGAGTAGAATTAAGACTTTGCCTAATTAGTGCTACCTTTTAAAGATCTATTTTAAGCTGTCTTCCTTCAGCCTGAACCATTTGATAGTTTCCAAAAATGTAATTTAATCATATCTGATTGCTTGCTGGAATCTGCAATTAACTTAGGTGCAAAGGAATTAACAGTATTTGCCAGGTGCTGTATAATTTACCAGGAGCTGCTTGTGCCACATGTATGTAAAGTGTGTTGGCTGTTTAAATTTATTGGCCAGAATATTTTAAGCTTATGATTGACTAAGTTTTAATGCTTCCTTTCATTTCTGTCCCCAGGATGACTCAGATATGAAATACCATGTAATTATATTCTCTATACTACCAAACTATCCCTTGCAATTATGCCACGTTGTAGTTGTTATTTAGAAAGATTCAAAACTACCTATCTAGAAAGTTTATTTTTGGGATGCAATTGGTTGCTAGGATGAAGCTAAATCTTCAAGAAATTCTAGAAATTATGTTGAATAAAAAGCTTAAACTAACTCATTGAAAAAGTAGTTCTCATCTCAGAAGACCTCTGAAATCCCTTTCTGTCAAAAGGGTAGAAGTAGTTTTAGAAAATATCTTATTCTGTTAGGACTAACATTTTTGTCCTATTTGGGAGTCAGTTCTCGCGTCAGTTGCATAATTAAAAATAGCAAGAGAATGGAAAAATTGGCCAAGTCCCTGCAGGCAAAGTTTCGGACTAAGTGTTTGGAGTGCCTTTCTGAGATCCAGATTTGTACCCTAATCCTACCCTCAAGCCTTTTTGCATTATAAACTTCTGAATACCAGACAATCTCGGGAGACTTTCACGTAGTCTTTGTGCTTCATTTTTTTTCTACAGTTTCACGAAGGTAAAACTTTAGATGAAGGCAAGCCTCAGCTTAGGTCTTGGTTCAGGAATGACAATTGTTACAAGTTTTCGTACCTCACGATCTGGCAGAAAGGTTTCTACCGTCTGACATCTCTCTTCTCTGTCGAACTTGGGGATTTGCACGGTCATTAGTATCTGAGATTCCCTGGAAAATTGTTGTGAAAATAAATTGGGAAGGCAAATATTTTAACTGGAATACTTGCCTAATCTAAACATCAGCAGCAACTCTGAAATTTTAAAATAGCCGTATGTACTCTGTGGTGGCCAGGAGGTTATGGGAAACTATGGCTGTAGACCGCCACTTACTTGGAGGATATCGCAATAAACCTGGGCACAAATGATAAAAGGACTCTTGCCTCGTGATTTTGTCGGTCAGACACACAAGATTACACAACTTTCTTTTCCCAAGTACAAAGCAGCAAGTCTATGCCGACAGCATAACAACGTGGGGATCTGCAGTCAGTTCTGCATGTGTTGTGGTTTAACCTCAGCTGGGCACCACCCACCACCCAGCCGCTCGCTCACTCTCCCCCCCTCCCCCCCAGTGGGATGGGGGAGAGAATCGGAAGAGTAAAAGTGAGAAAAACTCTTGGGTTGAGATAAGAACAGTTTAGTAATTGAAATAAAATAATAATAATAATGATGATAAAATAATACACAAAGCAAGTGATGCACGATGCAATTGCTCACCACCCGCCGACCGA
>NW_008795249.1:1632950-1638010 GCF_000699145.1 Aptenodytes forsteri | reverse complement strand
AGCAACAACTAAAACATCGGTGTGTTATCAACATTGTTCTCACCCTAAACCCAAAACACAGCACTGTGCCAGCTACTAGGAAGAAAAATAACCCTATCCCAGCTGAAACCAGGACAGCGTGTCTCATATTACATGTTACTTACATTGAAACCAGGAAGCAAATTGCTCAGTTTCGTGCTTCTGAGTCCATTTACAGCCTTGTTTTACTGTTCGTTAAACTGGTGAATACTGTCTTTCATCGAAAAGGCTGTGCAGATCTTAAATCTCCCAAGGAATAATGCATTCCCATAAAGCTGTCGCAGACTCCAAAAAGTGAAAGATAAGGGGAAAACAGCACAAACCCAGCAGACTTGACCGTTTATCATTGTGTGAACCAATCGCAATTGATGTAACCGTATCAGAGACTTGCAGGTGTTCAGATTTTAAGATGACATTTGAGACTGCAAAAGTAATATTTGCAGCAACAGCCTTGATAAATATAATCCTGTCTGAAGCTCTGTGTGCCCCCCGTACAACTGGTACTTTAGAAGAGGAGAAAAGGTTCATTTATAATCGCATACAGAGAAGTTAACAAAAGTTGCTAAAAGCTTTTTTGAGACTGTGAATTGCCAAAACCTGCCAACTCCTCTAGCCAAAATGGACTGCCAAGTGATTTGCACAAAGTGTGTGTGGAGATCCAGAAAGGCCAATCTAGAGAGTCAGATTTAAGTATTTTGGGTTTTTTCTGGTAAAATCTACGCACTTCAGGGAGCAACTGTCCATGGAAATTAGCGTCTCCTTCAGTTTGCAGCCTTTCTGGAAGAGCCTGAGCCTGACTCCTGAAGTGACCCCCGAAGACTAGAGAACAAGATACTCTACAGCATTTTCTCTGTGTATATATCTAGATTTAGATACTTGACATACTACTTCTCTGCTTACGGAGAAGCAAGAGGAGTAATCGTTCCTATGTTTGTCCCTGAGCTTTCTTCCCATTCTACTACTTTCTACCTGGTTTTGCCGTCCCACTTTATCTTTCTCTGTTCTCTCCTATTTTCCTTCCTTCAAATCTTTATATCGTTGCATGTTGTTTTCTTTCTTCTTCTTCATTTCATCACTTTGTATATTTCTCATTATTATTCCTAAGTCACTAAAATGGGCTTCTTTCCTGTCTTGCAGAGTCAGCCTGTTTGGAGACATGACCTGCGATGAGTGATTTCCAGAAACACTGACACAGTGGAGTCATGGAACAGTAATGAAGGTTAACTGTCCAAAGGTAATTAGAAATCTCTCTACTATTTTATTACCATGGAAGCCTTGTTGCTGCCAAGGATGGTCTTGTTAAGAAGATGCCAAGTCTCAAGGAGACAATTCAGTAGTACAACAAGTCGTGCGTTAGTAGGTTCCTAAGCAGAATGTAATGGATCACAAAACCAGACAACCCTTAATGCCCTTTTTGAAATACAATTGGAAGGCAGTGATCCTTTATTGCGTGTAAAATGTTAGAGAAATGATCTTGCAATGATGATTCAATAAATCTTAAGTTAAATCTCTCTTTAGGTTTGAAGATCCCAAACTGATGTTTATACATACGTAGGAAAAACTTACTTGAGGCAACAGATGCGGTACAGTTTGCAGAAGCGCCTGTGAGCCAGTTAAAAAAAAAAAAAAGGGCAGTTGATTTGCCAAGAGAAGCAAATACCACTCAGTATATCACAAAAAAATAATATGCTATGCACAGCGAAAACCTAGAAAGTTGATTGTTTTGGGGGTTTTTTAAATGCTTTTATTACAAATTTGAATTCAGCTGGGTTTGCAGAATTGTTGATGCAGAACTCTGCCTGACATTTTGCTTAGCCAGTGCGACAAAGGATGAGAGTCGGCATTGTTAGAACACTGCAGGTGGTTGAATATACTGGGAAAGATACATTTCACCGGGAACGTTGAACTCACATTTTCCTGTGAATTGTCACAAATATGGTTCAACTACCTTTGTGTGCTGATGCAGGTTTTTCAATGCATTTCAGAAAATTCATTGCCATTTATTGCTTCAGCTGAGTACGAGGAGACTTACCACCATTCTTTAGTCTCTTTGCAGGTTTTAAAAAAAACCCTCTTAATATATTGCTTCATGTTAAAAGTTGTCAGCACCATTGGCAAGCACTAAAGATGAACATGAAGGAGTCGTACTTTTCTGGATGTGATTAATTTTGGCACAGTGCTTGTTCCCATGGCTAAGCCCTGTGTGCACTGCTGTTCTTGTCAGGTTCGTTATGTGTGTTTTCTCTTTCCAAGGTATTATGTCTTCACTGTGAAACATTCATCCAGACTCAGATTTGGCAAATCTAGTCTGAATCTAACAGCATGCTGGTTTCCAGGAAGAAATAATTTGTTCCCTTGGAGGGAGGGAAGGGATTTGGATTTTAAAATGCTTCGTTGTATTTTATAACACAAAACTCGCTTTTTTACATTTCTGTATGTAACATTTCACAGGCGGTTGCTTAGAAGCGACCTTGATGATCGCTGAGTAAATTATAATATATTCCGTGAAATTTCAAGTTCTCTTTTTAAATGTTGAATTCTTAGAGAGTAATAATAGCTTCAGAAGTTCGATGCTCTTAACGTGACTGTTGACAATATGTTTTCCTTTCCAGCTAGGAGCAGTATATAATAAGGGAAATTTTTAAGCGTGTTTTCCCCTCTAGGAAATTAGCCTTGAAATTATAACATGGCTAAGGAAACTGAGTAAAGACACAGGTGTTGGACATAATCTCCCAAGTTTTCCGTGAGAGACTTAAGAGGAACCAGAAGTGGTTTAAAGCTTTTCTAAACCAGATTGTGTTTATATAGACAGAAATTCCTATATGGGATTAAACTGAAGGTTCATCTAGCTCATTCTTCTGTTTCTAACAGAGGCTACATAGAAAAATCAAAGAATCTCATATTAAACAGGGGTAGGATTTAATCGCCTCCATATTTATTTTATTTCTCATCTCAATTTGCTAATAAAGCATAGAGCTCATCGTGAACATGACACAGATCTTCTCATGCTACACAGAGCGAACAACATAATTAGCTTCTAAGTATCAATAGGTTTTTATTGCTGGGGCAAAAAATATATAATCCTAAAAAAATTGAATGATCAGTGCTGACTCTTGAGGGAAGTGTTTCTATTTGCATTGCAATATAAGCAATTAATTTCTTGCCGGTTGTCTTTCAACTTCTGTAATACTTTAAGATAAATGGATGTCTATCTGCAAAAGCAAAATCCATCATGGCCAGGGCAGATTTGTGGTAAAATGGGACTAGTTCAGTAGTGAACTTGGAAGCTACAGGGATGCGTTTTCCAGGAGTGGCTACCCATGGCTTCAGTATACCAATCCACACTTCTCCTTTTTATCTTGGGCATAATTTATTTTGCTTTACATAACACTGACATTCTGGGAAATTGTGCCTTCAGGAAGGGCTTTTTAATGATAATAATGAATAGCTGGGTGTGGTTTTGTGGCAGTTTACGAAACAAAAAAATCCTCCTCAAAAATACATCTTTAAAGGAGGACTTCATATCTTTTTCACTCCAGCAAACTTTCAGTTTAACACAGATGAAGGATACCAAGTACACAGTCCAGGAATCTGAAATTCTGCTTACTCCCAGATTAGTGCAGGGAGAGATTGCAGCAGTGATGCCCTCCCAGTTTCATTCTTGTCCTAAGTATTAGGACTGGGGAACAGCTGTCTGGTTTTGTCCACAATATTTGCTGCTCTGAAGCTGCCAGCTTAGAAGCCTCTTGTAGGGTGAATGATTATCACTTTCTGTTAGGCCTGAGGTGAAACCAGTTTTACAATAGAAAACAGAAAGTGGAGTATATTTTTGTAATAAAATAATTGTGAAATTAAAGTAATTCTGTTTCTTGAACTATTATTTCATCTGCTGACAAATAAGGAATTGCATATTGCAGTGGTTCTTATTTCAGTCAAATCTGCGTGAGTTATGGTATAGACTTCAACAGGATTTGTGTCTTAACAAGTCAGTCGTCATTATTAGATGAATATATTAATCAGTGTGATGAGTTTCTGAACTTTGTTATTCCAGTTAAATACAACCTTCTAAAAGTTAAGGGTTTGTATGTGTTGCTCAGTTATTCGAAGCCACTGGGATGCAGCTTTCAGCCAATGTATTTCTAATACAGTTATTGGTTAAAAGGAAAAAAAAGATGACAACTGTACATTTTAATCTTCTATACTGCCAATATTGAAGGAAGTCTCCCTCATCTTCTTTGCTCAGTGAGATAACTTGGCTGATAACCTTTATATAGTTCAGGGACTTACTTCATTGCTTTCTAATAGAGTTTCTGGAGAGTATAGATTTAGATTACAATGTCGAATGGCCATAGTGCCTCAGGGAAATATGTTCTCATTAATGGACTTGTTAATGATTATCATCGAAGAGACTCTAATAGTATCAGATGTAAACGTTGTCACAGCCCTCTATCTTTATCATGAGGATATGGAGATGCATCATTAATTCACGCAGACTGATTCTCAGAGCTGTGCAAATTGATGCAGTATGGTAATGTCTGAAGAAAATTAAAAGCTGTGCGTTATCAATTTAGTATTTCAGATTTCTATTTCCAATTAATACGGTCTAAGAGATAAGAGGAATTGAACCGCGGCAGTAGTATGGGTCATTCAAAAGAGATCAAATTCAGGCTATGCCTCTATCAGTTCCAGCCTCACTATGTTCCTTTGCGTCCCTCTGAGAGGGATGTGACAAGTACAAATTTATATCAGTGAAGTCTCTCAGCTGCAAAGTTAAAAACATTTATGCTATACAAGCACAAAAAACCTTCAGCAATATGAAATAGTTTACAGAATCTAGAATAATTTTTAAACAATTTCTTTATCAGGAGTGACTTGCCTTTATTCAAGTATAGTAGTATCTTATTCCTTTATCTTGACTTTGATGGATTTATTCATAATGCATTGAGTGCAATAAATCGGAACCTGTCTCAAATTTGTAGCTTTAGACACTACACATAAATAGCATATTTGTTAATTATTTGCTCAAATGTTATAAGAATTTG
>NW_008795249.1:1542848-1632927 GCF_000699145.1 Aptenodytes forsteri | reverse complement strand
GTTTTGGGTTGGGGGGGGGGGGATTTTTTTGGTAGGAAACACCCTGGATTATTTCTTTGTTGTAACCATCCGATACCAGTATTTTCAGAACAAATAAGAAATGTGGTAGGTTTTGTATGCAAACATGAAGGTAAGCGTTTAGCAATAATAGTGCACTTACAACTATGTTGTCACTTGCGTTGGAAATGGTAGACTAAATAGGTGGGTGCTAAGGTAGAATCAAAAAGTAGCTTTTCAATGACCTGTTTTGATATCAGACTGTCCTATTGGATGGGTCTCCCTAAATGAGGGGGAATGGGGGGAAGTGGAAGAGCAGATTTTACAGATGGTGGTGCTGTTAAGTTGTCCTAAAAGGAGGACAAAACGTGAGCAGCTAAGATTGGATGGGTCTCCCTAAATGAGGGGGAACGGGGGGAAGTGGAAGAGCAGATATACCAAATGGTGGTGCTGTTAAGTTGTCCTAAAAAGAGGACAAAATGTGAGCAGCTAATAGTGTCACTTATGCTGAATTGTAGCCGGTTGTGAAGTCACGAACGAGAGAATTCAACTCCAAACTCACCGAGGGCAAATGTATGGGGTGTAAAAGAATTTGCCTTTGAAAAGGCAAATGGGATATCCCTAAAGAAAGATAAACAAAGTTAACAAAGTATGGAGATATTATTTTAGATCAGTGAAGAATCAACAAACCCCTGAACTAAGCGTGTACATCAAACTAGAGAGTAATTGATCTTGTACAGGAGAAAAATCACAGGAGCATGTGAAATAATGAGAAGATGAAAAGCACGCTACCAGAATGCTACATGTGATTGGGAGATACATAGATTCTCTCGAGTCTACTCAACTGTATTCCTATTTGGGGGAAAATGCTGTAAGAACGTTTTTTGTGTCTGTCTCAGGTTAAACTGCAACAGAAGCGTAAAGCAGCTACAGCATTAATCTGTTACAAACTATGAAACTTTGAGAGAATATTAGCGAAAAGCTTTTGAGGGACTGATGAAAGAAGTCAATTACGGTCCAAGTCAGGAGGAATGCTATCTCAATCTATATGCCCCATACTTTTATGGGTTCAGATGAAAGATTACAGAAAGTAAGGTCTTGCAGAACTGGAAAAGATGTAAAAATGAGTATTGACAAAGGAAATTTGCATCGGAGACTCTTCTTCCGTGCAGGACAGCAGTGAGGGAAGTCATCTGTGAAATCAGACCTTAACACGGCTACCGCAGAAGATTCATGCTTAGTGCTATGCTACCAGCAGTCGACGTTGAGACACCACTAGCTGTGACTGTCCTGGCTGGGATCCGTCAGGATATGTGTAAGGTGCCACGGTTACGCTACTTACTGCCAACGTAGTGAGTGAGCAGAAGCTAAAACACAAAAAAGTTCTTAAGTAAGGCTTCAGTACTTGCAGCTTCACAAGAGGAAGAAATCCTGAAGAAAAGCTTTAGTTCTAGTATGTCCTGCCCTCACTGATGTACACTTGAGTCGTGCATTGCTTTTAAGTTATGAATAAATCTATGAAATGAAGTATTCTCATTACTTATCTCTAATGAAAACATGCAAACATCTGAGATTGGTCCGGTGCTGCTGTGAAATGCCATTTTATTAAATTTCTTCTGTGAGGCAAGAGAGGAATCGGTGCTCTCTTTCTGAAATCTGACTTATTCCTCTGGCATTATTCTTGCTGCAATACACTCTGCTCTTTTCTGAATTCCCCAGGCTGAAGAATAATGCTCGCTTGCTTCCTCTCAGTTGTTTGGACATTGTCTTTTGTAAGGGGCTGCCAAGCCTCGCCGATTTTTGACAATGTGGAGAGTGTATTGTAAGGTCTGTAACGATTACCTGGCTTGCTGTGAAAATTTGGAGAAGTGAAACATTAGCATTTTTTGTGCCGTGTTAACTCTACTTTTCACAAAGGTAGTTCTCTCTCTCTCCCTCTCTCATCCATACTGATTTGATGTGGGTTTTATGTTGCAGTCTGTGCAAAGTACAAAATTTGCCACCTATTCATCTCAGTCTCTCTGTCACATTTCTCACCTGCTTTTAATTTCCCCTTAGGAAGTCAGTTTCTATCCCCATTGCAAGGTTCTAATTTTAATAATCCCAGTCCATCCAGAGCTGTTTCCCCAAAGAAATATTTCACTGCACACATCGCTTAGTGTGTTGATATTTCTTGTTAGTATGCAGCGTCAGGTTAGCACCTCTAGATAACCTTGATAAATTAAAAATTGGCTTATCAATATTCAATCAACCTAGCTCACTTAGCCAAAAGCCTGACTTCCTTTCTGCCAGAGCCGAGCTAAAAAAGCACTGCAAAAGTAAATGGAATTAAAATTGTATATGTTCCTTCTAAACAGAAGTGAAATCAGTCTGCTGCTAACGTCACCTTAAACACCATGGTTTAGCAACAGTGAAATAACATACAGGCAGATATGCTAGCACAAAATGTTAGTTTTCATTAGACAGTTATTCTTTGAATACAGTGAACATCTACTCAACACTTTATTAGGAAAATTTGGGAAAGGTGGGTTTGGTCTGCCCAGTTCTTTGTATTACTGTTGAGTCTTGCCGACTCTTCTATGTCATTTTTTTAAACTTAGAGTTTTGTATCTTCCAAAGGGCTGGGGGGCAGGTGGGGTGAGCGCCTCCTGAACTCATCTTCTTTTAGCATACCAACAGCTGCGTAATTTTCCACATCGGATCTCCCTTCATCTTGTGCTTCGTTGCCTTCGCAGTTTAGAAATCCTCAAACATCCCTTTGTGTTTGCGCAACAATTGGCATACGGCAGTTTTCTGGGACTGTCGCGCTCAGTTCATCAGCTGCTTTTACTGCCTGGGACCAGTCTTTGTGTCTGTTGCCCGTCGTCTTGGTTTTGCAAATTACAGTGTAAGTTATTCAAGGGAAACGACGGTGGTGTTTTAACATTATAACAAAAATCTAACAGCGCATCATGTGAAAGGACAGGCTTAGAGAAATTCCCCAGGCCAAGGTTTTCAACAGTCGTGGTGGTTTTGGGGGGCCTGTGCTGTGATGCCGTAAATAGATCTGATTGTCAGTAGGCAGATGGGCAGCGGCACTGTCACTGAAGAGGCTTCTCGTCTCTCTCTGCTTGAGAACGGCTTTCTTTGATGTGCTGGGTATTAGGCAGGGACCCTGAAGCTCCAGGATGTTCTGCGGTATGTTCCTAAAAACGTTCACGCGCTCGTTTTATCAGTGGCTTTCTGTTGAGGAAAACTGTCTGCATTGTCAGTCAACAGAAGGCAGAAAGAGGCCGATCTTTTATCGCAATACATAGACCTCGTTAATTTATATATAGCATGAGCCCTGAGGGCCCTAACTCATAAAAATCGAAGTTTCCTGGGAGTTTATCACCTGGGTTCATTTTGTATTGTAACAGCCGTCCTGGGAACAGAGGACTTCAGCAATTCCCCGATTTACTTCTGGTTTCGGTGATCTCTAATTTTGTGGTGAAAATGATTTCCTTATGAAGCTCTGAAATTATTGGGGTTTCTGGGTTTTGTTATCCCTGTTTCCAACTCAGAAATGCACTTTGCTGAGCACTGCTTATTCTACTGAAGTTAAACTACGTAGGTTTTTCCGTTAAGATAGTTAATTTGGCAGGGCTGAAATAATTTTTAAAAACCTAAGGTCAAGCAATTTCCCTTTGAATTAATTTAAGCAAAACATTTAAACAAAATCTTGTGGGTTTAAAACCTTAAATTTAAAAGTAAAAATATTGCTTTAAAAGTAAAAATAAATAATTAAAAATTACATAAAATATTGTTATATATTTGTTTTACAAGGAATTTTATTCTCTAAACTTTGCATCCCTGTGAAAAAATGAATTATTTGCACAGTTCTAATGGCTTAATTAACTGATAAACTGATTCAAGCATTCAAGTACATTTTGTATCCCTAGACTGCTTCCATGACACTCTCCTTATCCGAACTTGACGTAGCCTTATAACAGAAGCCCAATAAAACATGGAAGACAGAGTCAATGAAAAGTAATTTTCAGGAAGGTTCCTCCCAAGATTTGAAAGTTTTCCTGGAAAATATGCAAAAGGATCAACTTTTTATTCTTGACAGCGTCCTAGTCACTTAAAAAGGTGTACCAAGTAAATTAGTTTCCGAATTTTGCAGTTGCCCAAGGACATGACTATTAGAAAATTTTAAGGCTATTTTCTTAACTTCATTCTTACATTAGAACTTGCAAAGTGGTGTTTAGTAACTCCTCAGAGAGTCTTTATACACACGCACACACACACACACACGCCCCAGTCTGAGTTTGATTAATGCCCTAGGTCACTCATTGATTCTTTAGCTATTCTTGCCTTCCCCCAGCCCCCACCCCACCCCAAGGGCAGTTACTTTAAAATTAAATAAGTGTAAGATGGGTTTAATTAAATCCTGTCAAGATTCAAAGGTTTGTTTCATTTTAAAAGCTCAGTACAATTTTAAAGGAACCAAAGAAAATGCTTCAGACAGTGTATATGCACCATAGAGAAAAAATACAAGGGGAAATGCAGGCAAGGAACTGCTGTTCGAACTTTTTTATCTCGGCAAGTTGTTGCACTTTTATTTTAGATAAATATTTGTGTGTGTTTCCTAGTGGGATTGGCAGTGCATTTTTAAAAAGTGAGCAATTGCAACGCATATACAATATCAAAGATGCCATTTGATATCATCAAAATTTTGCTCTACTAGTTTCGCTATAATCTAGGTAGAAATGTAGCATAGGAATGACCTTATTATATGGTTTTGCATCAATAACTTCTTTGTAGTCTGATCCAACCACACATTTACCCTGGATTAAAGCTGCCAATTTGAATTCTATAAAACAATGGCCTGTTTTATTATCGAAACCGTACAGAGAAGCAGCGCTGCTCTGCTGCTGATGTTATTGTTCACCAAAGAGCTTTCTAGAAGCAGAAAGAAAAACCATGCCCATTTCAGAGTTGATTATCTGTGTTGAGGATGTCTGGGGCTTCTTTAAATCACTAGCCCTACAAAGTAGGTTTTGTACAGTTAATCTGTACCTGTTCAGTATATCAGACTGCTCCGTTACGTAGTTCCGGCAGGGTAGGCAAGCGCCCTTAGGGATGTATGGCTGGAAGATTCTCCATGTCCTCTGCTTGGTAACTCATTTCCTTCCACTGCAAGAACCAGTTTTTCTGCAAGGTTTGGGATTATGGAGCAGGATGGAGTAAATGAAAGCACCTGAAATGAACAGCAGGCGAGGAGGGCGTGCATCCTGGGACACTGGCCAGAGGATGGAAGTCAAAGACTGTTCTAAAAGTACAAAATACTTCTGTGTTTGAATAACAGCAAAGAGGAAAGAAAACACAATTACCAGTAACGGAAGCTTGAAATATCCAGACTGGAACACGATTCAGTGGGTAGGAAACTTTGGTCACCACAGTGACAGTAGGCGGCTTCAGCCTTCGAGTTATTCATCCTTGGAGCAGGAATTTAATAGAGCAGTGGTGGAATTTGTGCTTGACCCTTGGAAAAGATAAAACAGACCCTAAGGTCCCTCTTATAATGTGGAGGAGAAAGCTCTTTCTGAGTTTGCATTTTAATAGCAAACCTAAAGTTTCCACCCAGCTTATTGTCTTGTATGTAAGTAGTCGAAAGTCTGTCCAAGGAAGAACTAAGAGAACCTCCTCCTTGCTTTCATTTTGCAGTCTCATGTTAGCTTAGTTCTGTGAAATGCCGATTTTCATGATGCTCTGCTGGAAGCTGTGCTTACTTGGCTATCTGCGTACTATATATTTCCTTTTAAACAACATCTAGATTTCATAGTAATTCACATTTTGAGGTTAACCTTAAAATCTGCAGTTACTGACTGCTCTTGCTACTTAAACAGTATTAACAACAGATCCGAGTAAATCTCTGCCTGTATTGCTTTGACTTTTGCAATACCTGTGATGTACATTATGGCTTTAAATCGGGTCTAAGAACCAAACGTTGTGGTTGGTTGAGAGCTAGGCATCTAAAGCTAAGAGGAGACTATTGCCTAACAAAAGTCATGGTAGTTAGGTACAGGGAGGGCATCTAATGTCCTTAGAATCATTAAGGTTGGAAAAGGCCTATAACACGCTATCTTCTTACTTAAGAGACTATCACCTTCTTCCTAGGAGTCACCAAAGGTCTGGCCAAAACCCATGTTTGGGTAAAGCCCTAGCTTTACCTGTCTGTTCCTCCTTTGAACATCCTTTAGCAGAAGGCCCTAAGGACTTTGCAAATATTGAGCGCTGTTGTATGAGGAATGGTGTTCTGAGGCACGGAGTAGTGATGTAGCCTGTCAAATCAAAGAGGCTGTCAGCGGCAAAATCCACAATGTCTTGTCTCCTCTTTCTCCTGCCCTTCGCACAGAAAACACTAAGAATTCCTTTGGGCAGCTTCGGGGTGGGGGAGGGAGAGAAAAAGTATGAAAAATAAAACTAATTTTTAGTTTTATTAGTTTAGTTTTTAATAAAACTAATAAAGCCAATATTTTTTTTTCTCATACACAAAATGAAGATCAGTTACCTCAAAATATTAAAACCTTAAAACTCAATTCAAAACGGTTTGTTTCATTTTAAAAAAGAGCTGGTCAGCTTATTTCCCATAAAATATAAAATTGCAGAGTACTGGTTTTGTATCTAATAACGGAAAGAAGGAATCGGATCTTTTGATGGGAATGTGGAGGTGGAAAACCAGTATGCTTAGTGTCTTTCATAAGATCACGGGTGCTGTAAGGTTAACATAAACCTTAAAATACAGAGCATCTGTAGCCGTACGGGAGGGGGTGAACATGGTGGCTGGACGGGCTTTTTTCCAAAACTGAGTTTCACAGGAAGACTGCCCTGGTGCATAAGTCTGTGGGAGATGCTGGTGGGAGGTGCATGTCAGCCTAACCTCAGGCAAGGAAAAACAAGACAGGGTTTGATAGGCAGATGAATCATATTATTTTGTGAATTTCTCTGAATGTCCCACTAAATCTGACAGAGAGCAATTTGGCCCAGATGTTAGCCCTAAACCATTTACTTTCAAATGCCCTTTCCATTAGATAATGCTGAACAAAGAAATGAACTTGCTTAATAGATGCAAATTAAGCTTTTTCTTAATCTCTGCTTGTTAATGACTTTGTTCTGTATTGACTACCATGTGCATTTGCAGGACTCCACAGATGAATATTTACTGCTGTTGGAGAAGGAGGTTTCAATTTCTCCAGTAGCTGGCTTGCTTGATAAGGCCACGTTAAGATATATATTCCACGGTGGGCTTTCACAGGATTTGCCGAATCTCTTTTAAGCCTTCAAAGATGCTGAGCAAATTGTAAGTTGGGAGCATTCTTGGTTTATTGTGAGAACCGAATATGTTCGTGCTAGAGAAATAACTGGAGTGTTTGGATACTACTAGTACTACAGACTTAGAAAAAAGTATTTAAGAATTTACAATCTCCTTCTGCTGTAATTAGCGCGTATTTGTTTTTAATATTTCTTAAAATGTTCTCTTATTCTGTCTATAAATTTTCTTCCATGAACTAGAGCTCCTTCAATATAAGTGATGATAACGGTGCCCTATTTTTCATCTTAACCAATTACAGGTCTAATATGTGAATCATCACGTATTCTTTGTATAATTGCCATTTCTGTCCTATACTTCATGTTTAGATGAAGTAAAATTGCTCTTATTTTTTCTTTTAGTGATCTGACTTCATTAGAGAAGCAGAGAAAGAGCAAAATCATTTACTTCATTTTAGCAACTAATAAAAATTCTAGGCTTTATTTCAGCCAGGGTAAAACTTACGAGAGGATTTCAGCATCGCTTCTGAAGAAAAGAAAATGGCTTGAACTGAAGAGGTATGAATTTCTACTGTACTTTCACTTTCCTCTGGCATTTATGGAAACTGATAATTCTTAGAATTGATGTCCAAAAAGGAATTACTAACACAAGGATAAAACATACCTTGTATCCCTTCTCACGGATGTATATACGCTCACTGTCAGGTAGGTAGATATATGTCCGTTACCTTGACAGGCACGTTATGTATGTAAATTATATCCTGGTTTAAGTTGCCAAACATTTGGTCATGTTTGTGCTTTGTAATGGTTCTTCACCTTTTCGACTCACGAGAAGCAAAATGCTTGGCAGCCAACCATTTTGGTGGGTGGCCACATCTGCAAATGGTACTAATTAATGAAGTTTCCTTGCCTTCTGCAAGGAAAGTCTAATTTGCAGTTGCATTAAGATTCTAACCCTCCCTGAAGAAAGTACCATCTAGTGGGATAATTGGCATGGATTTCTTTCTCTAAGGAATACTGAAAAAACAAAACAAGGTAAAGTTTTAGTTTTTTTCTAGTGTAACTAAATTCATACCTAAATGGATACATTTCTGCTGAAAGGTATGCAAGCAGGAACACTCTATACACTGGGCTTCACTCCTGAAACTTAATTAGACTACAGTATTAGCTTGAATGTCAAGCTTGACCATGAGGGTGCCTACTAATGAATATGAAGTCAAGCAAAACTTTGGAATAAACTAAGAAAAAGGTAAGTTTTGTTTTAACGCCTTTGTTCTCATAAGTTTTCTTTTTAGGATCGTGAAGATATTCACGCGTGAAAAAAAGAATTTCTGGCTAATGATCCAAAATGCAGTCCCAGGCACATATGGGAAAGCACTAAGACTGCTGGGGAATGACCCGGTCACCTCCAGAGTGGGATGGCAGCGGTCCTCCTGGCCTTTTCCTTCCTCTCGGATCTCACGCTGTGTCTCTCCTTGCAAAGCACCGCTCTCCCTCAGCAGAGGCCTGCCCAGCAGGGGTGGATTTCTTTGGGCAGTTTTGGCGGGGGATCTCTGCAGACCCGCCAGCCGGGCTGGGTGCTGATGTGCCGAGGCTGGAGAGCCCCAGTGTGTATCTTGGGTCCCCTGAGCTCCCTGGGGCGTCCTCCGGTCTGTCTCTGTGTGTAGAGTGCAAGTAAACCCTCAACAATTTAAACTTTTTAAATACTCATAGGTAAGTAATGAAAATCCTCTGTAGACAATTATAATGCTTAGCTATTAGCTAAGCAGCTGATGGTGGCCAGCCAGTGCTGGCAGAGATTATTGGTGACTTTTATTTTACAATGAGAAATCTAATAACTGAGACTTCTTGCTAGGATGAGAAAAACATTTCTTTGCCTTAATGTTGTATTGTACATATTTTTCCACTTTAACGATAAGGGTAGCCAAAAAGCATGGAAAAAAAAAAATCTATAATTAGCTCCAGCTATATAAGCCTAAATCCATACGCTAGTTAGCCTTTAGAAAAAGAGCCATTTGTGTTAAATTCATTAAGACTTTCCCATTAAAAACTGAACGCCCATGAATTAGTTTGACGGAGAAAAACTGCTGGAGCATCTGCTTGGATTTGGCTTGGTGTGCTCCCAGCCTTTGTCTTCACTGCAAGCGTTGCTGCCAGTTATTTCACCCAGCCTTAGCCACAGCCTTGGAGCCCAGAGTGATTTGATTAACAGATGATGAATTATGCTAACTTGAACCGTGGCTTGTGGTCCAAGTCCCACTGCATTATTACTTTGAATCTCAGCAGAGTTTGAATATTATGCCACAGGCCCTATTAGGCTGGCTAGTTCAGATTTGAAGCACTTCTTAAAATTAAGTTAGAGATATCGGTGACTGGGTGGGAGTTCGTTTATAGAAAATATATATGCGTAGAGCTTTTGCTAATGCTGCAATGAAAGGAGGCTGAATGAAGATATGAGTTAAGTCGCTCAAATGTCAGCAGCTCATCAGAAACGTTCACAAAGTTGACCACAAATTTAGCTTGTGAGGCCGAAGCATTTTCGTTGTGAGGTGTCTGAGTAATCTTGAAACAAGCTGCTGCTTTTTCTTTCTGTTTACACTAGAAAAATCTCCCCAGAAATCTACAAGTGTGTTTTCCTCTCAAAGCACAAACACTGAAAGCAGAGATGTGGGTGATGAAGGGGGAGCCTAAAATATGAATAGAAGCTATAATTATAGCAGCCCCTATTCTGTTGAAGCAGAGTTCTCCGTATTATCATGAATTTCTAAGCTCTCTTCAAAAGCTGCAATATTTAAAACAATTTGTTGTTAGCTTTGTTTTGAAGTGGTTTAGACCGTGACTTAAATCATTTGATTAACCGAGTTACCTGCATGTTGAGTCCTCCACAGTTCAGGTAGGGAACTGCCTACTTGATTTATCCATTTGCCTTCAGGAGCTATTCAGTTCTTCTGCCTTTTTTTTTTAAAGGTAAGTGTGCAAAGAGGTTTTTTTTTTTAAAAAAAAAAGTTATAACTTTGAAGAAATACTTATAATTGTGTTTTAGCAGTAGTTTCTGTCAACTTCTTGACTAATACTCTGTGCATCTTTCACATGGTTAATTTTTCTTACTGTTGGCTAGTACACATTATTCTGCACTCTTTCCTTTAAATTTAAATAAATTGAGTGAGAGCTTATGATTACTCCCCTGTTCATTATCACCCAGGCTCAGCTTGATTGAGTCACAAGAGATGGGGAGGGTAGGCTAGAAAAGAAGGAACACACAAAAAAAGAGATCATGGTATTGCCATAAATACCTTAAAAATGCTTGTTGGAACACAGAGAAATGAATTATGTTACAAAGAATAGTGTGCTTCCCAACCCATGGATACTGCAATTAAGCTCCTACTTTGTTTCCAAATCTATTTATAGTTCCTAGATTATGTGAAGTCCTTATGAAATTGTTTAGTACCCATGGTTACCAAACACATTTCATAAACTAACACAATTCTAGTGCTGCAATATATCAGCAGCTTTTTGTCTTTTCCTAGCAGTAGTTTTCTGGTACAAATCCTCACAGGTATAGATAATAAAATCCAAAAATACTTCCTGTGTTTGCAGTAAGCTGTGTTTAACATTACTGTTTCTGCATGGCTTTACTGTCAGCATGGTATTGTGGCACTTTGGAAACATAAATAGTCTTGGCCTGCATTGTATTCCAACGAAAATTGTCGGTCTGCAGGACATACCATTTCTAAATAGATGAGAAAGAGCTGAAAAGCCTTCATGCCTAGATCTAAAATGGAAACTGCACCTAAGTGACACAAAACTCTCTTTTTATTGTCCTTTTCTATTGAAAATGTAAGCAGACAGCAGCAACTGTTGCAGCTATAATAATTGTGGCGTTAGAGGTCCTGTGATATTTTCTCATCGTGGTAGGATTCACACTTTCTTAATGTTTTGTTCTTTTCATCTGATGATTCAGGGAACGTGTGAAATTGAGGCGGGGACGCTGTGTCTTACGGATTCTCTGTGATATAAAGATAGGAGTATTCACCAGAGACTTTTACAGCTATGAATGATTCCCTGTGAAGGGAAGAAAAGTGACATAATTGGCATAATACAGTGAAATTAAAGCTGCTATTTCTTGATCCTGTTGTTTCTTTTTTCTCCTTTTTAATGCATTAAACCATTCTTTGGTTTTTTCCTTTTGTCCCTCTCCTCTTTTGACACCTCCGACATGTATATCTCACACCCACGTACAAAAATTGTGTGATGCTAATGTGAGTTATAACAGACAAAAAATAATATTTACAAACTCTGTTAGTTTTATCTATCTACGTATGTATATATCTAATTAAATCAAGTAGCAAAAGCCGGCATGACACCCATATGTAGGAGTAATTAGCAGGTGCAGTCTGATTGCCATCAGAAGCGGGTAATGTTTCGGCACTAATGGGCCATTACAACGAGGGGGCATTAGAGTCTCAGCACTTCTTTTGTGTCATAATGGTGTCCTGTGCATTTGCTGCTTTTCTTGCTGACAACAGCTTGAAGTAAAATCGCAGCCAAACCAGGTAATCCACCTGCTCCAAATCTGCTCAGTAAGGAGGAACAGTTGGGAAAAGGAAGTATTTGGAGTAACGTTAGTATTTCAGAAGTATGTTTAAATCACCTAGGGCTTGTATTGTTTTCCACTCTAATCATAGTACTTGTTTTTAAACAAAAGCTTACAAGAATCCATTCAATTCACAGGAGAGCTACAAAACTGTAACGCGTATATTCATTCCTGTGAACTGTTTATTATATTATTGCAATTCATCTCCCCCTTCCGATATGTGTGTTATACGGTAAACACAAGTGGAAGCATATCTGAAATGCCTATTGCTCAAAATAGATTTCTGGAATGGGCGGGGGAAAAAGTAAGTAGTTCGTATGGAGCTTTATTTGTAGAACATGGATTCTTGTTGCATTTTCTCATTCTCTCCTAAGCAGTACACAGGGACTGGTAGGTGCAGTGTTGTTATTTATCAGTGGATAAGAAACTTTCTGCTCACTTCTGCCAGCATTTATGCTGTCGTTAGGGACTGGGAGACTGAGGTGAGCAGCGAGGGGTTCATGGCCTGACCGGAGGCAGTAGCTGCTTCTGCCCCTGGCTTGGCTCTTTTCACAGCCCGCCACATGCGGAGCCTCACCAGCAGCAGCTTCTCCTCCGCCTCGCAGCGTGGGGCTGGACCCACGTGAGTTATTTTGCAAGGGCTGTGCAGGGTGGCTTCCCATCAGGAACGACTAAACAAACACCCACGATGTGTGTATAGGGTTGTTTAGGAAGGGAGAGACTGTTTGATCATATGCTGCAAACCACGTTATACCTGGAAAAAAGAGAATTTTCCCTTCTCTTTTTAGCCTGGCTATGAAGCTTAACAAACTTGGCATAGCTAGAGCATGGAAAGTCTGTCTGTGGGAGGAACTGTCACGTGTCTTGAGATATAAGACGCCAACAGCTATGAGCCTCGCTCCTCATTTTATACCTGCCTTGGGAACAGCACGTGAGAGTGGACCAAAGCTGTTACCGTAAGAGAGTGTGAAATGCCTAAGCAGAGAGCGGGCAGCTGTTCAGAAGGTGAAACGCAGTGAAAATGGGTATGTCCAAATGACTATGTGATTGCACTGCATTCCTCACCCAGCCATGGAGGAGCTCTAATGTGGGAAGCGTGCAGCCACGTTTGACGAATTAGCACCCGCTAAGCCTGCCAAAGAGGCTGCGGCGAGGGGTGCCGTGCGCTGGCGGAGGCAGGAAGGGCTGGCTCCCCCCTCTGCTTCCCCCAGGAAGGGCTGGCTCCCTCCTCTGCTTCCCCGGGTGCAACTGCGTGATGCCTTCAGCCCATGTCGGTGCAGCTGGGCACCCAAATCGCTGCTAACTCTGCCCCTGAGCGGGCCCAGCGGGTACGTTACACAGTCTGTAACAGCTGACACACAGTTCAGGAAACTGCTCTTCGCTACCTCCTAGCTAAGGCTTGTTTCTTCATGAACTCCAAGTCATCCCAAACTGGAACGTGTTTGTGCAAATGCTTAGGATATGTAAATCCAGGACCGTACTAAGGTGACAGTATTTGTGATCCGAGCCTCAGTAGACCGTTGACAATCTGATCTCAGCGTCTGTTGTGTGAGATAATTGGTGTGTCTTGGCTTTGTGTCTCGTGTTAGGCTGAGCAGAAAGATGAACACACTGTGCAGATTAAGGTGAAGCCAAGAACATTTCCATGAATGTCACTGGAAGTCACTTCGTCCACAGCATGATCTTGCAAATGTGATGTGTCTCCCCATGAATCGTTTGCTCTCTTTCTTCCAGATACTCATAAGTTCTGTGTGGTTTTGTTTCTTTGTGATTTATGTGGAAAAATATCTGTCATCGTTCTGTTCACAGTCTCTGGACACTGTTCTTATTTAACATCACTGTCATCTGGGCCGTCTGAGATCACTCCCATCATCTTATGGACTTAGATGACCGAACTCTCTTAACGTACATTATTTGATCTGTCTGTCTAGAATGTGGCATGAGTAATTTTAACTACATCGAATGTACTTAAATGAATAAGTACATAAGAATGTACTTACAATCGCAGAGCAGTAGAAGAAACAGCAGGAAAACCAGATATTAGAGAAAACAGATAGTTGATTGGAAGAAAAGTGAATGATGCCCACTTAGAATATGAGATTTTGGATTTATAGTGATTTATGGTTTAAAATCCATGTGGTTTTGGTGTAACTTGCAAGTGAAAAAACTAGTGATTGATATTAAAGACCTATCTGTGGGCTTTGTTTAAGTTGTGCTATGAATAACAGCAGGAGCATCTCTGTTTATGTGCAAAAGTGATCACAGAAAACTTTTTTTTATAGCTGTAAGTTTTAATTGTAAGGATTTTTTATTATGTCACTTGCTCTTCTGTGAAGTGTTGCTGTCCATGTCCAGAGACTCATGAAGGCCAGTCCACTTCCAAAGTAAAGAATAACTCAGAGAATTTACCAAAATTTTGAAACTGAACATATTGGAGTCTCAGTAAACTTCTTCCTTTTGCCTGTCACAAGCAGTGAGATAATGGGCATCGGTATCTGTGATTTGAACTGAACGTTTTGGCTTCATTTTTCAGCGTTTTGTGAAAGGAAGAATACCTGCCTTATTGTGATCCTCACAATTCTTAAAGTCATTCTTGAGACACTTGTGCTCAGATGCAATTTCTACAGTGGTAACTGAGGTTTTGTGAATTACTTGCAAACCTGTCTAAAGCTCTTGAATCTTTTTTTCTTTTTTCTGTAGTGATTATTCTCCCTTCCTCCCTCCTTCTCTCTCCCTCTTTCTTTCTTTTTCTCCCCCTCCCGCCCCTATCCTCCAAAGGCAAGTTCATTTTAAAGTCAGGTTTTCCCAGCTATGTGTTGGGGAGGATGAATCCTAAAACACTAACTAATTTAAACCCGCTCTCTACATTTTTACTGGGCTCACTGCAAAGCCCGTATACCACAAAGGAGGCTCTGCATCAGCTACAACAGAATTCAGGTTGAGTAAGCATATTGCACTTTTCAGCAAAATACTGTTTCTCCCTCCTTTTTTCTCACTCTTCAGTCTCTCCATTTATTTTATTTTATTTTTTGTTGTTTTTTTTTTTTAAAGCCTGAATGCTCTTTGCTTCAGTTTTCCCCCCATTTTATTTTCTCCTGAGTGGGATTTGATCCCAGTGGAGCTGGGGTTCACGCTGATCTTTTAGAAGCAGAATTTGACTGGGTTACACATTAACTACAGTAAGTCCATTCACCTCTTATTAAATATTCCCATATTTAAAGTGAAAAATTTTAATTTCACTTTAGAAGATGCTACTAACGCTTCTGTAACTTCATTGTTTCATAAGAAAAAAGAAGAAAAAGACCTAGAAACTTGCTTTTTAATTGTATCGATCTAAGCAGTTTCATACTGTAAATCATACTGCATAATACTACAATTTCACGCTGTAAATCTGTAAATCGTAAATTTTAAATGTAGCCTGTAGCTACAGGACTGTGTGCAGTCATCACTTTTTCTATTTTCTGTAGTGATTATTCTCCCTTCCTCCCTCCTTCTCTCTCCCTCTTTCTTTCTATTTTCTGTAAATAGAAAATATTTTTCCTGTAAATAATTTAAGTCGTCTTTTAGGGTTTCCCATACCGGTATTACAAGTTGCGTTGGCGCTGATTTGGTAAGAGGCGCTCTTCTTTCTGGTTTGAAACAAGGTGGGGCCACAGTTCAGTGGTCGAGAGCAGAGCTGTGCGAGTGGGCTGTGCTAACGGAGGCTGTATATGATGGTCTGTGGATGATGATAATGGCTTGATCCACTGTCCTTGCGGGATTCGCTTAGTTATTTTATTTTTGCCTTTTGCAGGATTTTCAGTTAAAGGATTACGTATGCCATTCCGCTGGAAGTGTTAATGTTGATCAAGTCAATGAAGTCTTGCAACCTCTACGTGTGGCAGAGCATGATCTTGGATATCATCAGCAAAGAATGTGAGCTCACGTTCCCAAAAGAGAAGTAATTTGCTTTCCAGCCATGAAAATGCAAGGTTGGTAGTAGATAGCAGTAGATGGTAGTAGAGTGGAACTATGAAAAATCACCCAGAATGCAGGTGCATTGCACTAAAACTTGAGCAAACAGATGGGATTTTATTTCAGTTCTGATTCTGATGGCACTGTTCATTTCTCTTCATCTGGCAGAATATACTCGGGACACATCTTTTTAGTTCTAGTACTAATTTTTAACCACTTTTAATTAAGATTAGATTCGATTATCGCTGATGTAAAATAAATCTTCGAGCTCACTGTCCCAGTGAATACAATGAAGATGCCAAAACTTCGATGGGCTAGAATTAATACTGGGGGGAGTTGTGCAAGTTAATGGCAATGGATTAGGACTAAGAATAATTAAGCAGTAAGGAACTTTCCTATTTCATTATGTGTGTATTTTATGAAATCACTAGGTGAAATTAAGCTTGCTTTGAAATCAGCAGGAGGTTTGCTTTTGACTTTAATGGCAGTGGATTTCACCCATTACATTCTACAGCTTTTGAAATCAAAAGGCAAAACAAAGAACACAAACTTGTTCTTATTTTTTATTACGACTGTCCCTCAGAAATTGCCGACCAGCATTATATTCCTGCATGTATCTCTTGGAAGGATGGTGGATGTATCTGCAGGTGCACTGTAGGTTTGTGCATCAGTTTTTAGTGCTCCCTGTGAATAGTGGTTTCATTTTCCTTTTCTCTGGGGTCTCAACATGCCATTTATTAGACAAGCATGATCCTTATCTCCTCTTGGCAGAAGACATCATATTTCTGTCGCTCATGTAAGACTCTAACTGTAACAACCTCCAGCATGCTCCTGAGACTGTCCTCTATTTACAGTTTTTAAATGAGCTGACTTGAATCCTTTTTTAATTTATCGCTGTGTTGTCAGCAGGTTAATTATCCCCTTCTCATTGTTGTCCGTGCCACTGCAGTCATTTATTTTAAACAGTTGAGGTCATTCTGCTATTTACACAAAGCTTCTGAAGAAATCATGTTGCAGTATAAGCAGGGTTTCAGAAGCATTTAATCCTTCCTTTTGCAGTAGTTTCATCTATCTTTTTAATTTTATAATTAATGTCATCGCTTTTGCAAGAGGTTAGTTGCTATTCTAACAGAGTATTTTATTGCACGGTCTTGTCATCGTAAGTCTTCATGCTGTCAGATGCTAATCTTCCTCTCCTGAAAGCTTCCCACCATCTGAGATATTAACTGCATGTTTTACATCCCAGTTATCTTTACATTAACTATACAATATGTATTGTTAAAGATCTGGGCAGATGTTTGTCTGGCATCTCTTGAGCCTGCAGGAAAAAATATGCCAAAGGGGAAAGTATTTCAGTGAGAATGGGTGCACGTTTCTTCTTAAATCAAATTTTAAGTAATTTGTCATTAGCTGTCTCAGCACATGCAAAACTTTTTCCTAACAGGAACTCTCCCTAAAGAAGGCTTCCTCACTTTGTTGCAGCCTCGATTCTTGTTCAACGCTGGCTGTGTCTTCTATGTTACACTGCCAAAATGTTTGATAGCAGAAAGGATTTTATTTCAATGTTTTATCTGTTTTTGGCATAAAGCATTCTTGAAGTGGCATCATCTAGCCGTTACAGGAAGCAGGTGTTTCCTCCGTTACTATCCATGCGAGGTGATATAATATCAAGTGCACTCAGAATTACCTGGGATAGAAACACAGGCTGATGTTAGGGGAGAGTTTGCCTGTCAGACGTAGGATGCACACCCGGTTGGTGGTGGTTTCATAGCTCCAGTCTCAGAAAACTGAGCAGTCAGTCTCCTGAACTGAGACAGATCATTACAGCAGCTTTTATAAGACCAGTCTTTTTGGATCCTAGACTTCGGTTGTTAGTTTCCATCCCTCTAATTTCCCGGCGAGTGATGATGAAGGTGCAAACGTTACATTTGTCTCTTAGTCCAGAGACGCCCTCCTCCATAAATACAATTATATTGGGAAGTTTCAGTATATACTCAATCAATATCAATCGAATTTTAACCTACCCTGTTTTTTTAATTTGGCCTGCCACATGGTCTTACAAGTGCCAGGGCTGTTTCTTAAGCAAAGACCGAGAGGAATTTAATCTCATTTTAAGTTGCAGCTCCACACAATCTAAAAGTCTATAGCAGTTCCTCATATTCCTCTCCCCAGCCAGGGTTTGATCAGTATTTCATTCTAAAATGAAATTGGAAATAGTAGTGAAATATGATTTGGGATACAGTTTATAGGGGTGTATGTATGCGCGTGCGTGTGTGTGTATATGTATGTGTACATGTATTTCATATATAAGTATAAAATAATGCTTGGTAGAATGGTCATATTTTGTTTGTTTGCAAATGATTTTTTTCCTCTTGCACAAAATTATTTTTCTCTGTATTGATCTTTTGGTTCTTGGAATTTTACTACCATAAACCTAAACTCTTTACACAGTTACCATTCCAAGGGCTTTTACTCTTACACCCGACATCTAGCGTCACGCAGGATTGGATCCTTTTTCCTCTTGATTTGTTCTACAGAACTATTCTAAACCTCTGACTTTGTGAAATGGCGATCGATTCCAGAGGAGGAGGGTAATGTTGCACACACAGAATTACAACTTCATGCCTGGCTTAGGCAGTATAAGAAACGGGATTCAAGGGGTCTATGTGCTTTCATACGTGTACAAATATCTAACATTGAACAAAGAAAAAGCGAAGGAGAGGACTGTCCAAGTTCATTTCTTGTTCTGTAAATGTCCTCTTTTCTCTCTGAAGCTTGTTGCCGTGAGAAGGCTCCACTTTAATTATAGTTAGGTATAATATAGTTTCTAATCAGTCTGAAAGGCAGAAAGCATCCCAGACACACAGGCTGCCCGCAGGAAGCCAAGCAAATGTCAAACTGAGGTTCCTCTTTAAGAGTTAAGGAGATTATATGCTGCTGTAGAAGCCCACTGTGCAATTACTTTACTTTCATAGTCACAGATTGCTACCGAAATCCTTCGCTCTGATAGTATTTGATGAAGCATTTAGCATTTTGAATCACAGTGGACTAATACAGTTCAGAATTAATCTTGAATATTTTAACCGGATGAAATGCGTCTGAGAATTTTTTGTCTCAGTATGCCATGCTTTTTTACTTTAAGAAAATCTCAGACACTTTAAAAATATAGTATCGAATATTCCATATGCTGCTAGAGATGCTAAAGAATAATTTGGAAAAAAAAAATACTTCCCTTGGTGGCTTTGGCCGTTCCTTTCTCATCATGAAGTATGTATTAGCTCTTTGAGGTAGTTGAGCAGTCCCATTGTCCTGGGCACTGAAAAGCATACAATTACTGGCAATCACTTTGCCATTGTATTTGGAGATTAAAGGACAGGCCCTAGCAAATGAGGCAGACCTCAAGTCAGAAGATGAGGTAGCATCAGGCAATGCAGCTAAACAGTATGTCTAGCACAGATTACCTGGGAATGAATTCTCGACCAGTCATCCCTTTGCCAACCTGTTTGCCAAGGTATGGTCTTGATTTAACTTTCAGGTAGTATTGATATTTATGTTTAATCTTGAATTATTTTTTTTTTATTCGGTTTTAATTAAGATTTGCCATGGTCTTGTATGCTTCCAGGAATGCATAAAGAGCGTACTGTGCATTAGAAAACTCTGCCTGGATGCCTACTTCTGTGGTTGTTCTCTTTACTCCTGTCCTGCCACCTGAATGACCTGATCCTGGCAGCACGCATTTTTATCAATTTTCTAATGTAGAAAGCAGTGTATAAGGATTTATGTGAAGGTCTTGAGATGACTCAACTATTGGCTTGCATCTCTGCAGCAGAAGGCTGTGGTTTCCATTTCCACCTCATGTACTAGGCTCATACCCAATGCTTGGCACTGTATTTCAGTGACAGGGGGTGTTTCATCGTGGAAGATGTCATCCTGAAGATGACATGATGAACTCAGCTCTATTGTTTCTCCATCTGGAAATGAAAACCCCAAGGAATACTTCAGAAAGAGCAGGAGTTTAGCTTAGGGCCCCGCCAAACGTTCCTAAAATCATTGCCGTGGCAATGTGTGTGTGAGATGTTCAGTCCATGACAACCGTGTTTCTGCCTGAAGAGTTTTTGCAGCATCACTGTCTACATCGTTTTCATCAGTGCGCTGCATCTGTTGTGCCATTTGTAAAACACTCAGACTTCTATTAGCAGAGCAGAAATTTTTCTTCTGTGGGAGTGACAATTGTAACAAGTCAGCTTTGCTGCTGCCTCCTCTTCCTACCTCTGGAGAGGCGTATTCCTCCTGTTACTGCAGCTGCAGGGTGAAAGGCAGTGGTAGAAGTCAGTGTGTGGCACCACTGGAGCATTTAAATGCATCTGCCAAGGGAAATGCTCTAGCTGATTGCATATTTTTCGGTGATACGGAGACAGAAACTAATCATGGTGCATGATGGAGGCGGTCACGAGGGGCTGATATCGACAGTTTATAAATGTCTTTAGTAAAGGAGCTTGTGTATCTAGGGAAAATAGAAGATTTTTAGTTCATTAGGATATCCTGCTTTTAATCCGCACTTAAAAAAACTTCTTTGTCGTCCTGAAGTCTACATAGTGGATGTCATCTGTGTCTGTCCATCTAACTCCTTATTACCCCAGCTTTTCCATACTTCTCTGTAATCTTATTACAGCTTTCTGCTCGTTTCCTTCCTCCTCTCTTCAGAGGAAGGAAGAAAGAAAGAAAGAAGTCTTTCAAGTCTTTTCCCCTGTTTGCTGCTTTTTTCTTTGGTTTGAGAAACATGGAAAATGCTTGACCCTACCTGTGAAAACTGTGATAGCCAAGGGCCAGACTTCAGCCCTATGTTTTCACGCTCTTCAACAGGGAACTTGCTGATGAATCTGCCCAGGTCTAGTCATAGCCCATTAATGAGCTCGTTCTCACCCAGTGGGCTGATAGTAGATTTCAGATGGATTTGGGTGAGGTATACGCAAAGAAAATGCTTCTGTTTCTTCGGTTCTCATTAGGCTGGGCCATTGATATTGTACTGTACAACATTTAGTGCAGTAGGTTCTCATGCATCGAGGTCAGAACTTACTCCCCTTAATCCTGAAATTATTATGTGATCATTCCAAGATAATCTTTTGCCAATGGCTTTCTATCTATCTACTTTCTGATAGTCTAAATGCTATTAAGAGACCTTATTGCAAACTTTTTCCCTAGATGGCTGTAGGACCTAAAAAACCATCAAGTTTGCAATTTCTTGCAAGTTGTGAAAGAACAAACCCATTTATGTTTTGATTGGTTTGGTTGTTTTGGCTGGGTTTTTTTAGTTTCCTTTAGAAGTCTGCTTAGGAACTGTAGAAAATCAAAGCTGTAATTATATGTGAAGTCTTGCATCGTGCATCAACATGACGTGATTGGACAATATTCAGAGTGTAATTTGGATGCTGATAGTGTTAAAAAAAAAAAGTAATAAAAAATTTAAAAAACCTCAAGCCACCAAAGCCCCAAACTCAAATCCGTAAAGCCCACAGATGAGAAAGGACTCTCCCTCTCAGTTTTAAGTAATCTGAGGTAGCGTGGCTTCTCTTCAAAAGTGATTTCAGCACTTAGCACATAAGATCATCTTTAAGTCCAAATCTGTCTTTTCTAAGACACAATTGAGGACGTTACCTAAAAGCAATAGGGCCCTGTATCATTGTTCCATTGGTGCTTTCTGAGACTGCTTTTATCCTGTAAGTATTCTTACTAGACTGTTTCTACTTTTAATTTATATCCAATAGGTAACAATGAACGCTTGTCTGTGAATGTGCAGAGGTTTTATGTGAACAGCACTAAAGTTTGCATCAATTAGTTCCTATAAACTAGTCTTTCTTGTAAGGTTTTTAGTATCTTGGCCTTCAGTGACTATGGAAATAACTAGCAAGCAGCTATTTTTCTTTCCATTTACACTTGGAAGTATATGGGCACGGACAGCTGAGAAAATACTAAGAGGAAAACGAGATGTCAGGAAGCTCTCAGGTTGAAACACTGGTTGTCATCTGGCATGACGAGTAACTAGAGTTTAACCCAAAAGTGTGTCATTTTCTGTTATGTATATCCATATATATTTAAAAATATAGTGTTTGTCAGTGTTTTCTCAGTTTCTGACTGTTCAGTGTTATAGGGTCAGAATTATTACAGGCAGCACAAATTATTAATAAATGGACAGTTAGTCTTATTCCAGCATGTTTAGAAATGTAAGAAAATAACCAGAAATTATGACCAAGAACACTGGGACAAACTTGAGTTTAAATACCTTGAACAGCTTTGCTAGTGTACAGAACTCCTGGGTTTATGATCCCATCGGACCGAGGCGTTGGAGAGAGAGTGCTGTCTGAGCCTTCTTGCAACTAGAGTTTTGCTGCTCCCGCAAGTCAAATATGATCATTGGTCCCGTTCAGAAATACGTATAGGGATCACGTTGGCATTGCGTGATGAAAAAAGTTTTGAGCACAAGTGTCGGGCTGCTGGATACTGTCATGGATTTATGCCACAGAAAATGCAAATATTCTCAGGAAAGCGTGGCATACTTCTGCTATCTACCTATACAAAAACACGGAGGCTTACTGCTTTCCTGGGACTTATCTCAACCCACAGCTGACCAGTGTGCCAAACTTCCTCAGTTACTCTCTAAGTTTCATAAAAACTCAATTAAAAATTCTTTTCTTGGTAAGTTAGGTATCAGGCAAAGTTACAGTCAGTAGTGACACCTCATTATACTACAAATATTCTGTGGATGGGTTGGTTAGGCTTTTTGGGCCGTGGTACCTTTGCATATTACAGTGAGTGATGCCAGTGACCGGGTCCAGGGGCGGCACACTGTGAAGTACCAGCCTTGCTGATATCACTGGAAAACTTGCCTGCTCCTCCCTTCATCACAAATCTAATTTTAAAGAGCAATTAAAAATGCACTGTAAAGCTGTATTACGATGGCCTGTCATCCCTAGGCAGGGGATACCAGGATGATACCAAGGATGCCATCATGTTCCAAACCCCTAGTGTTCACAGCCTCCTGGTAGTCGCTTTGGAGAGCTGAATTTTCCTCTGAGTCTGAGCTCAGAAATAACTTTTGATGGAAGTTTGTGGAAAATCAGTTCTGAAAAGTATTGGCAAGTGAGAAAAAATATGTTGTTTAGTATAATGAAGAACATCTTGCATCTTTACAGGTAGTATAAATGTTCAAGTAATACCATTTTTGTCCCTGCAATTCTCATGACACAAAACTCAACTGAAAACCCTGAATCAGGTTTGTCTTACAGTCCACAGAAATAAGGGAGCAGGCGTCTTCGAAAGAGTCTCGTGTGTGAGCAAAGCTGCATATAAAATAGGCTGCCGTTAGGGAATTTAAGTAGTTTTCTTCTTTAAGAAAAATATGGCAGTTAGATGCTCTGCCAAACCTTTACTGGGTTAAACCACAAAGATCTCTGCGGAGATCTGGAAAGAAGCCACTTTGGAACATGATTTTTGTCAACAGGGATTAGAAGGAATGGTCAAAACAAATTTGAAGTTTTAATAAAAAACCAAGTTTCCATCTTCATTGCTTACGTTACTGTTTCCCTCTGTTACGTTACGCAGATATTACTAGATTGCAGGTAGCAGATGGGATTCTTGTTCTTCATTAGACTTTAATATCACTTTATATATATTTAAAATTTATAACAGGTCTCATGAATTCAAATGAGATGTTACAGTCCTCAGATACAACTGCAATAACAGTTATAGAGCTTTTAGAAAATAGCCAACCCCAGGTGTTGCCTCATGAATATTTATATACATCAGTCATCATGAAGGCAAAATACAATTTGGACCTGATCCTATTCCCAATAAAACGGATAAAAAACACCCGGTACTAGAAATGATCCTTTAAAAGACATCTGAGAAAAAATAATAATAATTCTTCCCAATGCCCATGTGTTTCCCCAAAAAATGGGAGGGGGGAGAGGGGTCGGAAAATGAAAACATCACACAGTATTTTTTTTTTAATTATTGAGAGGGCACATATTTTTCCTAAATTTGGAATTTATTCTTAAGAAATGTAAACAAACTCTTTTTACACACAAAATTTTCAAATTGTGTCACAGTGTTTGAACTTAAGCAAATATTCTTTGCATGCTATGAATTAAAGTAATTTTTATGATGCCTGTGGAAATAAAAGCATACCTAAACATTTTTTTTAAGCCAGTAAAGATTTTATTTTAGTTTTATATAACTAGAATGCAGCCAAATGGATTTTTCTCACTAAAAAGACACTCATTTAAACCTGGAAAGTTTCAATTCCAAAATACAATTTTTTGGCATGTTCTAGGAAAAAAAAGAGTCTGCAATTGAAATGAGATAAAAATAAATATCTAGTAAAGTATGAGCTGTAGGCCAGATTCTGATTCTGTTTATACCCTTGTAGATACTAGGATATTTCCATAAAGTAGCATTCTTAGAGATTTATCTCGTGGCACTGAGATGAGTGTCATGCACGCAAATGTCTGACAGAGCAGAGGTGAGTTGTAGGATTTTTTTATCCATTGAGAAAGCCGGGCAGTTCGACAGATCAGGAAAATAGGACCAAAACCAGACTTTTTATGGAACTTACATTTTCACTCTTTCCTCATTTCTACATTTTCCTCCTGAAAACAAAACTCCATGAACCAAGGAGACAGTAAAAAGGGTAGGAGAAAATGCTTGCGGCAATAAGAATGCATGAAGCTACATAAAAAGAAATGAGGTATGTTTTATATCAATTTAGAATGTAAATAAAAGCTTGTGAAACATGATTAATCATTTAGAAAGACCCAAATCTGTTTGGGTTTTTTTCTAGTGACCATGGATGATGGGGGAAGTCGTGCAGAACTGGTGACTGTGTTCTACTCCTTTTCCCAGGCGTCCGTCATTTCCCTGCATTGGCGGGTAAGGTATTAAAGACCTAATGATCAGCTCAGTCTGGGAAGTCTTCTCTGTCGGTGTTCAGAGTTAAAGAACTGCACTGAGTTACAGAAGACAGTATACAAGTGCAGTAGCCAGCCAGATTAGAAAGGAGTAACTTCTCATCTGTTTATTTCAATACGACAGTTCTCCAGGAATGGAGAAGAAAAAAGTCGCTTTCATGAGGTGACATTGCTATTACTTAGAGGACCAGAGCTATGCACTAAGAACTTTGTATGTCTTCAGTTGGCCTTCGACGTTCTAACTCGTGTCAACTTCCAAAACTACCTACATTTTCAGGAGCAATATTACTTGAGTAAAACACATAAAAGTAGGACAATTTTTGCAAATATGGCAAAAGTGATACTTCAGTTTACTGTGGCTTGTCTTGAGCATTTATTATACAAGAGTTTTTGCATAGCCATTATGTATTTGTGATAAAGACTTTGAATCCCAGAAGATTTACAGAAAGCACTTAAGGATGTTATTTCATTATTCTTCCATTTAAAACATTTCACACTTAATTAGGTAGCAGAAACAATATCTGACTTTGGTGTTTGAATTTTAAGCTGGGTGTATAGTCAGAGTAAAACACTAATACTTTGATGGAAAAAGAATTAGCTTGGGAATTACTTGTAATGTGCAGTAGAGCCAAGAAAAAATTGTTAAAGTTCTGCTTTAAAGGAAATACAAGAGGACATAAATGAAAATTCTTTCCTATGCATGATCAGAGAAGAACATTAAGTAGTCTGCCCCTCTACTCTGCTCTGGTGAGACCCCCCCTGGAGCACTGCGTCCAGCGCTGGCGCCCTCAGCACAGGAAAGACACGGACCTGTTGGAGCGGGTCCAGAGGAGGGTCACAAAAATGATCAGGGGGATGGAACCCCTCTCCTGTGAAGAAAGGCTGAGAGAGTTGGGGTTGTTCAGCCTGGAGAGGAGAAGGCTTCGGGGAGACCTTATTGCAGCCCATCAGTACTTCAAGGGGGCTTATAAAACAGATGGTGGCAAACTTTTTAGCAGGGCCTGTTGCGACAGGACAAGGGGGAATGGCTTTAAACTAAAGGGGGGTAGATTGAGACTAGATCTAAGGAAGAAATGTTTTGCGCTGAGGGTGGTGAAGCACTGGCCCAGGTTGCCCAGAGAGGTGGTGGATGCCCCATCCCTGGAAACATTCCAGGTCAGGTTGGACGGGGCTCTGAGCAACCTGATCTAGTTGAGGATGTCCCTGCCCAGGGCAGGGGGGTTGGACTAGATGACCTTTAGAGGTCCCTTCCAACCCAAACTATTCTATGATTCTATGATTCTAGTCTGCCCATGTGGCTATCATATAGGCAATTTTGCGTTTTCTCTCTCTTTTTTTTTTTTTTTTAAATGTACTTTTAATAAAATATGCAGATCTCTGAGGAGCATAGTGCTGCATGGGTAGCGGGCAATGTCCAGGTGACACGTGGCATTGTCATTACTTTATTCAGTGCAACTGTGTAAGGAAGGGCAACTGGTTTTCCTCACACAGTCTCAAGACTGATAATCAGGTACAGGCAAGTTGGGATTGAGTCCACCTCTAAGAAGGGATCCATATCAGCGGGAGTAAGTGGCATAGAGGAGTCAGATGGCTGTTCGCAACCTAAGATCATGACGGAGCCTCATCTGTCTTTGGATATCAAGGTAAAAGCAGGCAGTGGCAAACACCATGGGGTGCCTTTGCATCACCGGGGAATGTGTTTTGTATTTGCTTAGTAACTGTAGCCGCTAACAGAAGTCTGCAATATCTAGGGAAACAGCTTAGTGCGTATTCATTTCTGGGAATTGCCCAAAACAAAGCAGAAAGTACCATCGCTTTTCTATGGACTCAAACAATTAAGGCAAATTTAAATAGGTTAAAAATGTCTATCTGAACTTACGCAGAAAAGGGATTAGGACTTAGATATAACAACATACCCTTGCTCAGCTGCATGTGAGGCAAAGTTTGGAGCTCTGTGCTGCATAATGATTAGAATCCATACAGAAGTATTGCTTGGAGGGGAAAGACATTTTAATTCCTATCTTCTAATTAATTATCAACCAAATATGGCACAAAGACACCGTAAGAGAAGGAATGGGTATGAGACATCAGTTGCTCTGGCACTTACTTTGTTGCCATAAGGAACACCTTCTTCAGTTACAGTTTCATGACTCTGCATTGCTGGGGTTGATAAATTACGGTACGCAGGAGCAATAGGCTTGTGTGGAACCTAGTGAAATTTGGATCTTAAAAAGAAATGGGGTAACTGAATGCGTGCCATGTTCAGACTAGCGATTCAGATGTAAGAGAGTCCTCCAGAGAGACCATAACGTTCTGTGAGAAAATCTAATTGAACCGTACCAGCAGTAAATTTCATCAAAACAGCGGTGCTGGAGACTGATGTGTTCTCTAGCCACAGAGCAGGGGTATACAAGTGAAGAAAAGCTTTGCCCTGTCCCCAGCAACGTGCTTTAACTCTGATTGCAGAAAGGCCACAAGTGGATCTGGAATAAATTTTTTGCAGCAGCAGCACAACTGCATTTGAGGAAACATCAGCGTAGGCAGGACGGCAGCGTGGGTCTTTCATGACTTTAGTCTATATTGGCGAGGTTGGAAAGCACTGCATGATCTGGAGGTGAGAAATCAAAGTATTAGCAAGCTGAAGGAGGAATCCCAATTCCTTCCGACTCCATTACTGAACGTGGCAGCATCTAAGATGCCAACAGGGATGATATTCTATATAACGTGACTATACCATTCGTCACAGGGAAGCAGACTGCACGTAGACAATAAAGCTGTTGCCAGAGCAGTTGCTACTGGCCTAGACTAGTGTGATACGCTGGCTTCTCCCGCTACTTGCACTGCAGCCAGCCAGCTTTTCCAGAGGGTTAAATCGGCATCGCCGCCGGGTACAGTGTTCGCTCAGAAATAACGACACCCTGCTCAGCCTCCCTTCCCCCCTCGGGAAAAAACATACCCACTTGTTCTCGCTAAAGCAGTAGCGGAACAAATGGGTATAGTAAAGTATTCCTTGGATGTTTGAAAAATACTGCAATTCAATGTGGAGATTTACATAGTTTTAAATTAACGACATCATCCTGTTTTAAATATCCCTTGTTTATCTGCATAATGGCTATCCAAGACATTTTTTTGCCCCGGCCCCGCTGCCCGGCCGGCAAACTCTTGGGGCTGACGCTCCCCCGCGTGGCTGAAAGGCAGGCACAGCCTTCTCCCAACCTGCTGCAAGAGAGCTGCGAGCTGCAAGCGTTTTCCCTGTGCTCCAAACGTACCAGAGAAATCTGAACATTTGGGTTCGGTACAGCTTACTCTCCCTTAATGAAGAACACATCTATTTTCATATTCTCTCCCAGCCGGTTTTCCCCTGGTCCTGCCTGATAGCAGCAGCAGGGAGTATGAAGAAAATTAAAACAGCGCTTTGCAAGGCTTAAATGCAGTAATTCACCCTTAAATTATGTGCTGAATAAACACGCTGAGGAGCATAATAACTGCCCAGTCACGTTCAGGGGGATGCTTCAGCCCAACAGATCGATCAGCAGTGCTTTCCTCATCCTCATCATCTTCTACCACCGAAGACTCCCACTTTAGGGGTGGGTGTCTGCAAAGTATTTTGATGGCCTTGATCTGTTTTGATCGCACCTACGTTAATCCGTTCTTCCAGCACCTTAGCAGGCTTACAGCCTTCAGAAGCTATTTCAAACCGTTACCGTGTTGGGTTGTGGAACCGTATAAAAAGTGCAGCAGATCCAAGAGCATTGCGATAACTGTGGTAGACGACTTTGTTGTCAAAACTTTCAGCTGAAAAAGTAGTTGTTACTTTGTACGTTTTTCAAATGTATATTTAAATTCTAAGGGCAATTAGATGCTTTTGGGGAAAAAACCAAACACCTCATAAACTAGCATATCGGATATTCAAATTAATTTAGTATGCATTCTTGTCTGTACTTTTGCTCCTCAAGTGGAAACGATGAGATAAATTGATTTAAAGGGGAAAAGTGACAGATACATAATTCTTGTGTTTAATATTAAAGGCCAGACTGAAGAAGAGCACATAAAAAGCATACCAGGAGAGCGTGGCAGCCTGCACGAGCCTATGGGAAGGTAGAGGGGGGAAAATTACAGAAAAACGTGGACAATACCCCAAGAGAGTATATCTGAAGAAACTGCGGAAAATAAAGGCAAGTCAAAGAAAAACGCACCAAAAAAAAAAAAAGTTTAGGTGTTTTAGCTTACTGTCAGCAACTGATGTTTAGGTTACTTGGTATGTAGAAATTATAAATTTTCTTCATTTATCTGACCATTTAGCTGGTTTATATCCCAGCATGTTTTGATATGAACTTTAGATACTGCTGGTAAGCAAAAGAAGAGTATCAATATAATAACTTAGACTTGCTTTATGGATTTAATTTTCTCCCTCTCTTTTCACAATGACCTGGAGCTAGTATTTTAAATATCCTTGGCTCCAAAATACCAGACAATTTATTTTTGTGTCAAGATAGCGAGGGATTTAGATATAAAGTAATACCTTCTTGTGCTTTACAGTTAATACCAGTTTCCTGCTTTTTCTTGATATCTCTTCTGCTCATGATCACCTCTGCACGTCAGTTAGGAAATACAGAAGCACCATAAAGACAAGGTTTTAAGAAAAATAGTATATTAGATGAAGAGGGGGCCACAAAACCACTGCCAGGCTCTGAACGTCTCCCTCTAGAGCCGTTCTACGGTTCTGGTTAAACTGATTGAGCTGATTCTAGGTCAGCAGATGAGAGATGCCTTCTGGGTGATACCAGACCCTCTCTCATTTTTGCAGCCACCCTATGTTTTTCTGTCCACATCACGTGAACGTATGTTTGTACACGCATTTCTTGTACTGAACAGAAATGAAAGGAGAAATAGTTTCCATAGAATTTTAGATAATGGTCTATAGGAGCAAGAAAATGAAGTGGGTTTGGATGAATGCCGTACTGTACTATTGTTCCATTGTCGTTATCAGAATATTTTTGTTCCTTAGTTGTCTTTTGAAACTATACAGAGTGTTCTTGGTGAAAAATCAAGGATGATTAAGAGAACAGATCAGAGCAAGCGTATTTTTCCAGGATAAAGTCATCCACTCTCCTTTGATAGAGTCTGTTAGTAAATGTGTTTGTGTAATTTTGGATGCAAAGGCATTCAGATACGCTTCCCTTCAGTTTTATGAGTACATCAGTTTTCTAGTTTAATTTATTGCTTTTATGAAATACAATGCACTAAGTAGCAGATGATGTCTGTTGTCTAAGTGGCTAGAATAATGGCTAAAATTTGGCAGCAGTACCGTTTCTTTCCCTACCTATCCCAAATTCAATTAAAATTCTATTTTTGTGACACAAGTGACAATCTGTGATAGTTGCATTAGTAATTTAAACTACAACCTCTTTAATCTCATGTAATTTAGATGCATCTAAGGAAGACAGTTTGAGTTACAAATTTTGTTTTCTAATATTGAAAGTAATGTATGTAGATGGAAACTAAATTATAAAAGTTTGTTTCACATTACTTTTATGGATATGTAGTGCTCTCTGTTAGATTGGTATTACTTGGGACTGTGCTCAGAATTTACACAACTGCTTCTTAGTATACGATTAGCACTGGTATTTGTTTGAGTCCTCATAATCTTAGAAACCCATGTTTAGGTTTTTATTTTGTCCGGCAATGAGAAAATAAGAGAACAAATATTAGGGAAAAGACTGCATTTGCGATGAGAGCTAGCTAATGTTTTTATCAGTTTTATTTTCTGCTCCAAAATTTTGGCTAGAAGACAGATCTAGAGACTTGGGATAACGTCACAACTTTGTAGCTCTTGAAACGCTCAGGAACCAGGGAGAATGATGTGTTTTCATTTCGGAGACTACAGTTTCCCAACAGCTATCTCCTTCCAAACCGAGGCTAGGAGGAGAATGTAGAAAACAAAGAACCCGTTAAAACCTGAGCATTTTATTTTTGTGTTTAAACGGACACAGAATATTAGGAAATTATTAAGGGAATTACTACAAGAAGGGCGGGTAATTTGACCTTTTTGCCTTCTGCTAGATTGCATGCCCTCAGGTAGGATTTGACGTAGAACATCAAAAGTGTACAAGAGGTCTCCGAGGAGAGTTCAGAGTCCAACATGTTCCTCAGTACAGACACTGGCTACCCTTTAATGGACATAATTATTTTGTCAGCCAGGAAATTCTGCACAACAATAATGTCATAGCAGAGCAGGTCTGTTGGATTTGGGTTTCAAGGAATGGATAAAAGTAATTATTTTCCTTAATTAGTTTCCCTACCCAGCGGGTTGGTTGGCTTCTCAGTTTTTAACAAATGTCATCCCGATCCGTTTGTGTCTCCTTACGTTTGAGGAGCTGGAACACTGACGCGGGGATACAGCAAGCACATTCTTGTTTACCTCAGTAGCGCAAAACAGCTCTTGCGGTAGTTACTGCTGGGTAGCTGCTGGTCTTCCTCAGGGCATTTGGAGTCTGCAGCAGAGCCGTGAAGGGAGTCAGGGCTCCAGCCAGCAGCCTTCTGCTGTGCTCAGGGAGGACCGAGGATGTTACTACCTCATTATTTCATTAGCGTTAAGATGAAGCAAGCAGGCAGCGTTGCTTTAAATACAAGGTATTCTCTCCTGCCTACCCTGGCTGCCTCTCTGAATTCTTCCTGATGCTTGGCCTTCCTATTTGGATCCATTCACCCTCCTACACTGAATTTTTTCCGACGTTTCTTCTGTGGTGTGGTGCATGTAACTATGAAAATTGGACTTCGGAGCACTGTGGAGGTTTACGAGTCTAAAATACAGGAAATGAACCAAAGGGGTTTGTTTTGTTTTGTTTTTGAAAATTGTTTTAATTTTTAAACTAATGCCATGAGCTTCTGGGCATAAGTCGTCATTTTTTAATGCCTAAGAGGGAAAATAATGAACCGATTTGTGTACGTAAAGGAAATATTTCTGTCTAGGAGTATATCCTGCATGAGGTACATAGCTAGACATATGGCCAGTGAGCCATTTATTTTAGGTAAGTATTGCATATGTTTTATGCTAATTATCTGCACAGATATTAATTCCATCACAGACAAAGTAACCAATATCCTCAAATAACTTACGCTCAGTGTTCCTCATATTGTTAGGTTAGATTTCATGTCAAAAGATTGACTGTTCTGCTTTTTCGTGAAGAAAAATACCGTAAAAAAGAATCCTACGTAATGTATTCACAGGTGCTTAAGCCAAAATACCTCTGTGCGGTGTGACAGACACAGGAAGAGCCTTGCTAATGAAGGGGTAACTGTCTTGTTTCCTTTAGAGGTAGATCATCTATCTCATGACACGGAATTCAGGGAGTCCAGTAGTGACTTGTTCCTTTTCTTTGTCTGTCAACTACAAATCCAGTTGCTTTTTAACTAGAATTTCTTTTATGCAAAATGGCCACAGATATTGTGGCAAATACTCCAGCTTCTCACGTTTTTGTACCAAAGCCCAAACTATTTTGACCTATTTCTGAGATCAGGTTGTAATCCTCCTCCTTCTTCCCCTGGAGGAGTCAGAGGGTTCAAGGTGCCCTGGCTTCTGATCTGCCAACCATATCTCAGAAAGTGTGGGAACCAAAGTTTCTGTACTGCCCTCTATGCAAGCCCCAAAATGTGGCAAACATTCCCCCTAATTCTCCCCACTTAGTCCCGCTTCAACTGGGGAATGCACTGAGTCAGCCTGTATCAATAAGCGATTATCTAACCGCTTATTGAAAAGAATACGGCAACACATCTGAAACAGCTTTGGCTTTTTAAATACTTGGCTTTTCTGAGGACAAAACGCTGTTGTGACGGCGTGAGCCTCAGTCTGGGCTGCAAGTGTCTTCCCAGCATCGGCGCCGGGTGGGTGTACCCAGTTCACCTCTTAAAGCTTCCCTGCTCTTTGTACCAGACTAACTAGGTTAAAAGGAGGTTGCGGTTATCTACAGCACGATTGTAGTGCGCGTTGCCTGAGGTCAGAGCGGTCCCAGTCTGGTCTGCCCTAGCTCCTCACAAGCGGTGCAACATACTGCTCTCTCCTTGGGATTCGTTTTAGAGGCAGCTGAGTTTCCTGCATTGCTGTTATTTAGACTGAAAATGTACACACAAGTCAATAGATTTTAGAACTCATTTCTTTCTCATTTCCCTTTCAGATGTAAGTGAAACGGTTAAGTATAAGTAATGTGAGAACATCATCAGATTCCCCATTAAATCTTCTTTAGAGAATTCAGCGAGAGACTATTAGTTTTAAGAGATCTAATTCAATAGGTTTCTTCAAAAACTTCTAAACAGAAATAGGATCACATCTCCTCGACTAAGAAAGTATCTGACTAATCTTTGTGCATTTTTTTTTTAACCCAAAATTTAGCTTTAGGTTGCAAGGATTGTGCATTTATATGCATTTCATCATAGTTTCTCAGAGGTCAAAATAGCATGCAGACACTATGCAGCTGAGATACTATCTTTATCAAATATTTTGGGAACAAAGCACTTATTAAGGGTGACTAGCTCTATCAGGTAGGTATAAAAAGTGGAAAACTAGGGAAGAAATGGAAGTTGAGACAGTCCGGTTTGGTGTACCTCTTTCGCTTGCTAGTAAAAATGCGTTTTTAAATACTTTCACGACGTTAATGTCTCCTTATGTGATGTTAATTTAAATAAATGATTCTCGAGTACATCTGGCAATTTGCAAAGGCCAAGATGAGCATGGATGAGGACTGATTCTTAATCGCGTGGAACCTCTTCAAGCCTATACAAAGCTGAAGCAAGGACACACCTCCATAGCGGTCATCTGGGAGAGCTCATTAAAAGAGTGAGTGAAAAGGAAGATATTTTAACTTAATAGTCTAATAACATTGTGGGGGACACTACAGTAAATCAGAAGTTCCCACCTTCTGATTCTATTGAGTAAAGAACTGTAACTGAGAAGGCTCGTAACATATTGAAGCTCTCCTACTGAGGATGACCACAACTGATAGATAACGCACAGTTTTAGGAAAGAGCTGATTATAAAATATTAGAATAGCCTGGTATAAACAGCTGGCTCGAATGTTTTGTAGGTGTAAAGGGACAGAAGAATTATAGTTCCTTCATTCATATGCTGTGTAATCTTGGTGTATAAATACAGCCTTAGCATATGTGCATCTTTTTATTATCACCATTCACTTATACCGTTGGTACCTATTACGCTCTATATGGTTTTTATTCTCTATAATCCTTTTATTCTCTCTGTGACTTTGCAAATGTGCTCCATAATGCTTTGAAGATTAATCCCATAATTAAATGACATAGTTAAATAATGAAATTCCGGCTTGCTTGTACTGAAGTGGCACGTACAATCTTCAACCATTAAAGTACATCTAAAAGCATATTTTGCTTGAAGTAACAAAGTACGAGCTAATATTGTCAAAAGAAGGACCTACAGCTGCTGGTTCATGACATACCGGGTAAGCATGAACATCGTATCGTATATTATGCTTTGGCTGGAATATACTTCACTTAAGGCGTAACGTTTAATGCGTCTCTACTATTGTCATATGACAATAGAAACATCTTTCCTGTTTATTAAACAGAAAAGGCTTAATTTTACCAGTATACCAAGGTAACAACCCACAATTGATTGAAGAGGCAGTGATATATGCTGAATCAAAATCTAAATATCCTGCAGCACAAATTACTCCAGTTCCTATTTGATGCCTTGTCTGCCTATAGATAAGCAGGTCATAAGCTCATTCAAGTGGAGTGCTGTTTCTTCAGTTACCAATTTGTTCCGATAGCTGCCTTCGTTTGAGAAAGCTGTCCCACATCTCCTGCCATAACAAAGTCATCCCGCTGGCTGAACAATAATAGACTAAGCAATCCTGCCTGCTGCCAGAATTCAGCAAGGCACAGATGGAAGTTACAGTCATCAGATGTTCGAGCAGCAGAATACCCTGCTTCTAGTCATTTGTACGGAAGTGTTTCACCTGGGGGATTACTTTATCCACTTGATCTCTTCAGTTTTGGCTTGAAATGGAACCCTGGTGATGACTTTTTATGGTTAATGGTCCATCAGATATCACTAGGACTTCCTTTAACTTGCAACCATGGGGGGAAAAAATGACGTGTTAAGATCAAAATATGAATTCTGTCCTTTTTTTAGATAAAAAGCTGCATCTGATAGAGCATTATAGAAGTATTGAGCGAAATACTGTCTGTCCTGTGAGTAAAACCCTGAGGGTAGAACTGACTGAATCATAACAAATGTTTCACTAACTGCCAAAATACCCGTAGGAAGTATGACCTTCTTGGGTAACTGAGCCCATGTAATTTTGAATCAAGTCAGCGATAGCATGTGCATTACTTGAAAAAGGTTGAACAAAATACTGTAATGTACCAACCCTGTGCAGGCTATGTAGGGTAAGGGGGGACTTCAGGGAAACACGAGGGGAAAAAGGAAACAATGGAAAAGGCTTGATGGAAAGGGTTTTATTGAGTCTGAGGCCTTGAATGGAGAGGAGGGGGTCAAGAGAGGGTTTATAAGCTGTGGGAGGTAAAACTGGTGAATGACCTGAGGAATACAGGTCCTGCCCAAAAGTTCTTGGCCTCAATATGGCTTAGTGAGCCAACATGGGTGAGCTATTTCAGTAGGATGAACTGTTATCCATAGATATGTCTGTCTCTCTCTCTCTCATTCTCTGCCTGGAAGAAAGAACGCTCTTTTAGTTGCCCTAGATGATCTTTTTGCTTTCGGCAATCTCTGCTCTAAGGGAAGATAAAGAATCAAAAAGCAGTGCCTTTTCCATGGAACAGGTAGCAACAATCCTGTAATCTCTATTTGAAATCTGTCGGTAACTGGAAATAGGAATTTGATGGTCTTTCTCTTAGAGTTTAAGAAAAGGTGCTGGACTGCCAAGATTAACTCTTGATACTAGTGTTTGTCCTCCTGTGTTCCTTCTGAAATATATTTTCTGAAAGAATTCCTGTTACCGTAAGCTCAACTTTCTCACTTCCTAATTACTGCTCTTAGTGAGGTCAGGTTGTAGGTTGGCTTGTTATTTGGAAAGGGATAGAATTAGGATTTCTTAAAGGCTGTCAGAGGCTGAAAAGTATAGAAACAGTTCCAGCAGGGGTACATTTGACCAGAACAGTGCTAAAGTCTGTTCTTAAGGGTCAGCCCTTGTGATATCCCAGAGCAATGAGATTCTGTCAAAGCATAAGCCTTCTAGCAACTTACTTTAATAGCTATATACACGTATATATATTAATATATATACATATATATGCATCACTTTAATCTTTTCTTAATCTTTGTCCATCTTTAGAACAGGGTGTGAAGGGAAGAGGAGGGGCAGGTGGGGGGGCACCCTGTTCAATCCCAGAGTAATCCATGTTTTACGCAGAAAGAGGGTAGCAACAAAAGAACTTGTTTAAATGGAGAGTAGCAAAACCACATCTATTGAAGTACATTGTACTGAGGACAATTTTTAGAAGGTTCTGTGACCTTTGTAAATAATGGGTTCTTTGTTACTGAAAAGCCAGGTGCGTGTTCAGGTGACATGAAGTGAATCATCAGGACAACCTGCAGCAGATGAAGCAGCAGTCAATTCAGTGTGCTTTTTCCTTCTCTACTGTGTCAACACTAAACTTTCTGTTGTTTGTCATCTCTCTTGTGGTCACAGCTTCAAGGATGGTAGGAGCCATTCCTGCGTCCTGTAAACTGGCACAGCTGAGAAACCAAAGCTCCTGTCACTTAATCCATAGCGTACATATATACATGTATATTTATATGTACAAAGTGCCGGATTCTAAGGGAAGGGTTTATGTTAAGGATCCTCTAAAACACAATTTCAAAATTATTTATGTCTTTCATGTCTCTCTTAATTATGTACTTTAGAGATGAAGCAGTACATAATTTGCCAAAGTTTTGTTTCCTTAAAGCATTTGCATTTTAGATATTAAACGTGGAGCTCTTTTTATGCAGCCATTGCAGTATGTGCTCGTATCTTATTTTGAACACTAGCGCTGGATTTTAATTCTTCTCCTTTCCTGACAGCAGTACAAAATGCAGCTCTGAATTTATGCTGTTAACACAGAAAACTTGAGACTTAAATGACTGTTAGGGCTGGTGCAAAATTATCGGTGTGACAAGCGTGCAGTTGTGACTGCAGAGCGTAAATATTGCAAAAATGGTGGGTTTAAAGCATGTGCCTGAGGCTGGAAATAGAGCAATTAATTTTCTTAAAAATAGCTTCCTACCTAAAGATTGTGGTTGCACAAATAGCTCTGTAGCACGGAAATGAGAGGACGTGAGTAGGAGTGTTTGAATGTTAAAAATGTGCAGCCATTTTACTGCAAGTTATAAATGCCTTAGAGGGCAAGTTCGACAAAGTGACTCTTTGTACCGACATGAAGTAAGGAATGCTCAAACATGAGGAAGTGTTCAAACATTTATGATTTAATGGGACCTAACAATAAAAACGTCTGTATGAGTACTGAAACTTTTGTTTGTATGTATGTGTGCAAATAATTCCTATTGTAAATGTTTAGCATGCCTTAGGTTTTTTGTAGTACTGAAACGCATGTACCTTCCTTCGCATCAAGATACCCTGATTGCAAGTAAACAGTTGAATGATACTGCTACCACCGGTTTCAATCGTCCTGTCCTGGTGCAATCCCTAAATGATAACTGCCAGCTCTAATCCAACTCAGACTTTCCAAAAATAGGAACCAAATGTTTGTGTACTAATTAAAAAATGAAGAATGGATGGCCTTAAAGGAGAAAAGATAGATCGGGATGTGCAATTATTTATTTTATGTTTATTCACGGCTCTAACTTCTTTTTAAGTTGATCCAAAGGATTACTATTTTATGTCACGTAGTGCTATAAACCTGTTTTAAATTGCTGCTCAGGAAAGAAAGATTTGAATACCCTTAAACTGTGATACATGTTCAACTCTTAGAACAAAAAGCAAAAGCAACGTTCAAGATCCAGATAGAAACTGGCGAGCAGGTCGAGGGAGGTGATTCTGCCCCTCTGCTCTGCTCTGGTGAGACCCCACCTGGAGCACTGCGTCCAGCTCTGGAGCCCTCAGCACAAGAAAGACATGGACCTATTGGAGCGGGTCCAGAGGAGGGACATGAAAATGATCAGGGGGATGGAACCCCTCTGCTATGAAGAAAGGCTGAGAGAGTTGGGGTTGTTCAGCCTGGAGAAGAGAAGGCTCCGGGGAGACCTGATTGCAGCCTATCAGTACTTCAAGGGGGCTTATAAAAAAGATGGCGGCAAACTTTTTAGCAGGGCCTGTTGCGACAGGACAAGGGGGAATGGCTTTAAACTAAAGGGGGGTAGATTGGGACTAGATCTAAGGAAGAAATGTTTTACGCTGAGGGTGGTGAAGCACTGGCCCAGGTTGCCCAGAGAGGTGGTGGATGCCCCATCCCTGGAAACATTCCAGGTCAGGCTGGACGGGGCTCTGAGCAACCTGATCTAGTTGAGGATGTCCCTGCCCAGGGCAGGGGGGTTGGACTAGATGACCTTTAGAGGTCCCTTCCAACCCAAACTATTCTGTGATTCTATGAAACTAGGTACCTTACAGGCCAGGATACCTGCAGTGTAGCGCTAGAGGTGGCTTAGGGGAACGAGGGCTCCCGAGGTGGGACTCCAGCAGAGCCCTGCTCAGCCCAGGGAGCCTGGCTGGGAGCTGGTCTCACCCAAGGGGCTGTGGCTGAAGATATGCCTGGAGAGGGTGAGGGCAGGCGTTGGGTTAGAGGCAATATCTCCAAGCATGCGATGAATACCTGGGAAAGACGCCTGAGGCTGACCTTTGTGCCAGACCAGGGAGTGAGAGTGTAACAAGTGTTCCTGGTCCTGCTAGCTGTACAATGTCCTCAAGTGAAGAGCTGGTTGCAGCTGCAACAGGATTTGATGAGATAATGCTTCAGAAGTACCTTAGTGCCGGCATCTAAGCAGGAAAGGCAGCGACAATTGGAAGGAAATGTTGCTGAGCAAATTATAAAAACAAAAACAGTTGCTGCTATTTGGAGTATTTAGATTAGGTGCGACAGCAGTGCTCCTTTTTTTGTTTGTTTTCTTTTGATGTGCAAAAAAAGAATCTGGAAGAAGAGAGATTCTGTATTGTCAAAATCAGATCAGTTAAACTTAATTGCACCATAGGCCCATGAAACACTAGTGAAAAAAGGACAGTTTTGAATCGGACCATGAGAAGGGTTAGAAGGGCCACGTTAGTGTAGATCTAGCAGGCATAATATGTACAAATTAAAATACATAGCTGGCATATTTCTTTTCTCATCATTACAAACATTCTTCTTTGCATCTGGAAATTTTTTGCAGACTCTTATTTGAGAACCATTTCTGACTAACGTAAAGCTGGCTGCCAGAGTTTTAGTGCCTGCCAACCTGCTACAAAACTAAGGTAAGCACTAGACTTCAACCTTGTCATCATGGTGGTGGTGTAGCTGCTTAGATGCCAAAGTACATTTCTTTAGACTAGAGTCTCCTCAGTGTTTCTTTAATGTCAGTGAATTCTCAAGTGGCATAACATAGGTGATAAATGCATTTTTATTACAACACTAGCCTACTCTTGCAAAGTGTCTTTCAACATTTTAAAGCAGGATTAGAAACTCTCCAGGTTTCATTGAAAATACTATGCCTGAAAAGAAAATAATTTTAAATCTAAATCAGATATGAGAGTAATATAAGGAAGGAATAGTATCATAGAATCACAGAATCATTAAGGTTGGAAAAGACCTCTAAGATCATCGAGTCCAACCGTCAACCCAACACCACCACCCACTAAACCATGTCCCTAAGCGCCTCATCTACACGTCTTTTAAATACCTCCAGGGATGGGGACTCCACCACTTCCCTGGGCAGCCTGTTCCAATGTTTCACCACTCTTTCAGTAAAGACATTTTTCCTCATGTCCAATCTAAACCTCCCCTGGCGCAACTTGAGGCCGTTTCCTCTCGTCCTGTCGCTTGTTCCTTGGGAGAAGAGACCGACCCCCACCTCGCTACAACCTCCTTTCAGGGAGTTGTAGAGAGCGATGAGGTCTCCCCTCAGCCTCCTTTTCTCCAGGCTAAACAGTCCCAGTTCCCTCAGCTGATAATAGGAGGAGTTTAAGACCTGATCTACACCTAAATCTAACAAACACGTTAAAAATAAATTCAGGCTTGTCATTCAAGCCAGATTTTAGAAGGTAGACGCTATTGTATTTAGACTCTCTGTAACCAGATATGTGAGGGCAGCCTTTAAAGTGCTAGCTCCCCTGAGGTCACAGGGAATGACTTGGGGTCAATATTCTCCTCATAAACAGTATGAGAAGGCCTGACTTTTGGGTACTTGAGTGGCTCTGGCTTCATGTAGTGCCAAGATTTTTATTCCTTTTAGACTGTTTTAAGGAAAATCAGCTTCTCTGTCACTTTTCAAAACCTTGATCTTAGGCCACATTATTACTGAAACTGAGTTAGTAACTCAGCATGTCCTGCTTTTGCTAGTCAGGTCTCAAGGTATAAATCATTGCCATTTAGAAGTACGTGGAAATACTCATCTAGAAGATACTGCAGAAGTCCTCTATAATGACTATCTGTGGTAGACAGCCTTATGAAGTTCTAATAATATTTGGATTATTCAGCTCTGATAGTTTTTGAGCACTGGACTATAAATCAGTGAAATCATAAAAACTGACATTTTGATTACAGGGGAAAAATCCTGTGTGAAACTGAAAAGAAGCATCATCAGTTCTTTCACTTCTCTGCTGTAGATATGGGCATCTCTGTGGAATGTCTTCCACAGCAGCCCATAATTAGATATCCATTTTATATAATAGCTGATAAAATGACAGCTGGGAGCGGGGAAAAAACACTGGGAATTCCAGATGTGGTCTGAAGAGTATGAGCTGAGGTGAATATATTGCAGAAGAAGAATCTTTTCTGTTTGTATTTCAGATTTTGGATTTACTGCTAAGTTCAGCATCATGCAAATTGACGCTGACAGAGGCATGATTCAGAGTTGTTACAGTCCACGGAAATATTTTCCTTGCTTTTATTAGACTTTTGATCAGTCCTAAATGTAGAATTTGGATGGGCTTAAGCAATAGCTTGCAGTAACTTACACAGACATCGTTTCTGGTATTATCAAGTAGCCTGATTATGATATACATTTGGTCTCTATTATGCCATGAAGTAGGCATATTAGTTAATTAGCTATCAGCTGCAATTCCTTTGTTTGTACAATGTAATTGTTTACCATGAAAAAAAAATTTAGATTTATTTGTTTAGATGAATTATTTGAATTTACCTGAAATGAACTGGCATAGGGGAGAAATTTGAGATCATTCTACTAATTGCTTAGCCGGCTAATGGAAGGTTGAACTCCAAAATTACTTCTGCTTCAAACTTCTGCAAAGCAACAAAAATTACGGAGTAAGTAACTGAGTGCTCTCTCAGTCTCTAGTTTTCATTTTGTCTTTTTTCAATGAAGCTGCATTCAGAAAAGGTGAAATTTATTTGGTTTTTTTTTATTCAGTCTGTATTTATGTAGATGACATTCTGATGACATATCTAGCGTAATAATGCTGAATTTAGCATAATATGTGGCACCTATTAAATGTGTCTAAAATAATTCATAATTCTGGCCTCCTGTTTTACAGAAGATATGTTAATGTGCATCATCATCTCTTTACTGAGAGTTTACAATTCTGGACTTGGCTTACAGTGGTGTCATTCACACAAAGCAGCTTATCTGTGCGTTTCTACCTTTTTTCACGGTCGGGAAAATAAATGTATATTTGATAGATCCAGTCTGTATGGTTTTTGGCTGCTGATTACAAAACCCCAAGCTTAGTAAATTGGATTTTTGTGCAGTTCTGTTTGACCAAGCTCAGTGAATCCAGAGCAACTGTGAGCTCAGATGCAATTGGGCATTAGCTATAGCTAACAAGTAAAACAGCCAAAAGGGCTATCAAGAGACAGGGTTATAAGGGCTGAATTTTGCTTTCAAGGAGGAACTTTAATGGCTTAGCAGAAATACCCCCATAATTATCAGTTAAAGCCCTCGCCAAGCTCATCACCTTACACTCAAAGAATAAAGGCTTCCAAGCATGTTGGACACCTGCCCCGTTTCTGAAGTCCTCTTATTTTCAGGGGACGTCACAGACCCTTAGCTATGAGCAAGGGGAAATGCGTCTGGGAGTATTTACATACCAAGGCTCTTACAGTCTCATGTGGTGAAACCTTAGTGTACCGCTTTGGGTTTCCAAATTTTAGGTGAATTTTACAATTAACTTTTTTTTTTTTTTAAGGGCTTCTTTCTTAAAGGGGTTATTTAAGAGCTGTCCAGGAGCACTCATGCTGTGTATTAAAAAGCAGCAAATCAGAATGAAAAGTGCTAATCAACCCATCTTGATTTAATATAGCTACCTTACGGAGCACGAGCAGCTAAAGAGAGTCGACAGCTCTGACAGTAACTCTGTCATTAACCCTTCCAGACCAGACGACCGAGCAATGCTGCTGCATCCAACGCTGGGCACATCAGTCCCAGGAACCGAGCGCTCCTGGTGAGAGCTGCGCCGCTGCGGACCCACGCCAGGCTGTGGCCCTGCTCAGAATGGAAAGCCAGGCAAAGACAGCAGAAATAGAAAGGAAATGGGAGTAAAAAGGGATCCAGGTACAGAAAAATGTCTTTCTCCGATTTGTCTTACTGTTAACTACGTTCAACTATTCTTCATTAAAACGATGTTTAGTGCAGTCTCCCTCACCCTGCCGAGTATGGATAGAAGGTTTGTGAGCGTAGCTGATCTGAAGGCTGATAAAAGCTTCTGATTTCACGTGGTTATGTGATGAAAGGCTAGATGAACATGAGAGCACGATGCAAAATGTGAGTGGAATATTCCACAAGTAAGTGTTGTTCTATGGATCTTTCAGTTCCAGGTTACCTTATTTAAATGTGCTCTGGTCTGGTAGTGAATTAAATCTGTTCCTGGTGGAGTTGTTTCAGAAAGGTTTTGAAGAAGGATTCTTCATGCCTTTTTTTAAGGAAAATATGACGCTGTATAATATATAGCCCAGTTCAATATTTTACACTAAAGCTGGAAGCATCTATAAACATGTCAATTTTTTTTTCCCCATAATATCAACAAATAGGAAATGAAAGGCCAAAATAAGGGAAATTCTGTAGGCTTAAGAACTCTCTTCAATATAAGTTGTTGCTAATAATGAGGAATTCATTAGCTGTCTGGGAATGCTGAGCCCGCATCCTTACCAAGCATGCTCAAAATGACCTAAAGTTGAAGATTTCTATTCATTGTTAAGGCAATTAAAAATGCCTAGGTTGAAACTGAAAGGAGTTAATATGAAAAGTTAAAGCTGCCTGGACCCATTGGAAGCATCATTCTGACTCCTGTTAAAATCTGCAGAAATCTGATGTTTCTGGAGGGCTAAAGGAAAGAAATTTAACTTTAACTTCAGAGAAGGTCTGCGAATTTCCCACTACCAAGTTAAGAAAAAAAATGTAACTCTAATGCAAATGTATGCGTCATAAGAGATTGAGTGCTCATAAAATGAAGCTGCTTGCAAGAAAATAGTATTAAGGTGTTAAACCAGTGAAAAAAAAAAACAGTACAGACGAGAGGGCTGCTGAAGGTTGTGAAAGGTCACGTAATCCATCTCTGCCTGAAGAAAGGATAGAAGAATAGTGCCTTTAGAGCAAACCGTAAGGCATGCTGCCTTACATCTTCGCTGAAGCTAGTTAGGCAGAAAAACGTAAACCTGCGTGATTCAAGCAAGCAAGACTTTCCACCCCTTCCTCAGCTTTTTGACACTGATGGTGGCTTATTTGCTCATCCGTGCTAGCGGGCAGCTGAAGAGGACAACGTGGAAGGTAAGGGAGCCACAATATCTGGTCACAGACAAGTAGCCTTGTGCATCACCGCTGCAGCTTCAGTGGCAGAAGAGGAGACAGGTTTGCCCCTTCTGCCTGGCAAATCGGTCACTGCACTAGTCCTTCCCAAAAGAGTCTTCCGTCATTATGTACTCTACCTCAGTTCTTGCAAAACTTTTTATTATTGTCTCTGAATATTATCGGGGTCTTCTCCGGTTATTTCCTAATTTACTTTGCTACCAGATATCTAGAGTTTCTGTGTGGCTTTGCAGTGGCACTTGTGGTGGTTTCCCTGTAAGCAGCCTGGAGGGGATGGCAGAAATGTCTCTCAAATGCGCCACGCTTGCACACAATTCTTATCTTGCCATTGTCCTCTCGGGACAGGTATTTGGGTAATATATTTTTCTCTTGCTTTCCGTGTTTTCCTCTTTAGAAATGTCATTGACAAGAGCATCTAATGCCATTCTAGGCAAATATAAGGAGAAAGGAAATAAGTTTTTGCAGTTTTGTTCCTTGCAGAATTCCTGAGAGCAGCAGAGATGGTGAGGAGGATACTAAAGAAAGACAGGCAGACCGAGATAAAACAGCAGCCATCTTCCAGCCGGAGGAGCCTCCCAGCTTAGCTAGTAATACAGGCTAAAGTCACGACATGCTTCTAATAAGGCCAGTATTAACTCACCATAATTACTTTACCTTACGGTAATGCTAATCCGTCATCATGGCACTGCTATAAATAGAATATCATCACTTCACATTTTCCAATAAATTCAATACATTCTGAAATTAAGTAAGGTGGTAAAATTTGTTATTCCACACAGTAACACGTAGCAATTGCTATTTACCACAGAAACCCATCTTAATGAATGCAGTATTAGGGGTTAGTGCTGATTTTAATTTCAGAAGAGAGACTGAATTTTCTCCTGAAATGATAATGTATGCATTTCCAGCATATCTAGGTCAGTGCAGTTGTTTAGCGTATGTGGAAAATTGACTACTGTGGACATTATCCTACGATGAAAGAAGAAATCCACTGTGTAGCACCAAAGTCTTTTCGCTATTGTACCTCCTCCCATCAGGTACCTTGGCACAGCCTGGTTGGGCAAACTTGCACAGAAAGCAATGCCTCTTTTCCACTCCGATAATTTTACTAAGGCCAAAAGGAAGGCTTAAAAAGCCGTTACTCAGGCAATTATACGAATTTATTCAAGAAGGATATGAGTGCAAACATCTGAACTTTTTGAATATATTCAGTTCTGGAATTCCAGTTAAGGCCCATAAGGATCAAATCTTGTACTTTGCATTTGTAGTAAAAGATTAGGGTTTCCTTTTAGTTGTTACAGCCTGTGTCTTGTGGTTTTAAGAGCAATCTGCACATGTTTTACAAAGCTGTGAGACTAAAGTAATCGTTTGCCTTATTTGCGCTGTTTCGCTTCAACTCATTCTCTTCAGCTCCTCTGATCCAACTCATTGGATCGTGAAGCGTTGAGGATCTTCTTGGAAAAAATGGACTGTGTGGGCCAAAAAAGGACAATGTTCAATGACATTAGAAGAGCTTCACCCATTAGAAGAAGGGTGGCATAGTTCAGCCTTTTCTTAAAGGAAACAAGAGAGACATAAAAAGAGTAGCCTACCATTATAGGCAGAAGCCTTGTAAGGTAAACAAACATGTTATAAAAGTAGGGAAAAAAGGTCCATGTCCTCTTTGCAGGGTGAAATAAGGTCCTTGTTTCGATAGGAGAAGCTGGTGTAGCATAGGTAGTTAGTCACTTCCCTCGTACAGATACGTTTTGAAAGGTGTATCGGATTGAGATTGGGTTTGCAAGTGATTTGGGCACCTGCGGGGTTGCAGGTTTTGTTTTGTCCTCAGCTGAGAGGTGCAGCCAAGCTGTTGCATGGCTGGTGCTGATACACTGATGGCATCAACAACGGCAAATTAGCGTGTACAAGAAATACAATATTCCTCCAGGAAAAAACATTTCCCAGAGTTACTGCAGCTTCCTTGGAGATCTGACTGAAGTAATTCTCCAGGATCTTAGTAACACCAGTGCGACGTAAGGGCCATCTCAAAGGGTTTCTTGTTCCAGAACCCCTTTGATCCTGAACCCCCTAGATCTTTCAGAGAACTACAGAGCTGGAAACCCATTTAAACTTTTCATTTGGAATAGCAGTACTCAGCTGAACCGACATCAGAGTAAACTGGCAAATTAGCTATGTATTTGTATGCAGTGCTCTCACACGTGGGTCACTCGGGGAAATAACGTGGCCTTGCTCAGCAGGCTCCTAGAAGCTGCCGCTCAGCTATGCTGTGCTGAAAGTAATTTAGATGTATTGTGCTTCTGGGTCCTCCTCATTCTCCTGTTCCCAAAAGGCATGATTGCTGGTGGAAAAATATTCAAAACTGGTATTTTTGAAGGTGACTTGAGACTTGAAAAGCTCTTCATTGCCAAGCTGCTGGGCAGCTTGCTTCTCTAAGGAAGTCAGCAGAGAGCAGTGCTGTAGAATAAATAGCAGTTCAGCATAACCATTACCTGAAATAGATGATATACAGGCAGGAGAAATGCTTAGGCATGTAAGTAATAAAATCCTATGACTCAAAGTGGAAATCAATAGAAACAGAGTGGTAAAAAGAGAACAATGGACAAATGCGTAAGTGAAAAGGTGGATCCTGTCAGTAATTCCTCACTCTTTAATCTACCTGTCCCTGGGTTATTTGTCGCTTGGTATAAATGCGCGTGTTGCTTTATATGTTGTCAGTGTATCATATTTAAGTAGCATTTTGGACTATATTGCATAAACGATGTCCCCATTATGTCTGTACTGTATCACAGTAAGAAATTCACTATTTTAGGATTCCTGCTCCGATTCCACATTGAAGTTCGTCAGCTACGTGACTTTCTTCCTTCATTTTGTCATCAGTGAAAATTAATTTTCTTGTATTCTGCCCTTCTTAGCACTTTTAGACAAACAGAAACCGTCTGCTGGGTAGTGACTCACTGAAAGGAGATGAGCATTCCTTCTTACTGCAAGGTGATAATAGTGACAATAAATCCTCCCATGCCCTTATTTATCTATCATTTACTAGTCGATTCACAGTTAGGTGTGAAGAGCTGTGATGTAACCTGTGATTATCTAAAAACATGTTAGAAAACATTGGGAGAAAACGATGGCTGTTTTTTAGGGCTTCTCTTGTATGTATGAAAGCTGTTGGGGAGCTATTCCACATTTTTCAGAATTATGTCTGTATTTAGACATGCTATTTAAACCAACGTGTTAAAATTAGGCTTCTTAAAGAAAAGTGGGTGGGTTTTCAAAACTTCTGGAAACCCACAGCTCTCATTGAGGTCAATGAAAACTTTGGGGTACCAGACTTATCGAAAAGATGACAAATGTCTTTGGGCTGTAGCGAAAAGGGGCTCCAGAGACTTAACGGTGTAGACACTGCCTGTCTACCGGAGCAATTGCTAGCAGAAAACAGTCTGTGCCAGAAGATCCTGTTCTACTATATACCTCACTTTGCATTCTAGATTATGTTCAAACTACTCGTCGCATAAAAATTATTCAGACTATACAGGAGAAGTGACTAACAGAGTAAAAGTCATTCTTATTGCACTGGAGCTGGAAACCTCCCGTTGGATGGGACATGACTGAGAGGTATTTGAGAGCTAAGGGGTGCTGTCAGAACACATTAACGAACACATGTTTGCATTTCTGTCATCATATCAAGATATCTTTGGCTCACTCTCTTTGGAAAGATCTAGTGTTTCAAAATCCTGGGTCTGGAAAATCTTGATACCTTCCATATTTTTGGCAGCTACCTTTTAAGAGCAGCTAGGATTAATTCCCTGATATTTATCAAATACCAAGACAGATTTTGTGGAAAGATACTCTACAAATGCAACAGCTTTGATTTCTAATGAGTAGTAATGCTATCAGAGATTAATGACAACAGCTAGTTGTTTGGTTGGTGCCATAAATTAACTAAACTGTGGGGAGGGGGTTTAAAACAAAAAAAAAAAAAAAGAAGAAAAAAAGAGGGTCCATTTTGGGTTTAGTCCATGACGTGGGGAAATTGTGCATGACACTTACAAAGGGCAAAACTTCACCTCTGTTGTCCTTGTATTCAAAAGAGTCAGATCCAGAGGAGGCACTGGGGAGAAACAGCTTGTTCTGCATTACTGTCCGTCCGCTATGTAACAGCCTACGGATGCGTCTCAAGGCAGCAAGTAAAGCTCAGAGCGTTTCTCTAAGCAGGCTTAATCTGCAAAACGGCATCTGCCCCATGACCAAGCTGTGAAACTACTCCAAAACCATTCAGAACCTTAGAAGTGGTTTTGAAATAAAGAGGATGAGTAAGTGAAAACATAATAGGAAGTTACTTGTACAATTCATGTTTATGTGTGACAAAGTGAGTACAACAGAACTGGTAAAATATTAACAGAAAGCAGGTGATAGGAGCTACTGTACTGGAGTAATTATTGTAAGTATTTAATTTCTTTGCAAATATTAGGTGTTTGATTTTTTTTAGTTCAACATTATCCCTGATACGTGCTTAATCCACAGTCCAAAAAGTCAATGGAAAGCTTTACAGTGTCTCAACTGTTGGTCAAGCAGCATATATACTTTAATTAAATTCAGATTTTAAAAGTCAGCTAACTGTTGAAGCCAGACTAGTTCTTTCCTCTGTTCGGGTAATAATTTTGGGGGGTAGTAATCGGAGGAGGTGTTCATTTGTAGACGTTCCCCATTATCTCCAGCAGTTCAAAAGCATCTGGTTTACTAAGGCTTCTATATAATATGAGAAATTACAGAATAATTAACAAGAGACTATCCCAAAGAACACCAGAAAATAGTGAGGGAGTGTTTACTGGAATGACAGGGAAATGGATTTGGCATGGAAATACACGTACTTGAAACCTACCTTAAATTCTATCAAGACCAGGCAATTTAAATTCAGTGCAAAAGGTCACACAAAACTGGGAGCGATGCTAGCTACTGTTTGATTGCATTGGCCTTATTCAAGATGCATAAATATGTATTATTTATTCATTAAATAAGTCTTGTGTTCCTTCGATATTGCGTCAGCATAATATACATGTGTAGTTCAGAGTTAGTGGGGAAGAGCATGGAGTTAGCGCGGTGCAGTTAGTGCAAATCAAGCCCACTCTTCGTGTTTTTCCATAGCGAGCACTGCGTTCAGAGAAGCCGTGGACTGAGACACACACACGGTCACTCGGGCACCTGGGTGCGTGGGCATGCTTTTCTGCGCCCGTGTTGGAGATATTTTGCCAGCAGAGGAGGGAAGGAGGAGTTGAGGGAAAGGAGAATCCCAGGTATTTTAAAAAAAAATAAATAAATCTTTCTTGAGGTTGCACTTATTGTTTGCACATCCATCCGACTGGTAATAATGCCCAACTGTTTCCTTGTTGAAAGATTTTTCGCTGAAAATGACGTAGTTCTGGCAGAGCACGTAGAAGAAGTTTTGGAGACAGCTGTCTAAAAGGCATGTGGAATCTGATTTTCCCAATTGCTTATAGTTACTAAAAAGCGCCATAACGCTGCCAGTGTGGTACGTCAGTTCAAACTGTGCAGATGTACCACGTTATACTGCAGTACCTCTTAGCCCGAGATGTTCATTGCTAAATTTGATGTCCGAAGGAGTGCAGCAATGGACAGTGGAAGTGCTTTAGTGGAGGTGAAAACGTGCGTTCCCCCTTCTCTTCATTTGTTTACTAAAAATTCTGAAAATATTGATCCTAGAGAAGAAATGTAGCAGTTTAGCACAAACATATGATTGGCTCGTGTTGCTGTTGAACCTTAAATACTCTAAGAACGTTTCAAAAACTATGGTTTCTCCCCCCTTACCTCACACCAGTCCTGTTTAGCAAGAGCTTGATCGGGCCTAAACTGTTTGTCGCTGGCCCAACGTTACAGGGCTCAGCTGTTAATAGAAGTATCGGAATATATGCTACAGGAAGCATATGGCTTTGCAAATCAGGGAGGAATTTATTTAGTGATAGAATTTTATTTCGAGATTGCTCATTAATTCTTTAAATCAGCTTTTGGTTACAAGTATTTGCTTAAGTTTATGCAACATAAATTGCATACAACTGCAGCTCAGATTATTTCTTATGAATAATGTATTTGAACAAATATAGGCCTTTAATGTGTTTGCAGTCGGTTTGTAGTCGGTTCATAATTTTTATGTCTGAGCTCATTTTTTTCAAGTTGTTTACTCGTTTGGGTCAGAAGTGGGATTTTATGTATCTCCAAGTATTTACTTTGCAATTTTCAGGGTGTATGATTTATTGCTTAAGGTGCTTTTTTCCTCTCCTTGAAAGTCTCTGGGAGTCCACCTGCCCAATAGCCTCCTGAAACATTTACTGTGTTTGAGATTACTGTGCAGGTAATGGAAAGAGAAGTGTAAACAGATGAAAAACATTTCTCTGCTGCTTCTGCAAATATTAATTCATGCAATGGTTGTTATCATCTAATAAAGTCTTTTGCATTCCTCCTATATGACAATGCATGTATCCAAATATTCACGACTAAGTAAATAATAGTGTGCACAGATTGGCACCATTCAGATTAAAGAAGTAGAATAAACCATGAGAAATAATCCAGGAGGAAATAATTTTATTGCCAAGGTCACGTTTTCTGAAACAGGAATGTTTCTTTCGGATCGGTTTCTGAGAAACTGCTGGAAATGCTGCTCTTTCTGGACCCGCATGTCCCGGTGCAGCCCTGCTCACCCTCGCGCTGGCCCTTTTGGGCTGGGATGGACTCAGGTACTTCTCTCGTTTCTTCTAACTGATCCGTTTCAAATTGTGGTAGCTTCAGGTTCTGCTCACCACTCAACCCCTTGCTCGTCATTCAGTCACCCAGAGCCTCCAGTCACACACGTCCTTTGAGAGAGGCAGCTCGGGGACAACAAGCCCGTGAAAATGAAATGGCTGGTTTCTGTTTCGTTGCTTTGCCCGGGCGGCAGGATTTCAAGGCAGCACGGGTCTGCGGGCGGGATGGGCACCACCAGCTCTGCGGCCAAAGGGCTGCTCGTCCTCCTCGGGAAGGAGAGCTGCCGTCCCTGCAGCCCCTGTCCTGGCGTGAGAGCCCCGTGGCTGTGACCAAGCGAGGCTCACCTTGTGGAAGACTGCAGGCGTTTCCAGGAGGTGTGGAGGCAAACTGTGCTGGGGCCTCTCAGAGGTGGGAGCGTAAGGGAAAGAGGGAACAGCAGGCTTTGACTGGGAAGTGAGGTTTCATATGTTGTGCTCTTACACCTGGTGTGTGTGCAAATGGTGCCGAAGAGGAGGCATGTTTACTTTTGTGTTTCTGTCCATTTCAATCAATGAATGCTAGGCATATGCTGTACAGGGGAAGAGGCAATTAATATACTATGTACTTTGTCCTAAGGTGATATTAACTTGCAGTAAGGCCACTTGAGCGGAAAAAGCAATCAAGACAAGCAGGCAATAAGGGCGAGCTGAACACGGGAACACTGTCCAAGGCAAAAGACCGCCATCTGAGCTCCTTGTTACGAACCTCAGGCTTCTTTTCGGCTCAGGTCTGGGGCTGTGCGGTCACAAGCGCAGCACAGCCTTCCTGGAGCAGTGCTAGCCCGGGTGAGCACTTGTGGCACTCTCCACATAAGATACGAAATCAAAAGCTGCACAGCTCTTCAAAAGAGCTGTCTTCTGTAAAGCTACTTAGACAGAAATGTGCTCTGCCATTTTTATCTGTGCTGTGCTTAGTACTGTCACGGCTGTGTTGACTTATATTCTGATGTGATTTTTCCCGTGCAATTCTCCTCTCCTGGTGGAGAGTTAAGCCAGTCCTTAACATGACTAGCTTAAAAAAAAAAAAAACGGCTGGGGTTATTTTTATTTTTATGTGTTTTTTTCCGTGCAATTCTCCCTCCTGGTGGAGAGTTAAGCCAGTCCTTAACATGACTAGCTTAAAAAAAAAAAAAAAAAAAAAATAAAAAAAAAAAAAGGAGGTGTCTGTAAGGATGCTGCCTGTTAATATGCCTTGTAATTAGTACATCCTGGATCTATGTTCAAGAGGCAGAATTTCAGTTAACCTCTTTGGCTGGTGGGAGTTCCGCGTCAATGCGAGCAAGGGGGGAAAGCCAAACGGTGGGGGCTCTGCAGCTCTATTCCCTAGCCCGTCTGGTCTCTGAGAAGAATGACTCACGGATCGGTTTCCACGGATCAGTGGCCATCATCCTCTGCGAGGAGACTTAGTTGCCAGGACAACTGTTGCCAAGACAGGCTGGTTTTCCTCGGGAACAATTTCAGCGCGTTATTTCTGTACAGCAAACCATCTCCCGTGTCTATTGTTAGGCCCATGCGAGAAGCTATTGGAGTTTTAGCTCCAGGTAGAAATTAGGAAACGGTAGGAAGGGAAAACAAGTCTAATTACCAAAAGGGAGTTTGCAGTCCTACATGGATCTGCGCAAAGTTCGTGGTCTCTCAGACTGTAGGTGCACTCTGCAAACACGGGCCCCAAAACCCAGCGCTGGAAGCCTCTTCAAGCCATGAGATCAAAATGAATTCCCAAGCTTACAATTCTCTTTAACAATATTTAGTTGGGAATAGGGTAAGGTCCTTGGGGATATTCTGTGTTGTAGTACATAGCTATATAAGTTCTTATGATTGAATACAGTGGCTGCGATCAACAGCCTGCGTGTGCTGGAAGCAACAGATTCCACCACCTCACCCAACCGGGGAAATGCTGGGGGTTTTGGGGACGACTGACATGCCCTCAAAGGACCACTCTGTTCCCTTTGAAATTGCTTGTGAGTTTTATATCACCTGAAAGATTGCCTTAGCTTCACTTTGTTAATGGTATAGTGTTAATGGTATATACGCAACAGTCAAGAATCCCTCTTGTTACAGAGGCTTTTAAAGTTTATGATTCAAAACTTTACTGTTGCTTCATTAGTTTCCAATTTTTTGCATGAAATACTTTTGGTTCAAGTGGAAAATGTCTTTGATTATTGTATAATATTAGATAATATTAACTGAATGGACGTAAGTTAGTTAAATGGATAAACTACTCTCCTGAGAAATACAAAGCAAACAAATTTAACACTGTTCTTGTTGTCCACCAGAGGTCACTTACAGGCCACTTTATTCATTATTGGCTGTGCTTTCACTTGCCTAGTTAGCATCTGTTGTTTCCCATATGAAGTACTTCTGGATCAGCTGTACAAATGCAGGTCCTGAAGACCGTACTAACGACTTTGAATCTTTTCTAGAATCATTGACGTTAAGAAACAGAAAGGCAAAATCCTGCTGAAACGTAAGAAAAATCATGCAAAAGTGTAGGGACTTCACTGATCCCATAATCCCAGTCAGTAATCTCAGTAACTACACCATGCTTCACAAGCTCTGCTGTGCATATTAAAGAACTTCCAGTGCGAACAGACTCTACCCTGTATTACTAAATATATGTGGGATTCTTGTCGGGGTTCTTATCTGCTCAATCTTCGCAAAACGTTTCTCAATGTGCACTTAAATTGAGAAGCACAATGTGTTTGCAGCTTCTGATACTTCAAGTGTATGTGAATCTCAGCTGTTGCGTGCTTGCGGAGGCCTTTGCTTCACAAATTTTTTGTTGCAACGTGAAGAAAATCCTCGAGAATTCTCTACTTGACTAATCAGTTGTCAGATGTGAACAACTCATCCAACTTTGGCAAAAGATGCCATGCTGCATCTTCTATTGCGGCTAGAGTAAAAAGCTGGAAATCAGACAATACAATCAGGTATTTTATGAGCCCTTAAGCATCAAGAAAAGGCCTGTGTTTGAAGCAGTCTGAACAGAAAATAACCCCGTTCCGTTCACGTTTCATTTACAACAGATGAAAGAAAAGCAAAGGAAAAGAGCGAGAAGGTTCCTGTTCCTCCAAGATGAATGAAGGGCAGAAATTCCCCATTAGTCTATAGACCCCAATAGTTAGATTATGTGCTCTGAACTTTGTATGAATGGCATTTATTTTTGTTTTGTTACTATTTGACAGCAAGATTTAACCACTTCTTGCACGCAGCAATATAGCACTGAACGGTTCGGCACCATACATCCATGTAAGCTTCAGCGTATTTTTTTGTTTGATTCACTTGAGTAAATATCAAGGTGTAAACTGTGGTTTTATCATGAAGGACTGTAATTTATCTCTGTTGTATGAATGGCATTTATTTTTGTTTTGTTACTATTTGACAGCAAGATTTAACCACTTCTTGCACGCAGCAATATAGCACTGAACGGTTCGGCACCATACATCCATGTAAGCTTCAGCGTATTTTTTTGTTTGATTCACTTGAGTAAATATCAAGGTGTAAACTGTGGTTTTATCAGGAAGGACTTTAATTTATCTGTGTGTGTGTGTATGCTGGAGCAGAAAAAAACCCCCGTGGAATCCTGTCTCTCTAGCCTCCCTAATTCTTCTGATATTGGGATGAGATTATAGCTGCTCTCAAATATAAAGGTGCAAATATTTAATGATTTTACACTGTGCTTAGTTTTCCAGTTGCGCTAAGCAATGCATTCTTTGCAGAAGTCAGACAGAAAGCTGGGTGAAAAGTGGCCTGGTGGCTGGATAAAAGTCTTGAGTGATGGATGACCCATGCGCAGATACGTTACAAATGTATAAGGTAAATTCCCTTAAATCTCTGTGAAGGTGAAGACAGAAGTTGTTTGACTTTATAGTCAAACTTTTACAACGTAAGTAAAGCAGAACAGCTGACTGGGGACGGTAAGAATAGCATCTTGATGTTATCTTCTTTCTGAATCTTTTGCGTTTAAAGCTCAGACCTCTTTTAGCTCAGGTGACGGGAAGCTCAGTCACCAAATTTTCAAAAGAGGAGGAGAAACTCGGTACGTGTGTTCTTAATAGTCAGTACCCCGAGCGAGGCATCCTGTGTGAATTGTGAGCTTTGTCTGAATCTCAGAACTCCCTCCGAGTTAAGCAGGTTGTTTGGGTTTTTTTGGTTTGGTCTGCTTCGGAACTGTCTCACTCTCTTACAGCTTCTGTAAAGATAGCGTGCTCGGTCTTGCAAACTCCAAAGTACAGACTCAGCCCTTCTGCGAAGTCTGGTTTTCATAAGAAACAGGAATAGTTTTTGGTTTATAAGCTTAGGTCCAGACTAATATGCAGTCATTTAAAGTTTGAGGGAGGGGAAGCTGGTACAAAATTCCACTTTGTTCCTAGTTTGTCAGCTGTCTGGCCCAGGACAGAAAAATAAATTAAAGAATATCTGACTCTCATTAACGCCCACTGGAAACTTGCTGGGATCTGCTTGTTTAGGTCTTTATTTTGATACATAGACATGAACTCAGGGCATTATACCTGCTGAAGCTTATGCTGTCTAATTTCTACTGTGAACGAAGGGTGTGAGACTCTGTAATAATAATTACAGTATTATTCCTATTCCTACTTATCCGTGTTATTACTACGGCATTGTTCCTAGTGCGTCCCGCTATATAAATTCCCTCCTCTCTCGCAAGCAGGTGATACTTTTACCTTGCTCTTAATATACAGAGTGGACACAGGGCATCCAAGGACTTTTGTCATTAATGAGGGCTGACTCAGGGTACTAGCCCAAAACAGGGAAGCAACTGTTCATCTGCATAGTCTCTGTGGCAGGCTGACACGTGAAAAGAAATAGATGAAGAGCTTCAGCTCTGCTCCATCCTTCTTACTGTGCAGAAGTACAGATGCATGGTAGGTTACGCAGGCGAGGGATAAATCACTCCTAATTCAGAAGAAAAAGATCCTGCGCGGGACAGCTTCCACTTTGTATCTCTTTAAGAGCTCTAATTAAACTCACTGTATGAGCACCTATTAATAATGGTGCTCCATAATGCCTGGTCTGAGGTTTTTCTGAAACAAGGTTATTCCTAGGGTTTTGTTCTTCAGAAGTCTTTAATCCTGACTCTAAGTTGTCTCAATGAAAAGTTTGAAATACTTTGTAAACTCCCGGTTTGGGGATAAGAGCACTCTGTTGATCTGACATTAAAGTGAATCAATGAGCTAGCTGTGCATTTCTATCCACTGCTTTAGCCATATATTCTTTTGCAAGTGTCTAGAAGCTGTCACCCTGCTATGCTGCGATGAAAATAATTGGATATAGTTCCCGCTTCTTTTATTCCCATATGATATCGCTGCTGGTGAAGAACACTCAAAACTGATGGCTCCGAAGGCAAGTTTGAAACTTCAAAAGCCAAGTGTTCTCACGTGCCGAGCTGCTTGCTTCTCCAAGGAAATCTGCAGAGAGCTGCACCATGTATCAAAGAGCAGCCAGACATAAGACCGTTCCCCCCGATGAATGATATGCAGAAAGGAGGTTCATGCAAGGATCTAAATAGTGAGGCACTCGGTACTCAAACTGGGAATCAGGAGAACCAAGTAATTCTGGAGGAAGGGAAGGCTGTGTAGAAATAAGGAGATAGAAAATGAAGTTACAAATCCGGTGAAGAAAGACATTTAATAACTTGTGAATACCGAGCCACCTGCCCTTATGATTTTTATTTGTCACTCGATGCAGGTATTTACAGTAGTCCTGTAGGTTTGGATACTGCATATAAACGTGCTGGGTTTGCCACAGCTTAGTAAAATTTCTACTGTGTGATAAACTATGTTTCAGCAAGATGGTGTCCTGACCTGGCGAGAACCCAGGGGTGGGGAAATTGCTGAGAATCCCACCTGCTTTGTACTTCTGCTTTTGCAGGCAAGCAACCTTCGGGGAAGTTCAGCAGACATTCAACAAACCAGACATTTTTGTGGGTTACAAGGTTACAGGATGAGCCCTGGGTGCCATGTGTTGACAGCATACAGATACCACATTTGGTTCTTGGCCAAAATAGCAAAGGTCGGCGTGGACATTTCAGCTTCCCATTTAAACAAATAGATGTCTAATTCCAAATCTCTTTTTAACGATGTTGGCTCTACAAGGTTTTTATCAAATCATGGCCGACAAATAGCACTGCTCTGAACTGATGTTTTCATTTTATTTTTACTGAGACTAAATTTATTCTAGCTCCTGAACAGGAAAGATACAAAGGCAGCCTGACAGCCTACATCCTCTCTATCTGATGCCACCACGTCGGAGAACAGCCCCAGAAATGGGATCTTGGGAACAAAATCACTCCTGCCACTGCTGCAGGGAGGGAGAGTTTGAATTGGTTGTTGCAGCTGGAGGTGTCTAACAGACCTTCCTCTGGGTAAGGAAATTTTCTGCAGGCAGAATTGCCCGAGACATCTCTTCCTCAGCGTTATATTTTGCTGTTAATTTTGCAGAGCTACCCGTGGCAATATCCCTCACAGTATTCTTGCTACTGTACTTTTCATGTCCACGCGATGGTACCATAGCCAGCTGGACAGTGCAAGCTCTACTGAGAAGTTTATTCTAATCACTAACTGTATCACTAGCATTATAGGAAGACAGGTTAGTAAGTGATTTACTTAAAAGTTTAAAGAGATATTCCTTCACCCCGTGTTGTTTTTCCAAATCCCACATCCCATTTTTAAACGTAAATGGGTATGTTTGAGTTGGCCAAGTTTTTTCCAGGGATAATTCAGAATACATTGCAGGAAAGGCAGTCACTGCAGTCAAGCAAGCCTCGAATATCCTTCCCTCTCCGAGGTTATTAAAAAATGAATCCATTGACTGAATAAAGGGGAAAAACCTTACAGTCAAAACTTTCAGTGCCTGCAGTTGTTCTGATTTTTTTGGTTGTTCATTTGTACTGTAACACAGCCAATGTCTGTCCAAGGCCAGGCTCACTCCCAGAATGTCATATGCAGTACCTGTAAATAGGGGTGGTAAGATTGAGGTAGGCAATCGTTAGGATTGTGCAAGACGGAGATAAGCCAGTAAGCAACCTCTTTCCAAAATAAAGCACAAAAGTACGGCTTTCAGTAGAAATGTAGGGGATTTTTTTTTTTTTCTTCTCTTGGCAGGCTCGTCCTCATGGTAAAAATCCAGCAGGTGTTCCATTTCTTCTCTGCTACGTTCTGTTGTGCTGGCTGTCAGGGATGCCCATGGTGCGATAAGAGTTTCACTGGTACTGATCAAGTAAAGGTGTTGGTAAGTAAAGATCTCTTTTGCTGTGACAAGTATTTGACCATACTGAGGCCGTGCAACCCTTGCAGGTGCAGGCCTGCTGGTTAGAAAGGACTTTTGTAGGCTGCCCTACCGGAGCACAGCAAGCTGATGAGGAGGACTGTTAGCAGGATGTAATCTAGCAGTTTAACAGCATTCTGCCCCCGAGTATCCTCTGCATAAAGGTAACATCTGCTTTTGAGGAGCAGTTTCCCTAGTACTTGACTTCAATGGGGCTGTCCTGTGCTGTCAGGCTCCTCTCAGGTTTCGGGCTAATGACTCAGAGCTGTCACCTCCAAGACTAGGTCTGGAACAAGGGCTCCCTGCTGCCTCTTCCAGGATCCCTTCCCTGCTGTTACCTGCATTGGGTCAATCAGGTAACTTTTTATGGAGGAACAACTAAAGCACTTTTTATGGAGGAACAAAAGAATTACCTGAGATCTATGTCTTTAAATAGGACCTCCAGAACTAGCTACCTCCTAAAAACAAAAGTTTCGTGGCATCTTTCAGGGCCTAATTCTGATCTCTGCTGAGCAAGTCTGCAACTGTGTAAGCCTTAGGACCTGAGGACTGTCTTTACGTCCACGCTTAGTGTGATTCTCCACGTGGGATTCTCCATCTTCTCTAAATACAAATATGGATTGCAAAACTTGTTTTTTCTATTTCAGCTCCCTAAGATTGACTCCATTTTGGTGAGAAATGTGGAACATTTTGCTTTTTTTATCTAAACCATTGTTGGAAATTATTAGTCTCTTAGGTAAGTGATTTCATTGCTAGGAAACCCTGCCACCAATTTGCCAAAGGTAAACAGGCACTTGGGCTCTCCTAGAATAAAGGATTGGGGTGGTCAACTTGGAAAGCTTTGGAGGTAAATAGATCCTAGCTCCTGGCAGGCAAAACCAGCAAAGGTTTGTGTGAGGTTGAATCTCTGTAGGGAGTGGACTTCTCTGAGAGCTTAACGTTTTGTTTTCAAGTTTTCTTTTTTTGTGCCATTATTTTGAGCTTTGTCTTGCTGCCTTCATGGGAGGCAGCAGCAATGTCAACTTCCCTGGTATTGGATAATTAACACAGTACAAAAATTCAGCAGAAGGAAACCCTTGGAGGGCTGTTAAGAACTGGCTTGAGTCCCTGAAGCTGGATAAGAAATATAAACCAGGATTCAAGTTTTGTTATGCTAGTTAGCTAAATACCTTTCCTTATTTTATTTTGGTGTATGCCATTGCCCCATATTTTGATGTGAGCCTAATGGAGGAAGCACAGAGAAGTATACAGAAAAGTGGTGGTCCTTAAACTCTGCTTTTCATCCTAATGATAATGTTCTCACAGTAATAGGCTAGTGATTATGCTTCATATTGTACTTTATCAGACGAAACATGACAGGGGAAGCTGCTCTCTCTGGGTAATCTTTTCTGAAGCTTAAAATAAAGAGAAATAATTGAGGTGAGTAGCAAAATTCAAGCTGGATTTGATTTTCTCTCCTTACCCCAATCTGTCAACCAAACGGTGCTTCCTTAGGCTTGTTTTTCATTTTGACCGGTAGAACTGGGAGAAAATAAGGCCAATTGACTTTAGTATGTGGCTTATTTACTACAGAAGTTTGTCAGTTCATGTTTGTGGTAGTTTCATTTTGGTTTTTTCCAGTTAAACGCAGAATACATGGGACATGATTGCCTCAAATTTGACCGTCATATTAAAATCAAGGACAATTACTGCGGTGCAACTTGTCAGAACGTCATGCAGAGCTTTACCTTCTGATGTTACTGCCTGTTACCGCTCAGAGAGGGCAGCAAAGTATTGCAGAGCTGGGATCCAAGAGGACTTCGGCTCTGAGATGTAATACTGAGGAAGAAATGTATCATTAATATACAAGGTCTGAAAGGAGAAATTGGGAGGCAATCAGATTGTTACTACTTAAATGCATTTAAGCTTTTTGTCCTTTAAGCTATGGGTGTTTGCTGGTAGTGGAGATGCTATCGAGAGAAACAGCTTAATCGCTCTAAGCTTAGACATACAGCAATCTTGATAGCTGTGGAAAGAAGCGTCCCAGCGGAAACACAATAGCTGGAGAGTTCAGGATTCATCCCAAACTGGAATGCCGTATGACTCATTTGGCATGAAGAGAAATGCTTTAAATTTAGACATATACTGAACAAAACATTGAAACGGATTTGCAGCACGGTGAGATTGATGACTGTTGCTACGTTAGGTATTTTCATTACACCTTGAGATTTTCAGATTCTTACAAGCTTGGTTGTTTCTCTTCTGGTTTCCATACATAAAGATACAATCAGAGGCTAGATGAAACGGTTCAGACACTATCCCTTGTTCTTGGTCTTTTGCCTGAAGACGAGAGTGTATTTCCTAGGCAACGTAGGCAACTCTTTCCTAGGCGACCCTTTAAAATGATGTAAACAGAGAAATTTATGCAATTACTCTGCTTGATTTGTCACAGATCTGTCGACTTAGCGATGGCTCTTCTTCAGCCTTTCAATGCCTTGGTACTTTGGCTTTCACTGTTGATGGTAACAAGTTCAGTTAACACAGATAAACCTGAAGAGAAAATTTATTCCTACCCAGTAAAGTCAGTGCAGTGCTCCTGCAGTCAATGGCTTACCAGGCAGAGATGGAAGAGATGGTCCCAAAGGTGAAAGGGGAGAACCAGGTACAGAGCTGTGACCATTTAGCAATGTTGTATTTTTGACACTCGTTATCATCCCTTTAGTCTTGTTTCACGCCTCCTTCATTCTTTCATTTTGCCTTTTTACTTTTCTCCTTTTCTTCTGCCCCATTAACCTTTTGTACGCCCCGCACAATTTCAGGAAGCTGAAAATGCTTTCTGCATTTATAATGCTACTCTGGATACTTGGCTTTTAATAAATAAAAAAACACAATACATTTTCACAGCAGCCCATAAAACAGAGATGTAATGAGATTTTAATCTGATTGTTACCATTTGTACTCTGAATCACTTACAGAGTTTCCTACCATACCCCACTAAATGATTATTGCTTTTTCTTTCCAGGGGCCAGCTCTCAAAACCAGAAATCACGCTGCTAGAGTCGGCTACTAATCTGACGGTCATAACTCGATTGCTTCATACTCACTAAGTCCCAGCAACAGAATTCCCCCAAGGCATGATTTGTCAGCTAGGCAACTTTGTTCATGCACTGCTGCAAACAGCAGATAGATCAGCAAGTGCTTTCTGTCATGTGGTAGAACCAAGTCACCTGCTCTCCCACGTTGCCAAATCGTAGTTTCTGTCCAAACACTTAATACGTACATACGGAATCGTATACTTTCTTACCGTATCCTGTCTGTGTTATCATGTGTATACCACACAGCTTGGAATTAGATAATTGCTTTTCAACCTCCAAGCGAACTCCCATCATTATCCATACCACTTGATATGAACTATGACACAAAATTTCAGTGGCAGATATTGATATTCTGTATAGACATTTTCTGGTCCACACACCCTCAGTATGCCCTCTGCGATTTCATGGTTGAAATAAGTAAAGCCAGCACTATCTGTTTCAACAAACTGCTTCAGAGGTATCCTTAATCTTATGATTTAGCTCATTTTCTAGATCATATACTGTGGTGTGTGATTGGATTACAGCTGAAGTACATCGGCTTTCTGGGTTTAGAGCATGTGTACCTCTGCAATAACATGAGACAGCATTTATTTCATTGGATTTTCAGTGCCATAAGTAGGTGTAGTAAAGAATTTTTCGTGAAAGTCATGCATTTCCTAGCAAATGAAGCTTTCCACAGGAACAATTCAATTTTCCTGAGATGTTTTTTATTTTCAAAAAAAAAAAAAAAAAAAAAAAAGAGTCAGTGTTTGGTACTCTCCCTAAGCACTAAGAAAACATAGTGGAGAAGACATTTAAACAATTTTATTTTAAATCAAACTCTAGGAGAAGGATTGAGAGCTCTACAGGGTTTCCCTGGAAAAGCGGGACCTCCGGGAATAAAAGGAGCTTTAGGACCACAAGGAGAGAAAGGAAAAAAAGGAGAACGTGGAAGTAAGAAATAAATTTCTCATGTTTCTATAATCTGGTTTTCAACTTTTAGTAGTATATTGTCCAAAAAATATTTGTGTTAATGTCCAGTATTCTTATAACATCATTTGAGGAAAGGTGTGATTTCAGAAGTGTGAGTAGCAGAAAGATAAACCGTCGGTTACGTAGGAGATGAGTTGACCAACATAACTGGGAGAAAAAAGTGTCTGGATTGAGTCACTGGTTTATTGTTGTCTGTGAGTGAAATAACGAACCCTCTATCTCATGTTACAAACAGCATTTTTTCTTTCATTCTTTGCCTGTTCATGTGTGTTTTATTTCAACTTCAACTCATTTAAAAATGTTTACGTGTGTGTTTTGCCTTTGAGAACTGGGCTTTTCCCTCTGAATAGAAGATGACTTTGGCAGCCCTGAAAATTCAAAGCCCACCCAAGCATTCATCCCAGTCAGGGATAAGGCTCTCCCAGTGGGACAAACTCCCATGGAACAAATCTGCAATGTGGCCTGTGGTTTCTGCTCTGGAAACCAAACAGCGCTCTCACATGGCATGGGGTTACAGGAGAGCTAAGCACCTCAGAGACAGTTGTTGTGTAGTCGTTTTAATATAAATTACTAAATAACACCCTTAACTCCTAGTTGTAGTAACCGATGACCTGCAGAGACAAGTAACTGCTTTGGAAACAAAAGTACAGGTTTTGGAGGCTGAACTAAATAGATACAGAAAAGGTAAGGTCCAATCATTGATTAGTTTTCTTTTTGGCCCGGTAAAATGATGGACATGCTTGTGCTGGACAAGGGACTGAAACCAGTAGGTTGAAACAACTATTACAAATTTCTCTTGTGTTGCTCATGAGAGACAGTCGTTAATCAAATGCCGTCTCACTGAATATGTCCTTCCTGAACTGACCTGCCAAACTTTAAGGATCACTTTGCCAACATCCAGGGCAGGGGCTTTGTTACATGGACCGCGGGATCAGCTGCCGTTCTCTGGGCGCTTGTCCTTTAAGCATTGCATTACGTTTCTCTTACTGCCTCAGTTCTAGGTAACTTTCTATGAGCAGACATGGATTGGGATGCTGCCTGCCTGGGCCTGGCTGCAAGTAATTTCTCGAGATACTGTGTGAAAACTTTCAAAGAACGTCTCATCAGTGCACTACTAGCCCTGGTACAAATGCCACATTAGGAAAAGCACAAGGTCCATCACTGTTCTTAAAGTAACTTGGGAGGAAATGACACAGGCTGCAATTTACCACATCACGAGCAGCAGCAGAATAAAGTCACATAGCTCCGCTGGCCATCCTTCCAAGGGGGTGTCTTCCCTGGAGAAAGCACAACTTTGAAGCCATAGTTGTGTGTAAAGCCTGAAAGTTAAGCTGAAATTGGGGCAAGAAATTGAAGAGCAGGGAGAGGCTGAACAGCGGGTAGCAGTAATCTCTTCAGCCATCTCCCTTTTGTCCTCCTGTGCTCATGTATCAGCCCCCTAGAAAAGGGTGTCTGCAACGGTTGTGGAGGTTTTACCTGGCACAGGAGCGTAGCGCAAGAGCATTGTGCAGGTACCATCCCCACAACATCAGAGGAAGATTTAACTATGCATATGTCCCAGTTTTTGTATCATCATTGTTATAAGGTGGTAGACTCCCTTCACGCTAGTCCCAGAAACCTGTTAAAGACAATAAGATAAAATAACTTGCCCATTAAAGACAGCAACTGTGTTTCAAAAGAAGTGCTGCTAGCAGTTTTATCTGCTAAATGAACGAGAGCTTCACTTTCCATTGGCTTTTCGTGAAAGCCTGTCAAGCATGTGAGCTATATATTACTACTTCTCCTAAGATAATTTGTATTTTCTGGAGAAATACTGTTTCCCAGGCTCGCTAAAGCTGTCCCTATGTCTCCTCTTTCTGCTCTGTTGCTTTAAACCCTGAATTTCGTTATAGTCCCTCAGCTTTGGTTTCTGCGATAAAGCTGATGGGTACAGAAGATCTCCTAATTGTGCCCCTGTACTCGGCACTGGTGAGGCCGTACCTCGAATACTGTGTTCAGTTTTGGGCCCCTCACTACAAGAAGGACGTCGAGGTGCTGGAGCGTGTCCAGAGAAGGGCAACGAGGCTGGTGAGGGGTCTGGAGAACAAGTCTGATGAGGAGCGGCTGAGGGAACTGGGGTTGTTTAGCCTGCAGAAAAGGAGGCTGAGGGGAGACCTCATCGCTCTCTACAACTACCTGAAAGGAGGTTGTAGCGAGGTGGGGGTCGGTCTCTTCTCCCAAGTAACAAGCGATAGGATGAGAGGAAATGGCCTCAAGTTGCGCCAGGGGAGGTTTAGATTGGACATGAGGAAAAATGTCTTTACTGAAAGAGTGGTGAAACATTGGAAGAGGCTGCCCAGGGAAGTGGTGGAGTCCCCATCCCTGGAAGTATCTAAAAGACATGTAGATGAGGCGCTTAGGGACATGGTTTAGTGGACGTGGTGGTGTTGGGTCGATGGTTGGACTCGATGATCTTAGAGGTCTTTTCCAACCTCAATGATTCTATGATTCTATGATAATTGCAGGTCAGTTCCTTTGTATGATTTTAATTGATCTGTGATTCTTGCATTGAAACCTAGCAAGCTATTTTGTCACGCTTGCAATTTGAGTGCGAATTCCTTCAGATCCTGATTCAAGAGCTGTAATACTATATGAACTGGAAATGAAAAACATTAGAACAAGATTTGTGATCCAGTTTCTTGTGAAATTCCAGTTTTCTTGAAGTGTGGGCTTGGCATTTCCAGGTGTCTGTTTTGTTTGACTTCTATCGGATTCTGCCTACTGCTTCAACAAATAGTCTATTTATAGCTGCTATTAGCTACTTCTGAAGCGCAGTTGTGATATGGATAAATAACTATAGCATGATCAATTCTTGGTATAATACAATTACGTTCACTTTTGTTTCTAGCTTTGATTTTAGAGAACATGAAGAGTATTGGTAAAAAAAAAAAAAAAAATTGTCTCAACTGGAAAAGACGATACTTTTGACAATGGAAAACCAAAAAAAAATTGTCTCAACTGGAAAAGACCATACTTTTGACAATGGAAAACCCCTTTGTGCAAAAGCTGGAAGTGCACTTGCCTCTCCTAGGAATGAGGCTGAGAATACAGCTTTAGAAGACTTAATAAGACCTTCAAAGCAGGCTTATATGGGGATATCCGACGAACAGACTGAAGGCAGGTTCATGTATCGGAATGGAGGGGCTGTAACTTACAGAAACTGGAATGCTGGAGAACCAAAGAATCTAAAAAATGAAGACTGTGCAGTAGTACAAGACTCTGGAAAATGGAATGACGTTAATTGTTCAAATTCACGTGCTTTAATTATTTGTGAATTCTTGAGCTGATGAGTCTAAGAAAACCCAAAGTTTTTGCTCTCAATTATGTGGTTGGTATAGAAGCTTGTTCCCATAAAGGTGGCCTGGAGTAACCAGAACCAGAGTGTGTTTATAATTGTTTTCTCTTTGACATTCAGTTTTTGAATCTCCTAATAAAATACAGATTTAATTTTTTCAATCGTTATTAATTGAATTGTGCTTATCGTAGCGGTAACAAGGCTAATAAGTTATGGCATGCTCAGCAGGCTGGTTGTCATACCTTCCTATGAGTTCCTCGTAAATGCAGCATGAGGGAAGCATTTTTTAATAATCTTGAAACTAACGAAAAAATTTTTATATATTCTGTCTTTGAGCTGAGCTGTAAACTTGGAGAGATTACTCTCCACATGTTGCTTCTGATACGTTCTTTTATCATGTAAATAACGGACAGTGCTTACTAAATTTCAGTATTTAGTGATGGCTTTGCACCTAGTGCGCTTTTACTCTAGTTCTAAAATTGACTGGTAATGATCACTTAGAGCCTAGAGTGGTATTTGTCGTGTGGGTACAGAGGTCCATTGCACACAAGTGATTACTGACATGCAAATAATTTCTTTTTTGAAGTTTTGGCTATTTTCGTGCTGTTTTTTCCACATGATAGGAAAAGGAAAAGTGCTGTAACTGCAAAGAGGAATAAAACAGTAAAATGCCCAGCCAGGTTGCTTTGCGTGCAGCAGAACAATCACAAGAGAACAAGATGATCTTTTTTGGCAATCTATAGGCGTCATTGGAAGTACAGGAGATATAGATCAAGATTTAAATGCAGTAGAAAGCAGAAAAATTTTGTCTTAAATTAAACACAAGAGCCTACTGGTGAAATGTAGTGCAATTTAGCTCATGCAGAGAAACAGCAAAAGGCCTTATTTACGTGAATAGGTCCTTAATGCGAGAGAAGTGATACCATAGGCTTTTACCATTTTCTTGATGGGAGCTTCTTTCACCTCAAGTGAACTACAAAAAGGCGAACTACAGCCTGGATTAACTAGGAATAGGTGAATACCATGACAACAAAGCCCAATACTAAAAGTTTACTAAATGTAAACATTTTTCATGCAGGCTTTAAGTTTTTGACCGTGGAAGAGTAGAAGATTTTCAGTTCCGCTTCTGCTTAGTTTAAGACATGTAAGCTAAGTACCTCTACGGGGAGAAGGACTGTGTCTACACTGGCAAGTTACGTGGACCCATCGGAACACAGGAACATATCTGTACGGAGGAGCATTTGGTGCCCAGCTCATCTGTTTTATGGCTGTTATTTTCATTGCCTAATTCCATGTCTACCTTTGTAAGTAATGATATTTCTTTTCTCTGCACCAGGTTATACAGGTACAGCAAAAAAGCAATTACTGAGAGTGGTGAAGGGTATGAATTTTCTAGAGTCTAATTTATCTGCTGATCTGCATCCTGCTCTCCTTGTCATTACTGGCAATGTATCTTTGCAGTTCTCAAGTGAACTGCATTCCTTTTCTTCGTTAATTGGTGTCCTGCAGCTATGAAAACAAGAACTTTTTAAATTTTGCCTGGGAGTTTTTAATCAATATTTATTACATGAAAATGCAGGATACGGTGCACTATTTAAAAGACAGATTTGGGCTAATTTAGGACAAGAAAGAGACATTCTAGAGAGTAGATACAATCCTGCTGTGCTGCCAGGTTTAGGGATCAGTGGTAAGTCAGCCACCAGTGCATTTATTTGGAATGATTATGCAAGCCTACTTTGCGATTGTACCCAAAAAACCCTATGATATGTCTTGTGAGCGTTTCATTTGGAGCTGGACTAAGAGCAATGACGTATTATGCCCCCAGTGCATCAGCCAGTAGGTTACAATGACTAAACTGCTGATTTGAAAAAGATTTGGAGTAATATTTTGCAGATGTGAACGGTTGTGTTCTTTCAACTGAATTTTTTTAGAAATACTATTCCTAATTGCCATGTCAGTCACTCTCTCAAGAGTCCAGCTCTGAAATGTAATTTAGACTAATTTTTATACGATATTGCCCAGCAAATCTCCAATACGGTTGTTAGAAATTTATGAAGCTTCTTGTAACCTTATGTTTGAGTTCGGAGAGCACTACACTTCATTCAAATGGCATCTATACAAACTGCAAAACTGTTTGCAGGTAAGTGCAAAAATATTCTTATGCTAAAAACACTGGGAGTTCATGAAAGCAGAATGGGAGAACTTTCATATTGTATGCTCAGTTCCATACAGTCCAAAGTTATCAGATAACTAAGTTTTTTACCAGGCTGTGTAGGTGAAAGGTGTATTTGGCCCCAGCAAGGATGGTGTAAATAGCAAATCTGAGCTGCATGTCTTGAATCTGCTTGAAGTAAACGCCCGGTCAGCTCATCTCTTGGGTCCTTAAGCTCTCAGGCTTCAGTCTGGTCTCACTTCTCCTGTTCCCAGCATTCCCTGTCTTGTAGGTTTACCTTGGTGTAAACCATCTCAAGGAAAATGGTTCCCCAGCTGAAACACCTCCTGTGCAGAAGGGAAGCCGATAGCTTCCCTTCCTTTCTCGAAAACAAAACTCTGCTCTGTATTACAGTGATGAAAAGCCATCTCTGGTGGAGCTGCCCTGGAAATGCAGCTGTGTAAGTCAAAGTACAGCTCTATTAGTCTGGGCTTACCCAGTAAACTGTCCTGTCCCGAACCGTTGCTCAGAGGAGCAGAATAGCGGTGCTGAAATCTGTGAGCTCTGGCAAGGCATTGCGTGGGGGCAGGCTCATCTTCTCGGACTGGACAAAAGTCCGCAGGGCAGGAACAAGACCTGGAAATAGAAAATGAGCTTTTATTAAGTCATGTTACTTGAAACTTTTAAACTCGGCAAGGTACTATCAGATGCGCCCTAAGTTCTGACCTTTCTCACCATGCATGTTAGGGACACCTTTCTTTAGTAGATGCTGAAAAGAGAGAAGAAAGAGTTTGAAATTGTGTTCTGTTATCTTCCAAGAGGCTTAAATCAGCATCCCTGATGACCACTTAATTTTGCATTAATTATAAACTAATCTGTATTTGCCGTTATACCCCTGATTAGAACCATCTCATTTGGTACTAGTGTGACCTCCGCAGAGCTTCTGAGTAATTCGGGATGAGAGCAGCATTTGTTAATCAGCTGCTGGGTTTATCTTTCTAAAACATAGCACAAGTTCAGGTTAAGTACAGGCTTAGGAAGAGCTATCCTGTCACACGAGAAAAAAAACACCATCTCTGAAAAGCTCTTTTCCTTCTCTTTATTTTTCAAGTGGCAATTTTCAGTGGGAACGACAAGGTGGAAACGGGAAGCTATTTCAATCAGTAGCGACTTGTACTTACTGCTCTATTTTTTAATTATAACACATAAATATGGGGGAAGGGGTGGTTAACTTATGCTCAGGGCGGAGGAGAAACGTGGCCTTCGCTCTGGCTCGTTTCCTGTTACGGAAGAAGGCATCACCCTCCTGTGCGAAAGACGCGGAGGAGAAGTGTTACGCAGGGAAGACTGTGGCTTTAGCACTACCAAAGCGGCTCTACCCTTTGGCCTAGCACCTGGAGGCATAAGGAAAGAAAAATAGGTCCTGGATTGTAGTTTGGCCAATAATGCCCAGCAGAAGAAATAATGCAGGAGAGCCTGGAAACCTAGGTGCGGTCTCATCTCTCTTTTAAGTTCTCTGCCAAACCTCTCGGCACTAGCAGCATGACTGGATCCTCTGTGTTCTCTCTAGGGAATGAATTTATCCTGAGGCACCTACAGTTAACATCTCTTTTTATGGTCTGTGACCCTAGTGATGTTTCAGACATTGGTAGCTTGAGCTGTTTAGATCGGTGCTTCAGGGTAGGCGGTTGCGTGAGCTTTTTCCTGGCTGGCTGCGTGCTCTGGTCTGTTTACGTCTGCAACTAGCGGCACAGTTTGTCCCACCGAGCTGAGCTTGTGCCTTAATCCTGCTAGAAGCTTCTGGCACCTTTGCAGTGGGAGGAAGACTCTACAGTATCTAACTAGTTGGCATCCTCTTCCAGGGTGTTTAAATACAGACAAAACTTCAAGCAGCTGGACTAAGTATACAGGACGTGAGAGCAGTAGTCAACCCACATTTAGGGTCTGATTTCAGAGAGTCTGAGCGTGCTAACGTTGGGCTTCATGGAAAAGGGCCCGCATCAGCTCAGCGGTGCAGCAGACTGAATTTCAGTGTTTCATTGCAGCCTTAACAGAAAATATTACTACAGAGCTGCAAAAAATGCGTATGTATACCGTCTCACAACATTCAAAACCCCAAAGCTGCCCTCAGTTCCTGCGTTGCTTTGCCTCAGTTTGGTCTCTTATTTACCCCGTTGTTCGGATGCTCACAGCAACTGTATCACGACGAGTCCCGGTTGTTTACATCCCTAACTGTCCTACTCCATGTCACAGCTGGTACTTGAACAAATTTCAGAGATGTGCCGAAGGCTGCGAGAAGGGGAAGGAGGGATTAAACCATCTGGTCCTGCTGCTTTGTTGCAGCTTTCTCCATCAGGTTTTCTGTGCTCTCTTGGGAGAGCTCTGGACAGCATCTCTCCCCCTTCCTCCCATCTGCACTGTTGGGCAACAACTCTTGACCACTTTTGCCTTGTGCTTGAGATACGTACCAAAAAAGGCTCTGTGCAACCTTCCCCCCTGCCCCAAGACTTACTCCCGAGCATGTTTTTGATTCAAACTTTTGTTTTGATACAAAAAGGGAAGCGGAACTGCTACAAGCTGCTTTAGCTGAGATGGGTGCAGCGCTTCACCAAATTTAGTTGGAAACCCTGAAACCTCCTGAGCAACATCATAATGAATACATTGGTTACTCTCTTGATTATCTCCTACCTTGCGCTTTATGGATCCAGTGACACCTGTGCAAGGGCGTCCCACTCAGAAGTGGTTTGATCAATGCTACTTGGCTTACGGATCACAACCTTTTAACCCCTCTATCCTCTTATGCCCCCTCCACCCTGCTTAAGCAGCTATATCCATTCACAGAAGGAAGGTGAAGATAGGAAAAGAGAAAGGCAGGAGGAAGAAGCGATGCATTTTTTTAAAACCTTTTTACCTCTTTACCTTTTATTATAGAGAGCTACAAGGGGGGGGGGGGGTATTAATGGTACTTCCTAAGCCTGCTAAGTAGATCTTTTATTTGTGCATCAAAAACTAGCAAAGCAAATATTATCTTGAAGCCTCAGATTGCCCTCTATCTGCTGTTATTTTCTAGTACCTGGTATTTAGCTTAAAGCTGCAGTTGCCAGCATGTGGAGAATCTCAGCTTTCATTTTCAAGACTAAAGTGCATTTCTAGCTTTCATGACTAATGGTGAAAAAAAAGCTTAAAAGCCTTTCAATTGGAGAGTTCTACAAAGTGAAAATGTTTGTTTCCTTTTAATCTCCTATTTTAAAGTCTATCTTAAAGCAGAACCTGTATTTTTAACAAAAGGGGATTAAGTGTCGGGAACAGTATGGCGGGACTCTGGCAAGAAAAGCTGCCAGCTCATCGCACAATAGCAGTTGTAAAAGCTATTTAAGAAATGGTTCGAATGTTGTCTACAACGCTTAAGTGTATTATATATATCACTTCACTGAAAAATTGTATACTACACTCTGTCTCGAGTTACTGGGAGCTCTCCAGTGGTTTTGAATGCTGCCGCCCTGAAGTTTATCTTTGCCAAATGCTCTCAGAATAGTTCTGAATCTGGCCTTTATTCTGGCAAATCGTGAGAGTCGTTGGAAAGTATAATAGTTTACATCATTTATCTCTGTTACAGTGGCGCAGTACGTTACTCTGGAAAGGTAAAAGAACATAAAAGATGGAAGTTATTAGACAGTTGAGCCCCATTTGTGTGGAAACACAGCTGGGGAAATAGATGCTAGAGAAATGCAACGTACTGTTTGCGTGGTAACACCGGTACCGGGCCAGTCGGGAGTGCAGTTGTTCTCTGCAGGTTTTGAAAACTAATTTTTAGAAGGTAATACTTAAATTCGACTTCAGCTTTAGAGGACTGTCCAAGATAACAGTGGATATGGACTGACCTTGTGAAAGGGGCACTCCGTGTACTCAGCAGGCCGGGCTCCGCACAGGGCTGAACGCATGTCTGAGAAGGCACAGTTAGGAAAAACCTGTGCTACACTTATTTTCTAGCTCGAACCCCTGAGACAGGCTGGTAAGACAGACAAGCAATGAGACTATTTCAAAAATAAGCGTATATTTGAAGCGCTCTTGTGTAGATTCCCACTCCTGACAAACATGCGTATTCCTGCCTGCCAGCTGCTGATGTTGCAGCCGTGTCTCTGTCGCAGTCCGTTCCCTCACAAGCTAGAGGTTATAAGATATCACAGCCCGCTTTTATAGAGGGAATGCTACGACCTGCTTCCCTCTCGCGAACGTAGACAAGGATATTCAGAGAACAGGCAAGTACGTGACTGGTGATAGATGTGAGAAACCACGGAGGGCTTCAGGAGATGGGAGAAAGACAGGAAAGGGAAAATATTATTAGCAGGACAACAGCTGCTCCGGTGATTTAGCATACTTCTCTGAGGCTATTGGTCTAGACCTTTAGGTAAACTTCATTGTACTCGTGGCATGTGAGCTACACCGATGTGAAAAGGCTTGTTTTAGTTCAGTACTTGTGTGGAAGCTCACATCTCTGCTAAAATGAATGGAAAAAAAACCCAGTCAACAAAAAGGGTACCCACGGTTGTGCTGCTGCTTGTATTTCCAGAACGGTGCGTACAGGCCAGCAATCTGTAACATCTTTCGTAGTCACTGCTGCGAAGTTAATATTTGAACGAGATAACGGCTGCGTAGTTGCATGGTACGTACATACGTTGGGATCTGAGACAAAATGAACAGAAGTTGCTGTTTGTGCTTTTGCATTTCGGACGGAAAAGGTATGGAGATACACGTAGCCCATTGTACCGGTATGCGTATGTTTGTCATGCTTAGCAGAATGGATCTGAAAGCTCCGGGCCAGGCTGTAGTTCAGACTGCCTCACGAAGAACAGGACAACTGCTCCTTCACCAGGCAGTGAGCTGCTTGAGCGTACAGGGGCTAGATTTCTGCATGCCAACCTGCGAGAACGAGTCCGCAAATCAGAGCAGTGAGTGCCAAACCGAATTTAAACATAAATAAATAAATAAATACAATTCAACGGGTAGCTGAAATGGTTATTAATAATTTTGTAGAGTTTCTCTTGTCTTACAAAGGAAAATAATGTTGAAGCTTCAAAACTGCATATAAAGCTGCTGCTATAAAGGCTGTAAGGAGTGACACCCCCTCCATGGAATGAGAGAGTTATATTTTATTAGTTAAGTAGCTGACATCCACGGTTAGTACATTTCTCGGGGTTATTAAACATTCTCTCTGATTTGCCGTGCAAGCTAAGTCTTCTGTGTTTTAATAACCTACTAAACAGTTTTAGTTTGAATCATTCTGGCCTCAAGCAATACTCAAGATCTCCCAGTCTCTCCAGAGAGACTCTGAGGTTGTAGGGCTCTGTTCATTCCCTCTTGTTTTCTTTCTATTTCTCTGGGTCTTCATCTGTTCCTTGTTTTTATCTACTAGATGAACTCCGAGGGGCTTTAATTAGCTAGCTGAAAAAGGAAATGCACTGCTGAGTTGGAAGAAAACAGATGGGAAGGTGTTTCTTCATGCAACTTGCACTACAGGTTGCAGGGGCTTGTGCCTTGGCATAGGGAAAATGCTAACAGTGCTGCTTTCCTGACCAACGATTGAATAGCCCACTTTTTTCCCCTCTTGATATCTGATTAGAGAGAAAAATTTCCTCCCAGTGATTTCTCAGACCTTCCTTCTCCAAGTTTTCCCATTCCTTACTGTTTTTCATCTTTCTCCTCAACATTTTATGTGCCTAAGGAAGTTTCCAAAAGGCAATTAAGTACCAAATTCCCTTTGAAGGTCACTGGAAATTAGATTTTAGAAGTGCAGGTGTTATGTTTTAGACTCAAAGTGAGTTGCACATTCCTACCTTATTATGTAGTGTTCCCTGAATCATTCTGTTCAGTACAAAAATACTCTTCACTGGGTAAAAAGTAAAAAATTCAAGAACTTGCCACTGGTCTGGTCTGTTCCATGTGGATATTTTACCGAAATCTTCAAAGAAACAAACAAGGAAAAAATACTATTGGGCGTTGCAATGCTTTTTAAAATGCCATAGATTCAGCTCCTTGAATTTCAGTTACATTGCGGCAGCCTTCTAATCCTCACAAATGAATGAATACATATGGTTCATTGCGCTAATCTTTCCAGTTCTGGGTGTTAGTTTTCACATTTTAGAACTGGAACAAAAGACTCTCAGTATAGCCCAGACTGTAATAATAACGAGCAAAACGGTGTAACAGGAGTGTAGTTTTAGCAGCGATGATCCAAGGATATAAACACGGCACGTGTTTGCAGGGAGAGGTCATACTTTTTATTAGGGTGCCAGACACAGGCCTTAAGCTTTTATTTTGGACGTGAAGGATTTCTGTGCTCAAATCTTGCCATTTTTACTACGTCAAGATGGTGAAAAAAACGAGTCCTCATTCTTCAGGGAGCAGCTCAACGTGTATGCTGAACCAAGGCAACAAGTGTTGCAAACAAAGCCGCTTTGGTTTTGAAATAAGCCATACTTCTATTGAGAGAATCCTCCCAATTTTAACCTATTTACTTACCCAATTGCTAATTATGAAGTAAACTTTTCCTCCAGTTACGCCCTCTGTATTATCTCTGGTAGTAGATGAGTAGTTTTGGTCAAATCTCACTCTATAGGAAAATCCAAACGATTTCAACAAGCTGCGTTTATTTTCTTTAAGAGTTTGCCTTGCAAAGTCTTTCAGAGAACTCAGCAAGGAAATTGGCTTGTAATTACAGAGTAAAACTATAAGCATCTTTCAAAATAGCAATAAACTTCTTAGTCTTAAGCTTTTTGAAAACTTAGTAATAAATAAAATGCCTGCAGAAATCTACAAAATAACTCTCTTTAGTATTTGGGCTCCAGAATATTCTGTTCTGGATGCCCAGCTACAGTCAGGGAATGCTCAGGGTGAAAGCAAAAGGGTTTTAATAAATATATGTATGTAGCTGAGCCTTTCTTTTCTCTTCATCCCTTACAGTGAAACGTCCAAGAATATTTCTACCCCGAAGCCTCTGCAATAACTGCACCTTATGTAGTTTCAGGTCAACTCAGGTATCAACGAAAGGCAAGGAGATGAATCTACTTTCAGCTGCCGGGGATTTACAGGCAGCAGCTGCAGGTAGGGCCACACGCCCGCGCTGCGTTACGCCGCTGCTGCAAGGAAGAGCGCGATGCAGCAGCGGAGCACGGCAAGGGCGGGGGCCCCGAAGCACCACTTGCTGCTGCTGCCCGATCCCCCCTGCCCCTGGGGAGCGAGATCCACTCCTCTGGAGGTGAAGCACAAAACCACCACGCTGGATTGCAGGAGCTGGATGGACGCGCGGCTGTGCTTCACCAGCCCAGCCAGGTGCTCAGGCGCTCTGCTTTTCGTGGAAACTGAAATAATGAAGTGCCTTAATATCTGTCTGCTACCAAAGAGATATAAAGTGTTCCTCTACACCTTTGCACGAATTAGAATCTAAAAATGTGCCATTACAAAAGAAGCAGATTCAGTATATTAAATACTATATGCTTCAAAGAACACAATTGGCTAAAACGTACAGAATTTTGTGTTCAATCTCCTGAAAAGTTCTGTGCAAAATGAAATTCTGTAATACCTGTTGTCTTAATTTTCAGCTCATAACAGCAGTAACAGCCACGACGCGTGCTGTTTCCTGGGAATTCATTACCAGTTGGGGTCCCTTCAGTAAGATGCAAAGCAGCTTCATTTTACTGTGACCGCCAGACCTTAACAGCAGCTTGGTGATTTTATTATTTTCATTTGTAACTCTGCATTTTCTGCCATGTGTTTTCAATAACAAGTTTCTCCCAAGGACTTTGAATTTCAATTGCAAATAAAACGCTGACAATGCTTTTGGATATATATGTTGTAACATTTACCAGTGAGACACTAGATGGGCCATTTCCCAGCAATAACAACGTAATAACAGCTTAGCAGGATTTTTTTTTTTTTGCTATCTGCAGGCTAGATTATCTTTATTTAAAATTGATAACAAGGGCCAGGTGGCTGTTTATAAGGGCAAGATATGAATTACAAGCATATGTTTCCAAGGCAATGTTGGCCAGTGGCTGTTCAAGCACAAATTGCTTCCTATTACCGCTTTTGATAGGAGACGGTACAGTTCATCTCCATGGGAACACAATATGGCAGGACGCCTCTGCGGTAACTCTTTGTACTATTTCCAGTAAAAAAAGGCAAAATTTACTCCATCGTGACACCACTAATTGATATTGCAGTGGGTAATTTTGTTGTGTTGTTGACCAAGGACTAGAAATAATCTCCCATACTGTTGTGTGGTATTCCCATAGAGGGCTACGTGCTTAGCGTGGAAGATGCAAGGAGGAATTATGAAGTCGGTAACATGGCCTACAGGAGAGAAAAGTGCATGGATGCTTTGGAAAAAAACAAACGGGCTTCCTCGATAATAATAGGGATAGCACCTCTCTAAGCTTTAGGGTTTTTAGCTGTGAAACGGGGAAGATGCAGACCTTCTGGAAATCATTATTGGGTTGTAAAGTTAGAATGAGATTACTTCTGGGTTTCTGTTTGTTTCTAAAAGGACAAGGCAGAAGCTGATTACAGTATGGTTAAATTTTTACTAAATCTGAATAGAGAATATGGGAAGGGAGAAGGGAAGAGTACTTGTCCTGCCCGAAGGAAGGAAGAAGGCCGTGTCTAAAAATCTGCCGCGTTATGTCAAAGCAGGAGCTGCTTGCTGCCTTTGCTTTAATGTGCTCTAGTTGATTTTCTCTCGTTTTTTTTTTTTTCAAGGCATAGAAATAATGATTTGGGCAAAATGACTTGTCTAGCAATTTGCCTACCGCTTTCGTATCATCCAAGAGCCCGCTTTGCTGATGCCCTGTAGTATGCTGGCTATGAACCTGCAGTGTTAAATCAATTGCTTCAAGTATATAAGAAAGAAGGAATCGGATATAATCTGAAAACAAAGGACAAGTAGTTCTTCTGTGAACATAGTTTTAAGGTTATAAGTTTTTGGCAGGAGAGGACCATGCCTGTTTGTTTTACCAAAAGCTCTGAAAAACCTGGTCACCCCTTTTCTTGATAGTAGAGTTTGAATTTGCTTTTCCTAGAATGGAAAATAGATTGAAGGGGATATGGGTTTTTTTTAATTGAATTGCTTGAAGGCTTTTTTTCTTTTTTTTTGTCTTAAGCTTATATTTTCTGTACTTTGCAAGAACAATGCTATGCAAGGGCTGTTCAGTACAGTCTGGTGGAGCCAGCTCTTCAAAAATCCGCTACTCCGAGCTCTGTTCCCCATCTCTGCTGTCCTCTCTTTAGGAACTTCATCATCTATATTCAGCATTCCTTTTTCTCCTCCATCCACCTGCTTACACTTAAACCTAGAAATCTCTGCCCTGGGATCCACTCCCCAAAATAACAGCGTATTATTAAGCTGACAGCACGTCACTGATACCGTGTTTGTTCATAAATACAAGTATGTCTCATCAGCAATTACATTCTTCTTGCAAGATGCTTATCCTCAAGTTAAAGCGGCATAAGTCTAGAGTACACGCAGCAATAATACAAATTTTAAGACCCACCCACAGCAGAACTTGTATTCCTTCAGTATTAGCAGTGTAGTAAGGTACCATCCTCTCTGTGTTTTTCATCCTATTCCTGCATCAGTGCACTGTCAACTAGCATAAAAATGATTTTATCAGCGTTTCTTCTTTTCCAAAGGCAGGGGGACTGTTGGCCTTCGCATGTTTATTGTTTGGATTTGTCTCAAGAAAATTAAACCACAGCTGGGGAGGAGGCAACACTTTACCCATTGGATTGTTTCATTACTTAATAGGTGAGGTATGTTTAGTTCCCCATATTTCTGATGAGGGCTTAAGCTGATGCCAATGAGTCGTCTTAAAACTGACTATAGGCACTTAAGTCTGGATGATTTTAAGATCTGCAGCAGCAGAGCAAATAGTGAAAACACTAGACAAATATCAAAAATGAATGTTGTTTTGAACAAGGTGAAGATGGAGAATTGACCACACCTGCTTACCACATAGATGCTGTGCCAAGGACAAGCTCAGGGAGCTGATATCAGGAACTTGCAGCACAGTGACACGTTTAAGATTAGTGTCTCACAGATGATTGCTAAAATAAACTAGCGTGGCTGTACAGCACTGCATTTTACGTGAAAGAGCGCGGCATAGCTTTATGCAGATTGGGCTCTGATAAGGTTGTTAGTAATCAGCTCATTTCGAAACAGCGTGCTGAGCAAAATGGAGACTTCACCTTGTTTTCTGAAAATTAGAGGTTTGAAGGCTGTATAAAATCGGTTCTGGTTTTGAAACCACCTTGGCAGTTACTAGTTTTCAAATTACTTTTTTGAGGGTAGCGTGCACGGCTGCTGTACAAAGAAGCAGTCTTTCTGGGTACACGGCGTCTTTTTGAAAATCAGATTCCTTTTTTTTTTCCCAAGTTCTCCTTTGCTAATAGCTGAGCAGGCCATTGTGGGATTTGGGTTTAATTCACTGGCATTAACGATGCAGCATATCTAATGCATTGGGGGACATCAGAAGGAATCTTATCGTTCTACTTACTGCATCCTTCCTTCTGTCGTTATCTGGGGCGCACTGAAACCACTCGAGTTCCCTGGGTGGGTTTTGTGGGCGTTACCCAGATAAAGATCTTCAGCCATTACCACACAGGTTTACCTGTAAATTTCAGAATACAGAGCCTCGGAACTATTCTACAGGGGTGCCAAGTTGCAGAAAAAATATTTACTTTCTTCCTTATTCTAGTATATTTGTTTTCCCTAATTCTCTGCCACATAACTAAGGAAAGTAAATCTAATGACTAAGTAATCTCTCATGTTGGATTGTTTTAGGTTTCTTATCAGCTTCCATTGTGTAAGTATAATCTGACTCATGGGAGAAGAACTGTTATCAAATGTATGTTTCTTTGAAAGTTATGGTAGAAGATAATAAATTATAAAGTTTTTCTACATCTTAAGCCGTTATAAGCCACGTTTTGCTCATGCCACGCTTTCCTGACTGGACAGAGATAGCGTGTAGCTGGCGGGGCTTTACAGACTTCCCCGATTAATGTTTCCAATTCTTTATTAATTTTTTTTTTTAAAGTATAAACTGTGTTAGGTGGAAGAAACAGTACAAATCTGCAAAGATTTATCACGTTGTTCACGTATGAAAGTTGCATGTATATGCGCGGGGAGGACGTATATGGGCAGCGATACCACAGAACGGTATTAGCCGTTACAACTGTTGCAGAGTTGCCTAGAAACTGGATCTGTATGAGATTGTGTTCTGGTAAGTTAGATTCCCAAGAACTCGGGCACCTAATCATTTAAAATATTACTTCCCAAAATCAGGATCCATTAAGTTCCATCTTATCTTGCAGCTGCAGAAATTTCTTAGCGCTGTAGGTACCCCAGAGCTCTGCCGCCATTCAGAAACAGAATTACCATGTCTTGATTGTGCTGAATCGCCTCGTATCTGTGCTATTCCCAAGCCGCAGCAGGATTTAGAAACAAGGTATTTTACCCACTGAGTACTATCTAATCCACATCTTATACACCTAACGCCGGTTCTTTTCGTCTACCTCATTTGGACTACAGAAGGAAATACGTTTCAACTGGTGGGATTAGAGGTTTTGTAAAATGACTAACCCGCATTCCAAGTTTTGCTGCGTATCAGCTAGAGGAAGGACTTGAAGACAGATTGTTTATAACATACATTTGTGAGTGTTGATTGATCATTTCCCTGAAATGACACTGATATCATCTCCTCAGTTTGCTGTTTTGGTTTTTGTCTGGGAGGACAGACCATGCTGAGCACTTTTAACCGCAGGACTTGGCTCACAGTTGTGAATGGAAGTGGACTTACGTGACTAAGTTACTTCTAAAGGGGATCCGAAACATACCTCCTCCTTTGGGATTTTCTCTTAGCTAGGTCAGCCCGTTGATATTAGACGTCTCTTTATTTGTTGAACAAGGAGCCTAAAGATGTTAGCTTGCAGCTGTGAATTCTGCTGGGTAGAAAGACACTATAATTAGGGATCATGACAAAACTTGGGTAGTTTTAGTAAAATGCAAATGAAAAGTAGAAACTGTTCTACCCTTAAGAGACCACAATGTAAATTGGCAAAGCAGAGAGAAGCTGTGAAGCGGAGGTATTTGTGTCTTACAGGTGAGGGACTGGTGTGTTGGCTTGCTGGGGTTCATAAAACAAACCTCAGCTAGGATCTAACATACGTGTCCTTACAGCGGAAGGCATCAGAACCAGGAGGAAGTTATTCACGAGATCCCAACCTTTATTGCTGGGAAACCAGAGGACCAAGGCCTGTGGTTTCTTTTTTACTTGAAAACGTTGCCCATTTGAGGATTTTGTGCATGTATACAGATTTTTCCAGGATCCGTCTTTGACCAAGTGAGGGTCAGCTGTACTCGACATGCAAAAGAGACCAGATGCTCACAGAAACATTGAGCATACACACAACTAGAAAATGATATTAAGGTAAGGTAAGTACATCAGATACGGAGACGGGAAGCAAAGTTTAGAATTCTGATTATCAGGTCAGACTCTACCTGGAAGGTAACGTGCTTCCCTAATTAACTAGAGCACCTTTCCTTCTACAAAAGCCACTGGTGGTCATATGCCATTTTTTGCTTTTTTAAACAAAAAAAATGTTACAGTATCAGAATCACAGAAAGTTTCTTGAAATATTTATACGTTTCGTACATGTCTACAAATCTGGAGTTATCTCTTAGTTCTAGATTGTTTTTTCTCCAACTTTGGCTTTCTGTTCTTATGAAAGAAAAAGAAATTTCTCAATCCTTAAAATTGTTCTCAGCATTTGCGTAACGAGTGTGTAAGCAAAACTGAAAAGGCTCATTCGTGCCCTCATTATCCAGTCTCCACTTCAGCGGTGTCATTTAACAAACACGACTCTATATAAAGGGGACTTGTGTGAACTGCTCTTTCATTTCGCTTTGAAGCAGAAGGGTAAGTTGAATTTCCTTTTAATAAATCACAAGGAACTTCAGCTAGAAGGCAGACCTGTTCCTTTTCATTTCCGTGGTCGTATTTACATTTTAAAATTAAATTTTCCCTTATTAGTATTTTTTTACTTTGCTTGTATTAGCAATTTTAGTAGATGAGGAGATGCCTGAAGGACACTAGATAGTAATGACTGATGAAGGTCATTAAAACTGGATTAAAACTGAAGAGCTCTTTTTTCCATTTTGCTATATAACTGATCAGGACTCTGACTCTGCATCATAATCCAATTATGAGCTGGATGCAGTAGTCCATTCAAATGCAACTCCCTGAATGATCAGCACCAGACGAAGAGTACCTGTTGTAATTGCATTTCCTTATCTCGGGGACGTAAGTATTCCTAGCCACCTAAGGTAGGTTTCTGTTAGAGACTTTAATAACGCGCGCTCTGAGTCATTGGCCAGCGTTGTCAGAGGTGTCTGCTAGCCTTCAATATAGCGAAGGGTAAACAGCTTGGGACACTTCAGATTCAACACACCAAACTCAACAGCACTTTTAATACAGCACGTGTGTTCTCAGGTGGATTTGAAATTTGCACTCGTTAAAACAAGTGGAAGTTCTTGACCATGAGGAATAGACGCTGCTATTACTTAAACAGACTCTATATGCAGCGAAACACTGAAATGTATGATATAATTGAATGTTCTTACGTTCCAGGGTATGTCCCACTGAACTGATTTTGATGAGACATTCCTCTAGAAAAACAAGGGAGCTTTGCCCTTAAAAATAGTTGGTATTGATGCAGATTTAGAATAACGTCAAAAGCCTTCTACGATAGAGTCAGTCTGGAAGATGCAAACAATACTTCCTTTTTTTAAAAGCTCAGTCCGGTTTTAGCGTACCCGTTTTAATAAATGGTAATAATAAACTGATATTTTGATTCTGCTTGGCATGTATGCTTTGAAACAAATTCCTTGTTTTAACCCCTGATGAACCCAGGTGTTAATAATCTCGCAGCATTCAAGCCAACCAAGATTTTATTCTCAACTGTAAGCAGAGCTGGATTTAGAACATATTGCGTGTCAATTAAAATGATCTTGTCAATTCTGAGGGTTTTTTAAGGATGGAAGTTTTTAAGAGAGTGTAATACATGATCCTCTCTAATTCGTGCCAAAAGAAAAGTTAAGTCATGGGTATTAAGTGATACCTTTCGTATGAGAGTCAACCCACCGGGGTCATCTCATTAGCAAGAGATACCCCTTCTGGCATCTCGAACCTTGAACCTTTCTTTAGCTCTCTTATTATTTTAACTGACTGATGCCAATAACGGGATATCTCCATGCCACAGCATCCTACAGTCCATCAGTTCAGGTTTTATAACCGCACAGCGTTGCCAATGCTGCACACCCACTAGCTGCGTCATAAACCCATGATCTATAGTTTCAGAGTGCTTTTTGGTCATGATATCTCAGCACTGAGATTATAACCCTACTTAATGTTATATCTGAAAGGATAAAATAAGATGAATAGGCCTATTGCCAACCAGCAAAAATGCACTTTCTACAAGACTAACTCTGACATTTTCAAGCTTGTGGAATTTTGTTCAAAACAAGCTAGGAATGTCAATTGAGCTATAAAATACCAGTCTGCTTATTTCAAATAAATGTGCTTAAATAGTACTGTGCTTAAAGAGATTGCTAACTAGCTCCAAACCCTCACAACCACCGCTGTAACAGATTGTGCCTTTCAGGTTGGCAGCACATGCATCCATGTTTCATTGAGTGATTATAGCCCTTACAGGCAACCAATGGCTTAGGGGTGATCGGTTGTTACCTCTGAGCCCATCATTTCTCAAGGATTAATCCAACAACTAGTCAGTGACAGCAGAAAGGATGATTTGTCTTCACTACTCCCAAATGTGTAGCTGTCATTCTGTAATGAGCACACCAATCTGTATCAGTCTAGAAACAGTTTTGTGTATAAGCTATGCCATGGTAGCAAAGTAAATCTGGGAGATCTCTTATACCTAAACTATAGACTTTATTCAAACAAGGAAAGAATGTAAATTGAAGAAGGGATGAACAGAAGGAAAAAAAAAAGAGGTGTTCAATTCTATAAGCCAATGCCTACAATTTCTTACAGAATCATTGCCTGACAAACCTGTGGGTTTTCTTGCAGCTGGCCTGAGCAATCATGTTGTCTCACTCATCCTACATGCTCACAGCAGTAGCTGCTTTGCTAGTGACTTGCCATGCACTGTGTAAATGTCCAGGAATTCCTGAGCTACCCAGTGTCCCTGGACTGCCTGGAAAAGATGGTCTGAAAGGACAGCCACGTCTACCACGTAAGTAAACTTCCTTTTTTTGCAACAAATCCTTGTCATGAACGCTGCATGAATAAACACGGTTAACACAGAAGGAGATGTGCCCTCAAGGAAGCAGCTGCGTTAAGCAGAAGAGGGAAAACTGAATGGAGGAAATGGTCCATTTAATATTTTTTTCTAAAACATAGGCTTCCTCTCTCTTCTGGGAGAAGAGGGGAAATGAACAAGTTATCAATACTTAAAACTTATAATATATATAAAGATACATATCTTTGTAGTGCTTTTCTGTTGACTTTCCAAAGGGAATTGCTGCTTTCACAGCAGAAGCTTTTTTCTTCATACTTTAAAAAAAAAAAGAAATGTTATTCCAGTATTTACAAGTGTAATTAAAAGGCCTCTGGCATGTTTCTCTAGTATTCAAAGATAGTATGTGCAAAAGTAGCCTGGTAAGGAACACACTTTGCACTGTGTAATTTTCTTTCTATGTAGAAATGCTTTCTCCAGGGCCATTACCAAGGCTAAAGCGCTATCAAAATTCTTCATACGTGCAACACATTTCGGTTTGGGATTAAGTTCTATTTCATCCTGAAGTCCCCAGAATATGCATCAATTGGAAAGAAAATTATGCTTCTCTTTTCCAGGTCTCATGGGACCCTCTGGAAGCTTGATGTGGCCTCGTGGAAGAGATGATCTTCCTTGGCTGCAAGGTGAGAAAGGAGAAAGAGGCTGATGTCCATGTAATGGTCTGTCAGTCAAATGGACTCTCTCTTTATTGGGTCAAATATGTTGGGTTTTTACTGACTGTGAAGTGCAGCAAGAGTTGCAACATTGCAACTCGGAGAGAGGGAGATGCAGCAATATTTTGTGCTTCTACATTGCCATTTGGTTTAGTTGTCAACAATGGGAACACGATCGTGGGAGCACGCTAGTAACTTTATCCTACGTGTAGGACCTTTGTTACCCATGGAAATTTGTATGAGAAAAGTACCTACCTTTACAGCGAGTTCCCACCTTTAGCAAGCAGTGCTGGATGGACTGTATTTCACACAATCTATGCAGTAACCCTCCCATACCAGTGTCTGTGATTTCCATTAACATAAGATCCCACTGTAGAAACACAAAGCATCCACCCAGCAGATTAAAAAGAAAATGGTATGGTGCCGCAGGAACTGTTCCCACCCCAAAATCTCCCTTGTGCCTGTTCACTAACGATTATTCGAATGAAACAAATTCTCTTTGGCCAAGCCACTTTCACAGACATGACAAACATAAGGCTTCAACCGAGAAAAAATCATTTTCTTCTGTGCAGAGGGGAATTATCAGCATTTCAGAGGGTTGGAGGGGTTGGTTTGTTTGCTGTAATATAGGTTAACAACGGTGTGAAAAAATACTGGGAAAATACTTATTTTATGCCAGATGACGTTAAAAAATTACATTTTGTCCTAGTTAGTTTTGGAAAATGATTGGTTTTATCCAATGAATTGTTTCTATCAGCAGAGCCTAGTTTTGCTCAATTGTATAACTTTTATTTGTATCTGTGTAGATCTACCTGATTCTCTGGACGCTGAACTCCACAATGTTTTAGTAAATTTGAAGCACCGACTTTCCAGACTTGAAGGCGGTAATTTTTCCCATTTTAACTTTTTTGGCTCCCAATCAGTTTTAAGTGCAATAGGCAAAATTAATTCCAGAATCATGACTTGCAGGAAAGAAATAGCACTTGAAAAATGGTACTACATCCCAAAAGTCCATTTTCTCATCCAAAGCACGGGCGATCAGGACTCATTTTCCCAGGAGAAGCAGATTTCTCTCAGGAACACCAATGCGCGTTTATTCAAGTTTAACTTATGAAAAAAAAATATTCCAACTGATGTTGTACATTCCACATGGATTTATGGGAACGCCTCAGCCTTGTACCACATGGCTGGCAGTTTTATCTATCAGCAACCAGATTGTTAAAGGCGGTAAATTGTTTTTCACTGAGAAGGAATTCACAAAAATTATCATTTCTGTTTCACTTGCTCAAATTTGAAGCAAATTGATCCTCTTCAGACAGTACACACAATATAATGATAGGGCTGATAGAGTACGTAGCAAATGTTAGCGGGGCATCCTTGTCTTGGAGAAGACAATGACAGATGGTCACAAGCAGCATAACGATATACTTAGCGAACGACTTGTGTATTGGTAACATTTTGAAGATCTTTACTCCTCCTCATCTTTTACTCTCATTCTTGCCCTCTATTCCCTCCTCTGTTCCTCTCACCACTTTTAATTTTCTCTTCATCTCTTGATTTCTCTTTCTTTGCTTTCTCATCACTATGCCATAGGAAAGTAAAAAAGCTAACTAGGTTTTTTCTTTTCATGTTTTAGTGCTTGCTTTGAATGGGAAAATAAGAGAAGTAGGAGATAAAATACTTGCCAGCAATGGGAAGGAAGTTGACTTTGCATCTGCACTAGAATCCTGTGAAGAGGCTGGAGGAACTCTTGCAACTCCCATGAATGAGGAGGAGAATAACGCTATTTTGGGTATTGTGAAACAGTATAACCGATATGCTTACTTGGGCATTAAAGAGGGCGAGAATTCAGGTCAATTTAAGTATATAAATGGTGCACCTCTGAATTATACCAAGTGGCACCAATATGAGCCTAATGGCAAAGGGACAGAAAAATGTGTAGAGATGTACACTGATGGGAGCTGGAATGACAAAAAATGCGACCTGTATTGCCTCACAATCTGTGAATTTTAAAGAATGGCCTTTCAGCCACCTGAGTATGGAGACAACGAAATATCCTGTGTCTCAGGTCTATGCAATTTCTGCAATGATTCTATCTCAGAAAATCTAAAATTAATCATGTTACAGTATTTTTTATCCTTAAGAAAATGCCAATGTGGTAGGTGATTAACGTAATTAAAATCTGCCTAATCTGATGTGTTTATCTCTTTTGGAGGGTTGGGAATAGCTCAGAAGTCATTTTTCATGGCAGACTGTCTCTGTGCACTGTGCCTTTGTGAAGATTAGAGGAAAATTCCAAGCTGTAATAAAGTCATTTTTCATGGCAGACTGTCTCTGTGCCTTGTGCCTTTGTGAAGATTAGAGGAAAATTCCAAGCTGTAATAAGGGCCGTTAGTCCTTCTACCACTTTTCAGTGTGGTTTCAAAACCAGCTAACAAATTTCCTGGTGCCAAATATTTCTTCTCCTATTTGCACTTATTGTTCTTCTGAAGAAAAGCTGCAAATACTGGAAAAGTCTGAAGTTAAAATTGCCCGTGGCTTCACAGTGGAAGCATTTCCAAGTATCTGATAGTTTCTGCCTTAAGAGATGCACAGAGGTTGACTTCACTGGAGCAATTATGGTGTCAGGTTTTGTACATCTCTTTGAATTATAGGGCTTGTGTTGTGTTACATTGAAGCATGCACTGATTCAGTCAGCATCCATATTTAACTTTTCTAAAAATATTAACAGTACCAGTTACAATTAATTTTCTTAGTTTCAGAAGCTACTCTCTATAAAACACTAACGTAAACATGGCATTAGATCCATGTAGACATAGAAATATGTGTATAAAATACTAAAGATTGCATTTCGTTGCCAGAACACCACATTCCCTCATAAAACTATGACCATTGCAGTGTTAGAAGGCCACATGCCTTCTCCCAAGCCACTGAACAACCACATACTATTTTGGGGGAGCAGGTGAGATTGGAAGTTCAATCAGTTCAAACACAAGCTATTTCTCTGCTGATGTCATGCCAAGCAACCACGCAGCCAGACCATGACTCAAATCCGCTAGGATCAAGAAGCATCTTTTCACAAAATATTTCCACCGCTACTCCGTTTGGGTAGCTGGTGAGCAACGGGACCTCAGTAAAGTACCACGAGTAGCAAATTCTCACACACTTACCTTGCAGCGAGGAAGTCCTGGGCTCACCCATTATCATTTTCACACCACCTGAGGGGAAAAAAAAAAGGAAACACTGGAGTTGAAATACAGGCATAAACACTTTTACTTCATCTTCTCCTCCTCCCCATTTGGCTCTGTGCAGAGACCCCATAGGAACCTCGACTTGACTCTGGGCGGTGGTGTCCCTCGTCCCTAACCTGCACTGAGGAAGAGATGGGATCTATTCACACGGTCATTTCGAGCCCTGTCAAGTAGGAAAGCTTCAGCATCTTCAGACGCAGGAGATAAAGGGACACTTTTGGCAGCGGAGGATTCGCGTCCAGCATTGTATACAGCACCCCAGCTGATCTGAGAGCGGACAGGGACTTTGAAATGGGAAAAGTGCACCCAGTACCATGTTGGATAGATTTCAAAGCGTGAACCTGCTTTACAAAATAGCTTCCTTTGAGACCTATGGCCACGATAGCTTTTTGGCCAAAAAATTTCAAATGGGAAGGGAATAGATCATGCCATGACAAAAATTCTGACCCTCAGGTTAGTTTGGGAAAAAATAAGGCTAAACTAATACCTTTTAATTTTCCTAGGCTTAGCTCTGACCAGCTGCACTAAATCTGCTGGAAAGAGCTGAAGGTTTATTTAAAAAATACCTCTACCTCTTGCGTTTTAATTATTAGTATTTTAATGAGTAAACCTTGTTAGCAATTTTTGAGTCTTTCAACCGTACAGATTCTTTGCTAGAGCAAGATGATTACCTGGCATAAGAAGGCATCATGTTGGAGAAAGAGAAAAAAATCCCAACTCACTCTACTAACATGATCTTTTATTATCTGAACCAAATTGACATATTCGTTTACACAGATCTCCAACTAGGTTTGGAGTATCCCATTCCTTTAGTTAATCAACGATTTATTTCCACCACATTTGTGTTTACAAAATAACTATACAACTCATTAAAATCCTTAATGTGTAAAATCTTACAAATGGCTTGACACTACATTACACCTATCTCTAAACAGATTTAGACTTCAAGACACTCGGGTGCTTTTTATCCAGTTAAGAAAAATAACATTATTTTTTCAGTCAAAAGCTAATTTTTATTACATTAGTAAGCAAAGCATCTAGGCTAGGTCTCAGGGTCCAGTTTCTTTCTGCTTAAGCCATTACTATCAGGAAAAAAAACCAAATCAAACACACACACACTGCTTAAAAATAAAAACTCCTCAGATCCCTTCCCAGAACTGGTAGGCAGCACTTTCCCTTCTATGGTTCACCCTAAGATCTGTAGCATTTCAGGTAATTGAACTAAACTCCTCAGTTATTTTCATAAAATATCTCCATATAACATCATACTCGGCTCTTCTCTTCCTATGCTCTAGCCTTCCCCTTATACCATTCTGAAGCAGCCCTCCTTGTTCTGCGTCCAAGGTCTTGACTATGCCTCTCATATAAACCTGAAGATACCAAGGGGACATCTGCCAGTTTCCTGCATTCTTTATAAAAAAAACCCCCACAACTGTGTCCACATTCTTTTGCATGGACTTTTATCTCCCAACTTTGATGAACCCCAGAGAAAAAAAAAGTCCAGTGGCAACCATCATGTGTAGAAGAAATAAAATTCCCTGATAAAAGCAATATTCTACAGACAGGCTTGGAATGCGTTTGTATCTCATGGGATTCACATGTGGTCATTAAAATCCTGGTGAAGGTACATACTCAGTAGAATGTTACTTGATTATTCTTTGCAGTTCCACAGAGGAACAGAAACCTATCCAGAAATCATTATTTTGTTCTTTTCGATGGCTTTTTTTGTGTGTGTATAACCCTATCAATTTAAACCCTCAAATGCTGTTTAAAACACTTACTTATAAGCATTTCAGTCTTTTTTTTTTGTGAAAGATCCAAATTCTGCATGGATTTTTTTTTTTTAAATGGACAGAGAGGTCAGGTGCAAGAAGAAACAGAATAAATGGTTCCTCTGTTCTGTTATTATAGGATAAGTAATTTTGACAAAAATCTTTCCTTAAAAATGCAATGAGCAAAAATAATCCCTGGTGCATAATGACCAGACCAGGAAAAATCCAGGTTAGTATTTTTTTTCTTAATTTATAATAATCATTTGCTACAGAAAAAGCAATCTAACAGTAAAATCTTCAATTTGGAAAATAACTTTTTCACTTCTCAAATGCTATAAAAGCAGATTTTGAGAATTAAGAGCTTAGTACAAGTTAAAAGGTCACAAAAATTCAGTCCCTTCTGAAGCAAATGGATTGCGTATCACATAAGAGAAATTTAATACAATTGTTATTACAGTATATTTAATAATGAGAATTTTGTCTGGCCATAAAAATGATGGATATTGATTTCAGAGAGAATTCTTTCTGGTCTAGAGTGATAGCCTCTTTTATAAGTGTATAATTTAATTAGGTGTTTTAGCTTAGAAATACTATTAGCAATTTTGAGCACTCAAAAACCTCTCCCCTGCCCCCATCAATCCCTACCACATGTAAAGAAATTGACCTTAGATTACAGAAAATAAGCAATTTTTTTGTGACCTTCTGGTTTTTGTAGAAAATTGGTTTAAAAAAAACCCAAACCCTATGGTTCTTGGGAAAATTGAGTTCAAATTCAACCCTATGTGACCATAGTAACTGGCAGGATGGAACACAGACTAGCAGGGCTACCTTATCTCGTATAAATTGTGACCAGTGCCTCCTTTATTTATTTTTTTTATTTTGAAGCCAAATTTAAAGAATAATGATGTTATTCCTCTGCTCTTTTTGGAGAAAAGATGATGTATGGTGGAAAAATACCAGTACTTGCTGCTGCAATATCCTAGCAGTGATGCATTACTAAGTAGGGTAAAGATTAATCATATGTTTTACATTTATTTGCAGCTTTTCTTTAGAAGAACAGTAAGTGCAAATAGGAGAAGAAATATTTGGCACCAGGAAATTTGTTAGCTGGTTTTGAAACCACACTGAAAAGTGGTAGAAGGACTAACGGCCCTATTACAACTTTTGTGAACCAGAGGAAAACAATGTTCTTGGGAGTATTGTGTAATGGTATAACAGACATGTTTGGACCTCAAAGCGTGTCAGATTGCAAGTGATTTTCATTATCTGCAGTAGAAATGTACTGTTATAAAATCACATTAACCTACAGTTATACAAACATACCTGGGTTTAAAGCACAATCAATACAGGATGCTTGGAAATTAGAGTAGCACCTTTAAAAATGATAAGGGGACTTGGATTTGAGTTGAAGTCCCTGTTAGGAAACCAGGGTTTGGCAGAATTTGGCTCAAGGGTGATAAGCCAAGTGCGATGCCAGGTGAAACCTGGAATGAAGCTTTCACCCATCTCCACCCTTGTGGCTCAGGAGCCAAGAGGAACTGTACAGCAAGGGTACTTTAACCCTTGAGGAGGCCGAGTGATGCAGTTGACACACCAGAGGGACGGGATGCCATCCAGAGGGACCTGGACAAGCTGGAGAAGTGGGCCCATGTGAACCTCATGAGGTTCAACAAGGCCAAGTAC
>NW_008795249.1:1523853-1542288 GCF_000699145.1 Aptenodytes forsteri | reverse complement strand
TTTTCTATGGTTCTACGATTATGATAGTAAAGACTGTAGCAAACAATTTAACCTTCTGCAGATAATGGAGGACAACTGCAGAATATATGGAAAAATAGTTTCATCTGGTTCATGAGGTATTTTTTTTCTCGCATTAGAATGCTATGTTGCTACTAAGAACTATTGAAGAGATGAGATATTGTCTTGTTTTCTATTTGTTATTAACACAAAACCCTCTTTATTTATTTCTGTGTTGTTCAGCTGAGCTGCCCCAAGTGACATATCAGAGACACCTAGTGACCTCCACTTGGATGCTTCACACGTAACTTAAGTCAGTGGAGCAAGATGGCAGTAGCATTTATGAGCACTGATCACACTGTCTACAGGTAAAATGAATTAAGACTTTCTGCTCTAAAATGCTGCTCATAACTTCAAAGAAAAAAGTCATTGAAGTTTGTGGAGCAAGATGGCAGTAGCATTTATGAGCACTGATCACACTGTCTACAGGTAAAATGAATTAAGAGTTTCTGCTCTAAAATGCTGCTCATAACTCCAAAGAAAAAAGTCACCTTGAAGTTTGTCATCCCAGGTGTCCATGTCTTGCTGAATTCTTTGCTTCCTGTTTTTAAAGCGCAGCAAAAATAGCCTCAGCCCTCCTCTGAGAAGGAGAGACACTAGGTCCCACATGCTCTGTGCTCTTCCTGATATTCCCAGGCATAAGGGAGCTGTTGGGGACAGCCTGACAGTGATTTGGAAGAGAAAAGGAAATGCAGAAAGCACAGGACAAGGTGGCAGCAAGGTAGGATGGAAACAACAGCAGAACAGCACAAAATCAATGTAAACAAAAAAATATAAGTGGGGTTGCAGTCATTTAAATACAAACTGAGAGAATAAGAAAAGAATTTTCAAGGTTATCTGAGGTGTGACTAGCACTATGAAGGAAAAAATCCCCAACTTTCAGGAGGTTAAGTATACAAAGGAAAGGCTAACAAACAGGCTCATGGAAGGAACACACACCCACTTTCATAAACTGAAATTCAACTCTAGTGTCTGTATTTCTTGAAGCAGCTAAGAAAGCAGTATTGACCAACTTTTGTCCTTAGCGTGTTTTGCATTTACCTACCTACATTGTGCAACACTGAACCTACTCTCAGAATATCCTTCATTTGCTTCACTAGCACTGAAATTCTAAAACCTCTTAGTGATCGATGGGGAAACACAGAAGAAAAGTTGCCTCGATACTCAAAAATTGTTTGTCCTTTAGCAGATCTGTGTCCTTGAATCTTGCTGAGCTTCTGTGAAGTGCAGCTCAAAGCAAGATCAGAAAATAGTTTACAAGTTATGATAGTTATATCGCATATGCTATTAGGCAATCATAAACCAGCGTAGCAGAAATGTAAGTATTTTTAAATATCTATTTTAGCTTGCTCCATCTTATCAATATGCTGATGACAATCAAGTGAAGAAAAGTTTAGAATTTATCAAATCTCCATCCGTTCTTCTCAGGGGTCTATCACACAAGAAAGCTTCTGTCTCCCTCCAGGTTTCCCAGGCCATCAGTCAGCGTGTGAAACCCACTAATGGAGGCCAAGCCTCATCCTCTTCTCACACTCGCCTAACCTGCGGTTTCTTCCAGATGCAGTTGAAGCGCTAAGGTTGTTCTTACCACGGATGCAAAGGCCCAAGGTTCTGCCAGTGACCTTTTCTAGGGCTCATCTGGCCCCAGGTAATGGCTTGTCTCATGTTCTCTGTTTTTGGGTTTTTTCATAAAACAATTAGAAAACCTCAGCCAAAAGAACGTTAAAAGCATTAAGTCAAACGCTCAAAAGCTAAGAAACTTGAAATTTAACAAGAAACATTAAACAAAGGTTCCTCATGCAAATTTAAATCGGCCCTCTTCTGTCAAGGTACATACAACTGGGTACCGCTTATTTATTTTTCACAGGACTGGTGCCTTTTCCAGGGCACTCAATAAACAATGCTGCAGGAATTAATCAGGCCTCTGTGGGCACTACACCAATGACAAAGGACTCTACATCAGTTACTGAGGTCAGTATGAAGGTACAGGTGCAGAGTGCCTGTGGGGGTGATCCAGGCTTGCTTAGATCCAGTAGCATCTTAGACTAATATGGATCTTGCTCACATTCCCCATCTAATCTCAAAGCACCTAATTCCTCAGCTGACTCGGCTGTTAGCCTTGCTGCAACATCAGGATGCTGGCCTGACCCCACAAGGATGAGGATCTATTTGTTTGAACTGGAGCACAGCCTGAAACTCCTTTCCTAGAAGTCTCCATTAGGTAGAAACAACTCTCAGCTGAGAATAACTTAGCAGTGCATGGCAATGCATTTCCATTTCAGCAATGCTCCACATCTTGAGGCCTCTCTACTTACAGGACTGGTTTAGAGCAGCTTTTTCCTTCACTGAAAGGTCATTGTGCTGTTGGATAAAAGTGTACTACTTACTTAGTACTGTAAAACTGTTATTATTTATGATATCTAAGCTTCCCCTGGAGTATTCTGTAGGTTATCTAAGTATGTGCTTCTGTGGCTGTTGCCCCTGCACATGCTGCAGATGTACCATTGTCTTTCGGCTTTGCTGCTATGATCATGAGATTCTGTTTAGCTACAAAACATCAGTAGTTATCACCGATACGGCCTCAGTCTGTAATGAAAGTGATGGTGGTATTCCTTTTGCATATTGTATTTCAGGTGAACTCCTTGTTTTGGCTTATCTTCAGTGACATTTACAATTTAACATTTACACAGCTGTTCTGTGGAAATGTTAGGTATTTCAAGTATGTATTGAGAAATTGCTTTGTTCTGCTCCAGGGTTGTGGTTTTGTTTTTTTTGAAATGTGTGAAAGTGTTTCTACAAATCAAGAAAGCACCCTCAAATATTTTCCTCCCATTTTAAGTGTGTTTACCTCTTAAAGAAAACAAACCCCCTATCATTCCAGTTAAAGTTCATTAAATTTCTATTCATATGCAAATGCACATCATATTACATGCTCTTTGTATTTCCTGTAGGTAACAAGACAAATCTCAAGTTACATGTCCTATAAATTAGACCATTTAAAGAGTCTCTCATTTCATATTGGAGCTGCTAGGTAAATTGAACATCTTTAAATAGATTTCCATTTAAATTATGTTGAATCCTCTTAAACTGTATCACAAACCTTTCATTTTAGATTTTTCTTTGTGTCTCAACAATTTTATTAAAACTTTCACCTACTTTTACAGAGGATTATGACCTCAGGTGAAGGTACTTTAAAAGAAGGATGCCATAATGGAAAAATAAGCATTAACAATTGTTTCACTCAACCAATTGATAAAGACAGCATGTTCCAGTTTATCTTAACCTGACTTTCTCTTACTAAAGCAGACACGTCTATTGCTCCCCTGTATAATTAAGACTGAAAGGATAGCTTTTTGCATGGGAAAAATGGTATATCTGCTGTACAAAAAAAAAAGCTTTGAAGGGCATGCTTTGGTTTTTTGCTCTGTAGCTTGAACTCTTAAGTAGACTAACAGACTCAGTCTTTTGGAAAAAGATTTTAATTATTTGTAATAACCTAACTTCGCAACTACATCAATGACATTCACATCACTGAGGGCGAAGCTTAAGGTACATAAAACTTCAAACCCAGACAGCAAAATTCTGAAACCTTACATTTCTTTTTTTTAAACGCAGGACTCTACACCGGAGAGTAAAACAGCCTGTTTTACATTTGGCTTTAAATAATGCTGTCTCCACAGTTGTTCCACAAAATCTTTGGAGTAGCTTTTTTCCTGCTCCTGTGCTGTGCTCAAGGTAAACCAGCAGGAATTCCTCCACTGCCCGGTTTTGTGCGCTTGCCTGAATACGATGAAGGCTTTATACCAGGTACATGCAGTTACCATCTCCATTTTTATCTAGATGTGCTGTCGCGTTCCATTGCTATGCTTTGTAAACTCAATGCTATGCTGTATAATCTGATGTGGGTCCTACTTGATAGAAAATAAACAGATCTTTATTAATTCCTTGTATCAAGTAAGACGCTTAAATCTCTCCTACTTAATGACACAATGGTTCAATTCACAGAGAAAAGGATATCATTTTCCATAACACAGGGCACAAGAAACTCGTTGCTAGGTGTTAGGTTGGAGCTGCAAGCAAGTGCTTGAACAGCCTGAAGGATTCTGTCAACAATCCCTAGACACAGTTAAAAATCAACTCAACCTACTGCACAAGTGCCAGTGTTTTGCCTGGACTGGCTCAATCACTTAGAGAGCAAAGACTAACTCAGTTTGCCAGTTTGAGTTTTGCATAAACATCACTGCTCTGCAGGTAGTTTCCGGGAATGTATTCCCTATCCTTACAAAGATCAATGTCTGAAAAGATCCCCTGTTTAAAACACAGCAGTAAACTAAAACGGGTCAAACAAACATTTTAAAAGCTTATATTAATTTTGTGTGACTACCTCTGCTTTATCTCGAAAGCCAAGATTCAAACTGTAACACAAAGTGCATAATAGCTGGTTTTCTTCACAGGTTTCCTACCGCTGGTTGATAGTGAAGTGGGAGACATGATCCGTCAATTAGAACATCAGATTTCCAGACTTGCAGGAGGTAATTTATCTGCCTTTACTTTCTGCTGGATTAGTGAGCATAAACAAGATGAGCAACAAAATGGCTTCTTCGGAAAAAAGCAGACTTTTCTGCGCTTTTATTGCGTTCCGTTTGTCTTTTGTTCACTGGTAGATAGGAGAGTGATAATTCTCAAATGGGGGGGAAGGGAGGATTAGTTTTTCATAACTAGTGGGAGACACCTAGGTAATAGCTCTGAAATATGGGTGCAAGCAAGTCAGAAATATATCAGATTAAAATCCCTGCTTATGCAGAAGTGCTCCATGGGCACCTCATGCTCCTAACAGACAAATAAGCAGAACACTAAAACCATACCAAAACAGTCACAACCAGATCACAGCTAAGATCCTACTCACTTAAGGACTGACATATACCCTTGTATACTGCAAACCGTCTCAGAGAGCTTACACAGAGTACAGAGACTCAAAAAAAACAACATACTTTTTCCAAATGTAGAATTCTTTATTTCCTTCCCTCCCTTCTCCAACTTCTTTTGTGCTTCTCCTATTTCATTGTCTGTATATTTATGTGTTTCTTCCTTTTTCCCCCCTCCCCTCACCTTTTCAGATTTCTTCTGGCTTTTGGGGGCTGGCTTTCTTCTTTTCTTTTTTTATCTTTGATTTCAAGTTTTCCCTTCCTTTACCTTTTCCTGGATTTAGTCTAAAGTTATGGAGGAAAATAGCGGGAATTACAGTTGGCAGCAAAGTGACCGCAAAACAATGCATAGAAGTTTAACAGCTTTCACCTCATCTTGCAGTCCTCTCCTTGGAAAAGAAGATAACTGCATCTGGAGGAAAAATATTTGCTACCAATGGGGAAAAAGCTGATTTCCAAACTACACTGAAAAAATGCAAAGAGGTTGGAGGGTCTATTGCCACTCCAAGGAACCCAGGCGAGAACGATGCCATTCTGTACTTTGTGAAAAATTTTAATACCTACGCCTACCTGGGGATAAAGGAATCGCTAATTCCAAGCAATTTCCAGTTCCTGGATGGCACACAACTGAGCTATGCTAACTGGCATTTAAACGAACCTTCTGGCAAAGGGAAAGAGGAATGTGTGGAGATGTACACTGATGGCACTTGGAATGACAAAAAGTGCAACCAGAATCGCCTCATTGTCTGTCAGTTTTAGTGCTTCCCCCTGCTGCTGTCTGGCAGGCTCCCTGGAATACGCTCTCCTATCCTTGTCTCTTAATTTGTAGCTAGTGAACTCAGATAATGCAGCAGGAAAAATACAAGTCGCTCTTCCCCAGCCTGATTTGTCTTTTAAACAAGTGCCAGCCATAAAGAGGAAATTACTTCTCACGAGAGCAGTGGCCCTTTTGTCTGTTCTGTTACTCACTGCCCACTGAGTTTCTCGATAGGCCTGCCTAGGGGTTCCTACTCCGCCGTTAACCTGCTGACTTACTACAACAAGAGCAAAAAGCAGATTTCTTGGGCACATACCTAAAGTGACTTGTGGCCACAAGATCTTCCAGCACCCCTTTCTCCATGAGCCTCTAAGTTTTGCGTATTTTGATCCTTTCTCTAAGTTTCCCTTACCAAACCTACCCGTACAGACATTCCTGCTACCACTGCTGTTGCTCAGCCTGTGTTTCTCCGGCCATCTTCACCCATGAGAGATCCCCTGAAAGAAGAAATAAGCAGTGCTGCTAGGGTGACGCAGAGCTATGAGCACAAGGGGGACTCACCTACCTTACATTTCCCATGGGAAAGCTTTAGTCAGCAGGTCTTTAACCTTCATATACCTGAAAAGTGATAGCCAGAAGCCACCTGTCCTGAGCCCCTCCAGCAACTCCTGCTCTCTTTCGTGACTCAAAGTGGTAGCAGCACAAGAAGCCCAAGGTCCCATGCCACGTGGGATGCATGTGGAAGAAAACACGTGAGAGCTGAGATGTTACAATGCCCATGTGGTTTGGGGAGATCAGTAAAGCCATGGCAAGGTCAATTTTTTTGAGCTAGAGAGATTCAGATACAGCTAATTTGTGGGCACCATAGAGCTGCTTGGCAAAACCTGATGGGGATTTCCCTGGGGCTAAGCTTAGTGGATGCCTACATTGCTGAAGGAGCCTATATTCTGCTCTCATTGCAGAAGCTGCTCAGAGCCTGCACCCTCAAACTAAAGGGTTAAGACAAAGCTTTCTGAACAACTTTGTTACTGGGGTCCAGTCACCCACTGAAGTTAGACTCCCAAGGTTAGACGCGCAGTTGTGCAGTGCAAGAGGCACATCCAGAGACGTCTATGATTTTTTTCCTTCCTCTGGGGCAGTTGGAGTCAACCTAGCTTAGACAATGAAGGCTCCGCATAAGCTCCATGACATGGTACAAAGGCTGGTTGCGCATCCAGGCATGCTGCCATATGCACCAAGCCAAATGCCTGGCTATCGGTAACGCTCACTCACCCGAGCTTTGTTAGTTCCAGCCTGGTCATGCAGAGCTGAGCAGGGAAACATCCAGCTCTAGAGAGCAGCTGGTCTGGCTCACCCTCTGTGCAACAGGGAGACAGAACAGAAACTATGAAGGTACTTGGGGAGGGAAGGTATGCTCACAGCTGGTATGAATGCAGGGGGCCAGCTAAGAGGCTGCTTGGAGCCCCATAGCTGTGCACATCGCTTAATTCCAGAGCGGCAACTGGCCGTGCACGACATTCCTGAGGTGGCTTAAATTCAATTACTCAAATATTTTGGGTATGTTCTCACCACCTGCTCTATGACAAGGCATGGACCTTCCTGGCCCCCATTCAGCCCTCTGCTTGATGTCATGGCCTGTGAATCATTCTTGTTATTACTGTCTGCAAACTAAGCAATTTATCTTACAGGTATTTACTTAAGCTGATTAATGCGACAGGGCTAACATCGAACCGAGACACCTTTCTGCCCAAAGAATTTGGTCCCTACAGGTGGTCTACCTCCATAGATTACTTAATTATTCACTCCAGCAATATTAAAATCCTTCATCACAATAACGCATGTTAAATGGGACCACATTTCCCTGTTCCAGGAGCCGTAAAGTTATCCCAACATATGCAAAGAGAAAAGTTTTGTGAGCAAAGTCCTCAGTTTATCCAATGCATCTATTCAGCACGTAAGGAGATCTACAAGCTGTTAATTAGTGCCCTATTTCTGGACAACTTAGCCAAAATATAGACTACTGAATCCTGTATCATGTAAGGTCTAGGTAGACTGTTATGTTCTTACGTTAACCCAGTTGAAACAGGTATCTAGAGGGGAAATGAGGACTCGGGAGTCCATAGGCGCTGTTTCACTTTCAAACACTATTCTTACTCTTACTCACAAATGTTTTACAGCTCACCAGTATCTGCCTGCACCCATCAGCTCACCCACCCAGTCTTCAGCCTTGCGTGACTCCTGTTGTGAAACTAACTCTGCCACAAGCATGAGAAAACAGCGACACAGGCATCGCCTTGTACAGTAGTTTTCCACTCATCATATTCCAATAAAGTTTAGGAAGTTTACCATGGTGAACATCAGCCTGAGAATGAAATTGCCCCCCCCGCCCCAAACATTTAAAGCCACGGTAAGTTTTTTATTTTATCCTGCTTATCTCCAGGTGGCTGCCTTCAGTGTCAGTCTAATGAATGTGTGCCACAGCAGAAATGTTCCCGCACCCACCCCATGTTTGGGCATTTTCCCCTGTGGACTCCCAGGGAAGAGGGGAAAGGACTTAATGTGTTACTCCACAGCTACAGATACTAGCCCTGTTCGGACGCTCTAGCTACTTGTGGTACTAGATGAGGACCTAAAACCTCAAAGCAAGCAAGTATTTCTCACCCTGCCTGAAGTTGCTCCCTCCAGCAACCCTGCTGACAGCAGGCAGGTCTGGAAATGGCAGCCTTGGCCTGAAAAGCAGATTGGTTTAGCATTCGGGCACCTAATTTACTTCCTAAATCTGAACGAGAGGGCAGCACAGCATCATCTGATTTGTAAAAGACAGGTGGAATCCCCAAAGCTGGCAACCGTTTACTTCAAAGTTATTTTCCAAAACATTTATGAACTTATTTTAAAGTTCAGTTCAGTACTGCCACTGTTTGCCATGTATTTACCAGTACTTGTGCGTGTAGCAGACCACCCGGCTTGCTGACAAGCCAAACTGCATGATGTTCAATTTTCAGCCAATGGAGAGCACCACTTCCAAAGAGGTTAGTATGACACCACCACCAGGATTAAGATTAAAAGCTTATTAATCTTAAAAGCTAGTGAAAAACAGGATGAGCAGATTTCTTGAAAAGGAACTTAAAAAGGAACTTGGCTTTGGCGAGACCAATGAAAGAGTATCAAATATCGAGAGAGATGGAAGTCGCACGTCAGTTTGGGGGGGAAAGAGTTACCAATTCTGCTTTGTATAATGGAAAACTTTTTTCCCCCCAAACAAATGTTCAGAAAATTGTTTTTAATTCTATAAAAATTATCCATCACAAAAATTATTCTTAAGTCATTATTTTCTGTAAAAATACCCCAGTTCATATTGTCTGTGTCTTGTAAGAGTTTAAAAAAACCTATTGCCAGTTGGGTGACTTTGAGATCTAAAGGGACACGGCTCGAAGTCTGGACTTTGGTTTCAGTAGGTGCAAACATACACCCCTTTGGATAGCTCCGTTGCAAGGCAGGTAGTTGCACAGACCCTTTGTGTCCCCAACAAAGGGTTTTTAACCCAGGCTGCAGTTTAGCCTTCGCATCTTTCCTTGTCAGCCAAGTGCGAGATGCAGTACTGCGTATAGATAAGAGGGCCATTTCTCAGTGACTGTGTAGTGCCACCTCCACAACAGCATGCAGCAGAGCCAGAGCTGGCTTAGCAAAGCCTCTGAAAGGGTTTCTATGTGCTTTTTACTCCATATAATAGATACTGCAGCAGCCAGACTGTAGCTGTGATTTTTCAAATATTTAAATAAAGCTAAGCTTGCAAGTAGCAAGCAGGTTGCTGAATTTACATAGTTGTAAGAGAGTTGGGTGTCTGAACCCCTTGGATCTGCAATAACCTGAGGGGCATCAGCCCTCATGCTCTGAAGGCTACGTGTACTACTCATTAAACAACTCGGATTCTGACTCGTGGTTATTATCAGATTATTCGCTTCTGAGTAAGTAAGATGATTTACAAGGAAACCCCAAGTGGTTTCCTGGCAAAGAAAAAAAGGGCCATCATTTTTCACTACAAGTGACTGTCTCCTGAAGCAGCTTGTGCATGTGTGAACAGCCAGCTATTGTTTTGCTGATCCTGAGCAAACTGCGGTCAAGGCAGAACTGCTTCATCCTTTCTTTGGAAGGATTGTGCCACTTTAAGAACATCAAGTGGGAGGTGATACAGGCACCACTGTACAAACAAGTACCTGTGCACGCTGCCGCGCTCACCTGAGCCTCACGCAGCTGAGGGGACGCTGCCCTCACCCTCCCTGGTTTGTCTGGCAGGTTGAACGCCTTCTCCAACACACACTCTCGCTGCCTGACAGCGGAAGATGGACGCCCAGACAAAGCGACTCGATTTTATCTGCAAGACTTACAAGACACCTTGAGGACGCTGAGAAGGTAAGAGTAGACGGAAAAGAGCTGAATGACTGCAGGACCACTCAAGCTTTAGAGAAAGCCAGAATTTATTTCAGGTAGTCCAGTTGAGAAAGATGCAAACGTTCAACTCCAATTCAACCACTTGCTGGCCTTTCTGCAAAAATAAGGGGATAGCTAAATTATTTCTAATTTGGTTACGAGGTTGTCAGCAGGGAAGGGATGAAGAGGAAAAGATAGACTTGCTAGTCACGTAATTTATTTTAAGTTCACTAATATCAAAGTAGTTTGCTGAATGGTTATAGAGTTACATCTGCAAGTACACCGCATAAGGCAATCCTTTATTTTTCTTTTCAAGTTAGCAGACCAGCAGCTTGTATAAGTTTATTCAAAAGTGTTTAAAGTCTAAATATTTCAGAACAGGAAAAGTCTATTGACTTACAGGTGTATATAACCTCCCTCTGCAATACACTCAAGAGTCAGAAAACTAAGACATATGCCAGGAACTCTGAGATAACACATAAAGCAACTTTATTAGATAAAATACAAAAATCAGAATTTACATGTCCAGAAAAAGTGATTTATGTATACTTTAAACAACAGCGGAGAAACACTTCTGTTGCATTTTAACTTTCATCGTAGTCACCTGCTTACTTTGGAAGGGAGGTGAAACATACTGTAACTAAAGGCACGATCAGCAAAATCCCAGCAGTGTGCTATACTACTTTTGCATTATTATATATGCTCAGTCTTCATCAGACCTTTCTAACATCTTCTCCCAAATTTTAGACATCTGATTTCTGCACCCAAACTTCATATTGTTTTTAAAGTTCTTTAAGCTAGATTTGCATCCTGTAGTGGCTTTACTCACAGAAAGTACACAGGTTTTACTTAAAAGTAATCAGACTAAACTACAGCATGCTTTCTAAAGGCTGAAATCCTTTTAAAAACAAATACTGAAATATTTATAATTAGCACTTTTCTCAGTTGTTACTTGTAGAGGAGACATTTATAATACAAGCAAATTCAGTGATATTTCTTTTAATATTTTATGATTCTGAGCATTTTTATAACACTCTTGGTTTGAAAGGTTTGGCCCTCTAGGGATCAAAGCAGTGTTACTAGATCTTTCTGAGGCTTTACATAGTTGAAATACAGCCTTTTCTCTAAGGTACTCAACTCATCAATTTGATTTCTGGTTTTTTACAGGAGTTTTAAGTGACACTTAACTTGCAGTAGTAGTTATCTCTTGATCATCACCCTCATTTTGAGTCAATTACTGTGCAAGAAATCCAGTTCTCAGAACTTTACACATTCCTACCGTTTGCTACCTCTGCTTATAACATCCAGCCACCAAAGTGGCATAGGAATTCACCTTTCTGCAGTTGCACGCTGTTACAAGGCACGCTATGGACATTGCAGCAGTGATGACCTCTTCAGAAAACTAGTCTAGGCATGTGTATTTATCAAATATTAATAGGAAGTTGGCAGTTACGTTAGAACAAGTACACAGTAACACTTGTTTTCCCCACTTGAAGGCTAAAGATTTAAATCACTGACCGAGTGGAACAGGAAGCAGAACAAGTTCATTGCTGTTGCTGGTTTAGCCCTTTTGAGTCGTTCTTCCATTAAAATAAGCACATGCCTGGGAGAAGAGGTGTTCACACCTCTGCAAAACGGGAAGTGTTTTGCAGCTCCGGCTGTACTACAGCAACTGAGAGTTGATCCGTGTATCCAGCTAGGCAGCTCACACATCTAGATAATAAAAACCCCTCTCCACATAAAGAGCTATAAGCCCTGTTTTTCTAAGGTACCAGAAATTCAATATCACATACCTGGTTTTCTCTGATATCTTTAATTAGCATATTTTAGTGGAATTGCTGACCTGCTAAAATATCAAAAATGATTGTATAGAGAGAACTAATATTCAGTCTTGAACATTTCAGATATATATTTTTGTTTAGTACTATTGATTGTGTTTTTTCATCCAATCTGACTGTATTAATCTCCACCAGGAGATTACTCTCCACCAGGCAAACTAGTAATTGAGCACTGTCACTTGTTTACACAAAGGTAAGTCTGTGACCAAGGTATTCCCAAAAGCGCTAATACAACTACATTATGTAGAAGTTCTTTCGTACTGTCTGCTCTAGCTTCAGTCTGTTTTAGTAGTAATGAAAATCCAAGGTTATGCTGAATAGGACCCTGACTTTGGGCATGGAGAAAAAAAGGGAAGGATTGGTTCTCACTTAAATACTACTGAATAGTACAATGAATGGCCTAGAGCTCCCGTAGAAAACTTGTCCTGGCTGATTGGTCTTTCTTCAAGCCACAATAATCTTCTTTGATGTCGGAATAGTTCTTCTCTTCCCTCCTCCTCCTCCCCCCAACGTGGAATGTGGAAGAGGCTAAACAAATTGTGATTACTTGACAAGATACATGATAAGCAGCAGTGCCCTGCTACCTGCTTCAGGGACAGCAGCAAAACCAAGCCTCCCAATACGTGTTTCCAGCCGGGTCCTTGCAAATGATACTGCCGAGATCCATATGCCTACATTTGTCAGTATTATCTTGCCTACAAGAACATCTGGGGTAGAACCTGATGCTGTTGCCAAGAGTTTCAAGTAACACTAGAAACAAAAAAATCTTAGAGCAGGCCACCCAGCACAAAATTAAACACCCAATTCACCTGTTTGGACATTAGTCAAGGGTCTAATTTCCTTGATGTGCTTCCATAAATACTCGGACACCCAAGCCGATAAGCAAGTGTCAGCCTGAGGCACCTTTATGCTTGCTTTACAAATATTTAGCAGCAAGGTTTTTACTCGGTAAGAAGAGCGCCGAGTAGTTCACCAGTGGGGAATTTGTTCTGTTGCAGGCGCTGAGGTTCTCACCTGCCTGAAGTCATCCAACTCCAGAAATCATTTAAGAGTCACAGGATTTACACAGAATCAGTTCCTTCCAAAAGCATGTAAATATGGGTGTAAACCTGAAATGCTGTGTTGGGGGAGACGAAGGGATTGCAGCTTTTCTGTTGGAACTGAAGATGAGGGAAAGGCAAACAGTCTTTGCCCACATTTCTTGTTTGCTTCCAACTGAGCGAGTCTTTTGCTCTCAGGTACTTTTTGATTGACATTAAGTGCTGTAGTTATTAATCAGACTATCCTGATAGAAACAAGAGAAAAATATAACTCAATTCACTGATATGAAACAGGCCTTGCAGACTTTGATCCATCCTGCCTTTTGGTGGCTGCACTTACAAATTTACTAGGCTCCCAAGGAATTTTTTCAAACTTGTTTTTCTGTTCCCAGAGGTTAGCCAGCAGTACTAGATTTGTGACCTTTCCAAGTAGAGAGAAAAAATTATTATGTGATAGTCCATTATTCTGAAGTTTGGAAGAGGGCAAATTGTAGAAATAGGTGCCAATTCAGATACCAGCCCCTCTTTCTGCCCCATGCAAAACATCTTCAGAGGAACCACAACTGAGAGCAAGTAACAGGCTGGGAGGCCACCACCTCCCACAAGAATCTCGCTCGGGGACCTTCTCATGCTACGGTGACCCCTATAAGCTTCAGAAGGCTGTCCTAAAGCTTTACACTACTGCTGTAGACTGCAAGTCAGCCTTTTTTGCATAACAGTATTGCTACCTTCAGCATTGGGCCTCATCATCGGTTGTGGAAGTATAGCTTCCCCCCCAGTTGCGACAGGGGGGATAAATACATCAGGGTTTTCATAAGGTTTTCCCTACTGTTAGTTCTCTAAAATCAAAAGATGTTCATGACTAACTTGGAGGAAAAAAATGCAAGATTAGCAGAGAAAAATAACTGACTTTTTAACATAGGTTCATTACAGCTAGAATCCAAGATTAACATTCAATACAGCAATGCCTGCAGCAGGCAGGACAAGCACTCTTAAATAGTTTCAGCTGGTGGGGAAAGATGGGGGTAGATTCCTTGCAGGGCAGAAGGCACAGGGCAGCTGTCTCAGCTGCACCCTGCCCATCCACTTCACTGGAAGAGAGCAGCCCATGCCAAGAGTAAATCACCCTGTCTGCCTACATGTGTTTTTGCTTTTTCTAAGAATCAAAACTTAAGGCTTCAGATCAAGTGGCCAAACAATATTTTCTGGCTTTTCTATATTGCCGCAGGCTGTAAGCTGGCAGGCAGGTACCTCAGCTAAATATACTATTGCACAAGTCTTTTGTTTCCTGCTTATATAGTCCTCTGCAACAGTTGTGTGCCATGATCTTAAAGATACTATAATTCATAAATGGATCTGTGCTAAGATAAGGGGAGCAGTGAAGCAATCCACAATATAAGACATCATTTTTACAAGGCCTACTTTAGATTGCATTAAACGTATGCAGTTAATGAAGCATACCAGCTTCATTTCCAGAATTATGTAACAGTTATAATTTCTGTGCAGGGTGTAAGGATAGAAGTGTGATTATTCTAAGAAAGGATCCTGTCCACTGTGCTAAGATGACCCCTTCTTTAGTGCCCAAAAAGGTCTTCCATTAAGTATAGTTCAGAAAAAAAAATAATTTGCATAGCTTCAGGCAAACCTTAAATGAAAAAGTGGAAGGTACAACCAGAAATCACACTTCTCTAGTAGGCCTCTTTTTCCCCCTCCCCAAATGCCTTCATTATTGTATACTTTTCTAGAGAAGTCATTTATTGCATGCCATTTATTGCCTTCAGCTCCACTCCTTGCAGAGGCCTTTACTCTTCTACCCAGTTGTTAAATTTAGGCAATAGATCTAGAGCATCCTTTACTGCAAAATATTTTGTGGTTTAGAGACCAGATCTGATATGCTCACACATTCACTGATGAGGATTTTAGTTGAGATAGAGAACTTGCAAAGCTCCAGTGACAGCGTGTATTTATTCTGAAAGAAATACCACTGCTTTAGTATTTCTAGAGCTATGTTTTGGTTGACCGCTATTTTGATTGACTCCTACCCTCCCACAATCAAACCTTAGAGGTCTAGAAAGTTGGCTGGCGGGGTTACTGGCTGTTTGGAGAGAGTATTTAACCACACACAGCCTGTGTGCATCAAACACTGCCAATATGAGAAACACCTCTTTAACTGAGCAGCAGTCCCAGATCTTACACAGCTGTGCTGAATGAAACACAGGCAAGCAACATTTAGAAGGGTCACTGAGTCATGGCCTCCAGCCTCTGTATCTGCTGACTGCACAGCACCACAGTTTAGCAGACTCACTTGTCAGTGCACCTATTTCTATTTGGGATGGATTCTGCTGGTGTGAATGTACCTTATTTATGATGTATCTTACTGAAAATTACATCATATAGTAATACTGATGTATGACACGACCCTCTTGTCATATAGGCATAGTTATGAAGAGTTGCTGATGTATTCAGTCCCCCAAAGACCAAAGCAAGCTGCAGACGCACCCCTGGGCTGTGCAGCACTCGCTCACTTACAAGCTAAAGAGCCCAAAGCCTTAAAACACCAGAACATCATAAGTGCAGGGAAAGTACAGAATAGGTAGGTGAAGGACAAATTAATAGTTTGGGAACATTATACCAGTCTTACTATCAGTTATTAGCCATCAGCAGCTTTTCTAGCTAAAGCCAATGTAGTCAACAGCTCTGCTAGGCAAAAAGGTCCTTGGCAAATGAACTGCTGCTCTTTACAGCCTTGAACTACACAGCCTTGACTCCTTGATGCTCTCTCCTCACTATCACAGACCTTCCCACCACTTCCCAATTGCTTCTGCAATGTCACCCTCACCATTATTTTCTGGCTGCAGAGCATTTCAGCACCTCAGAAGGGCCAAGGCAGACAGACACCCAGCAATGCCTCCCAGTGAGCGCTTCCCCCCCACAGACGCACGCAAGGCTGTTTCGTCCGACCTTTGTTTCGCTGCCAGTGGTACGACTGCCAGGACAGCAGTCCCTTATCCAAGCATAGCGACATGTTATGCCTTCTTCACCAAGGGACGAAGCAGAGGGGTGCCCTCCCCGTGGTGCCTCTACAGTCCTGTGTGCCCAGGGACACCTCACCTTCCTCACCTCAAACCATAGGGTTTACTTCCTCAGCAGAAGAAAAGAAAAGAGCCTTCCTTCATCCTCAGCATCCAGGGTGCCTTAGGACCTCTATTTCTTACACAACATGCTATATAGTTCAGCTGAAGATCACTGGAAGTTTCTTTTGTGGAAGTTAACTGGTGTGACCTTCCCTCACAGCCAGGATTTAAGGAAAGGGGCAATACTCCGCTCTCCTCTTCACCAGATCAGGCTGCTGGGGGAGCAGCGGGTGCTCTTACTGGATTTTTTTCCTTTAGCCAGGTGCTGGTGAAGGATCAATAGAGCAGAAAACAGGGACAGGGGATTTCCCATGCAAACTATACCTGAATAACTGCTTGTCCCAACAGGGGAATTGCAACAAATTGAAAGAGGGTAATGAGGATGAGAATGAAATAACAAACAGCAAGAACTGAAATGAAAGCTGGAGAAGGAAGCAAAAGTAGCAGCAGCAAGATGTTAACAGAAAACGCCTGACAAGAGAAAAAGGCAGGAAGAAGAGACCACAAAGCAAGTCAGAAATTAAGATATTTAAAGGAATTCATTGATGGGCAAAGAAAATTGAATTAGAGGACAAGAGGCCCAGCTCTGCTATTCCCAGTGCAGGAGCTGTGTGCAGCAACGGAGCAGCACGGGGCAGCTCCCTGAGCACAAACATCACTTCTCCTACAGCTGCCTCCCCTGGCACAAACAGCCTCACACTTACCTTCATCCACCAACAGAGGAGGAAGAAGGAAGGGGGAAAAAAAAACAATCAAGAGTGCCACAAGAAAGGCCAGAATATCACATAGCCTAGCAAGCTCCAGAGCACAGCCCCCAACAGTCAGAGCTGCAGGCCTGAGCAGATGAAAAACAAGCATAACCAAGCAGCTATTTTGTAGCTCAGGTGACACGGGACACAGAGCACAGCCGGCTGCAGGGAACAAAGCTGGTGGGCAGCATTCCAGCACCAGCCACCATCCTGCCGCAGGTATGTGGCTTAGCTGGCGGGGAGGCAGCAGCCCTGAGCACGCTCCAGGCTCTGAGCTGGGGGAGCTGCACCCACATCCTCCATACTTTTCCCCAGTTCGCAAGACTTGACATCAGTCTAACTGTAAAACTTGACAGAACCTTGCGAGAGCTGAGGTTTCTGGAAAGGTCTCGGCACTGCCGCAAGGCAGACACCAGCCCTGGATAGGCACAACTGAGTCTGGAGAGAGAACGTGTTTTCCACTGTTAAGGTCTGTGTCTCTCTTTCAAAAAAGGCTGAACTGGTACCTCAATAGCTAGAGGAGAAGGTAAACATACAAGAAAGGTTGGCACCAGAGAGCCAAGGTTTGACTGAGCCAGTTCATTCAGCAGCCAAGAGAAACTCCATCTAGAGTCTGCCTAACAGATTGCTGGCCTTCATTAAGGAATATCATACCTAACTCCTCCAGGATTTGTTACCAGACATCTGCTGCTTCTCCTCACAGGCCACAGCAAAAAGCTCTGAGCTGAGGGCAATTTTAACAACTGTTAAGCCAGGTACAAAATTGCAGGCAGCTCACTAGCTTCCCATATATACTCTCTCCAGATAAGCATATTCTATCAACCCTGTTTTGGTCTTCTCCTCCTCTTAAGGGTCAGGATTTAGCGACAGAAACCCATTACACCACTCCCTCTGAAAAGCAACAGACAAACCTGAGATCTCCTCTGGTGAAATCTAGGCCAAATTCCCAGGCCAAAGGCAGCACTGCAGCCCCTCAGGAAACCTCCTTACTGCCAGGGCACAGGGGCAAGGAGCTGGGGGGGAACCCTGCTCAGCCCCTGGCCACCACCTTTTATACATTCACCCTCCTTACGGCTTTCAGGTGCGTGGCTCCTGTGCTGAAGGAATTGCATTGAGTCCTCCCTTAACTAGGACACACCTGTTAACAGGCCGGGCTCCTTGTCTCAAAACCAACATGATTTAACTCCTTCCTAACTGGTCTATTCTTTCTTTTTCTATTTTGCAAAACTAAAGACTTGAGACTTACTAGCTCTGCTTCTGCTCCGCACATATGCCCCGCTGCCTGGCTGCTAAACCTCTTCTGCATCTTAAGCTCATACTTGTTTGATTCGGCTTAGACAGGTGTACTCTGCGCTGGGTCAAAAACTGGACGGCCGGCCGGGCCCAGAGAGTTGTGGTGAATGGAGTTACATCCAGTTGGCGGCCGGTCACGAGCGGTGTTCCCCAGGGCTCAGTACTGGGGCTGGTCTTGTTCAGTATCTTTATCGATGATCTGGATGAGGGGATC
>NW_008795249.1:1515021-1523200 GCF_000699145.1 Aptenodytes forsteri | reverse complement strand
AAACATTGGACCAGGCTGCCCAGGGAAGTGGTGGAGTCCCCATCCCTGGAGGTATTTAAAAGATGAGTAGATGAGGCACTTAAGGACATGGTTTAGTGGGCATGGTGGTGTTGGGTCGACAGTTGGACTCGATGATCTTAGAGGTCTTTTCCAACCTCAATGATTCTATGATTCTATGATTAAACCATTTCACATAGAAATCGTTTTTCAACAGATTTAACAGTTTCATTAAAATACATCTGTAGTCATTCTCAAAGCACATAATTCTTTACTGAGTGTCCATTGAAGCTCTCTGGCAAGCAAAAAGTTTCTAAAGCCTACTTTATGGGGAAAAAAAGAAGAGTTAAAATACACATCCTGATGGCAGATAATTTACGGTTCTCCCTTCTTTCCATCGTATCCTTTTATTCTCAGCTTTAGCTTTGACACGTCAGTGTAATAATCATTTTGTGTAATGATGCTCTAAGTGGGAGGGGAGGGCCTTAAAAATAAAAATTTTAAAGAGAAGGTGACAAAGGCTTGCCCCGGCGTGTCGGGGTGAACACGGTGTCTTACACTAGCATCAGCGACTGCAACTGAGCCAAAAGCGAAAGGCAGGCTGATGCTCCACGGAGGCTCTCGAGGGGACAGAAACAGAGAGAGCAGGAGCTCTTCTGGGGCATGCAGCCGGGGAAAATGGGTTCGTTCTTCAGGATGAGAAAATAATAGGCGAAAGAGGCTGACAGCCCTATGCTGGGTAAAACAAACACATCTATACAGTTGTAATGCCTATTTGCAAGAAAGTAACGCAGTGTATTTTTTGCTTTACAGCTTCAGACTCTTGACATGGAGGAAATCATGGCGGAAGCGATCCTGGCCCCATGGGAAATACTGCTGGTCATTTTTGCCGCAGTGCTGATAATGAGTTTTCTCATGTTTCTGCCCCCCGCTGCGGTGGTGATCTGGAGAATGAAGCGGGTGCCGCCCATCTCGCTGCATGGCTCGGTGTGAGCCAGCCCCGGCACAAGCTGTAACACCACCGACCCCTTTAAAGGATGGTTCAGAATGATAACATCTCTCAGGGTCACTGTTACTGCCTAGCATCCATCCAGAAGTGATGGGATTCCCAGTCTATTGCTGCTAAGTTCCTGTGAAAAGAGAATGTGTGTAATTTTTGTCTTCATGTACTACAGCTCTCAGCACTTTGCCTTCCATTTTTTGGCTACGTTGCAATTACTGTTGGCTTAGTTCCTCGACTGACTTCTTCTCTTGCATTATAATGGACTGAAAAGAAGACTGAAAGAGAAGCAAGCGTAACACAGCACTGTGTTCCCTTAACTAATAGCAAGAAAGCCTGCCTTTCTATAGTTACACTGTAAATATTACCAAAGCCTTTAGCTGAGATGACTGACAGTTATGCAGGTGGACATACCAAAAGCAGGCAGTATACTCTGGGGAGGCAGTGGTTTAGCCTGGTTGTACTGTGAAACCTAAAAAAAAAAAAACCCAACAGAGAATGGTGCAATAAATAAGCATCTTGTGCTTCTTTTGTCTGATCTGAAAACTTACTGGCCTAAAATGTTTTTCGTTTCTTTCCTTCTATATGAATTTTCCTCTCTCTGGAAATCCCGAGTGCCAGAACACAAAGCCCTCCCCATCCCAGGGTTAGAGCAGGAGCATGAGGGATGGCCCGATGCTCAGACATGCCCGGCCAGACACCGACTGTAAGTTAATGGAGACATACAGCAACTATTTGCCTGAATTACATTACGCAAATTTACTCTGGGAAATAATGTGATTAAGTTTGCTTCAGTTTTTAACTGTGTCGTATGCGCTTATTGTTTCAACTTCCCTTTCTTATATATAAATAATAACTTGGATGGTGGGAAGAGAACAAAACTGCTTCTCTGCAAGTTTATGAAAAAAACCCCGACAACCCGATCTCCAGCTTAATATCAAATTCATGCCACATCAAAGCTTTCCAGCCTAATTCTTCCACGTTATGGGACGCTCATTAGCAGGATTTCTGATGGACAGATTTAACAGTTTCTCTTCGTTTACAAGAACAATGGGTTTGATCTCCTCATGAAATCTAATACTGGGTTTCTTTTCTTTTCTTGGTTGGTTTGGAAAGTCGCTTGAACAGCTTAATGTAACTCAGAGAAAAATGTTTTTTAGCACCAGTAGGAAAATGATACTGGAAAGTGCTCGGTGCTTCAGATATTTTATCTGAGCATCAGCGGACAATGAATTGGCTGGAAATGAAAGACTCGAAGACATTATAATTTCATTTGATGAGAGACTATTTGTTTGCCAGAAATAAACAAACCCACCAGTGATTGAAAAACCATTGCTTTTCTTTAAGACTGCAGCACTTTTGTCTCCAAGACAATGACTTCAGTTACTGCCTCATAGTTTATAAGCAGCCAAAGCAGCCAACTCATCCCTTTGTTGGTGTAATTGTCTGCTACACTCACAGTCATATGACTGTCTGGTTCTGGGCCCAAAAGCAAACAATGGGGTTTTTTTTGCTTGTAATGACTGGATTCTGAGTCTGAAAGATAGTGTGTAATTTTATATATCTAAATCATTTAACTGATTAATGAGGTAAAGGTCAATTAGACATCGCGTACCACATAACTACGCTGTCTGTGTCTGCGAGATTCACAGGAATAGGGAAAAGGTAAAGAAGAGAAAGGAAACACAAACAGATGAGCTGGCTGTCTTCAGATCTACGGCTTCAGTGTTTGCTCAACAGAAGAAAATTAAAACAAAACCCCAAGCACAGATTCCACTGAAAACCAAGCAAGCACTAGCTAAGCTTTTTGTTTAGATTTCATAATAATTCACATGCACGTCTGTTCTCTAGCTACGTTCCACAAATAAACTGGATCTCCAGTGCTATGTTGTCTTTGGTCTTCACTTGCACCAAGTGCCAGGTGGACAACGGCCTGGGCTTTCTGCTCTTTACACTTACTCTGTGGCTTTGGTCTTTCAGAGTACACACACGTGCTCAGGGGGCGTTGCGGGGGGTGTGTAAGAGAGGGAGAGCTCACAGAAGGAAGGGCATTAGAGCAGGAACAAGTTTTTATATTTCATGAGAAGAATCAATGACAAAGAAATCACTTGGCTATTGGTTCATGTTTAAAGCTGTTACAAATTCAGATGACCGGCTAAATTTTTGCGAACTCTGGTAACGGCCAAACCTGCCCCAGTTTGGAAATAGAATGAAGAGGAGAGAAAAAATGGGGAGGACGACTAGCCAGAAGCTGTGGAAATACTGGGCTAGGACCAGCAGCTGCCCTGGCACTACTGTGCTGAGACCAGAGCATCTCAGCTGGTCAGCCCTGCGCTCAGTCCAAAGCCCCAGAGCTCTACCCACATATGGCCCGTCCCAACTCTATCACCAGCCAGACCTCGGCTGCTTTTGTACTTTCCCTCCGAAGCTGAGCCATAGCTTGTGGAACCGCAACCTCTGCCTAAGGGAGGCCCCGCAGGTGCGTGTGCCGCATACGCCCAGGGAGCGCGAGGAAGTGTGAGCGCAGAAGAGCGCCTGCAGCCCCAGATCCCACAGGGTGGGCACAGCTCTTCTTAGAGCAAACCAAGGGTCAATAGGACTTTTCTTTCCAGAACCACCATGGTTTTGCCCCACGGGGACTGAACGGAGGAAGCTGATCCCTGGCACACTAACCAGAGAGCTTCTCCTGCAGGGCCCTCAACACCCGCCTCCTTCATCTTTTTGGCAGAGAAGACCTGATGAAATATCTGCTAGTTTGGGGCAATCCCAGTTCTCGCATTTCATACTGGATGGAGATGTTACATTTTTCCTGCCATTTTGCCTGGTTACAGCAAGCATGCAGGACGCTTTTTGACTCCTAGCAATGCATTGAAGTGTATCTAAAGGCTACGTCTTTCTGTGGGATGTCCTCAAGGTGATAAAAACCTTTGAGCTGTCCCACCAGCAAACTGCAGTGCTTCAACTTTGTAGCTCATGCGAAGCACAGCGCCTTGACCAGCGGTATGTACAGCCTGATTTAACCCCCAATCAAGCGGGCGCATGAATAAAGAATTACACCCCTACAGCCAGTAGCTGTTGTGACTTGCATTGCTTTAATGGTCATCAGAGCAACAATAGTGATTAACTGGCAACTGTAAAAGCAACTAAAAGCATGGTCCTTTCTCAGTAAAGATGACCCCTGACAGAAGATGATTTCTGATACCAATTATTGTGTTTAACTAATGACTGCATCCCTTAAACAACTCTAATTCTTATTTAATTCCAGCTAGACAAATTTAAGCCATAAAAGTGATCTTCTTTCTTTGAAACACCCCTGCCATGAGCTATGTGATTAGGTTTAGCCTATATATCTGTACCCAAGGGCTGAGGTCAAATCATGACTATGGTCTCTAGTCCTTTAACTAAATAAAAGCTGTATGTTTACACGTCTTTGCAGTGATTTCACTGCTCCGCTTCTCTTGTCAAAATACCCATGTCAAATCGCAGATGGCTGGTTGGTCTGTGGCACGGGCGTTTTGGTGCTAATAACCACAGATGATACAATCAGCCTCCTTGTCACGGTTGGAACCGTCGATGCCTTGCTCACCAAGCTCTTTGAGGAAGATGTTTAGCTGCTCTGTCTGAGTTTTAGTGAAGGCTAATGTGCGCAGACAGGTGCTGTTGGTGGGGAAATAGGCAGATGTAGCTCCGCTGATGGCCATCTCAGAGGCTGGAAAGATCAAAGATGACAGCAACAACAACAAAAAAAGGCAGCTGAATTACTTAGCTTAGATTTGCCCTGATCTTTAAACAAGCGCAGGCATTCCCATTTTCCAGACTAGACTTCAACTTGGAATAAAAATGCCTAGATGATTGCTTTTGGTAAGCCTTGGGAAACAACTGCTCTAGCAACAAGGCACTGTCAACAGTAAAATATTTTCCATTAACCACAGGAGAGATAGGTTGGCCCTTTTGTGTATGTATACGCACATTTATTTTTAAATTAAGGCAATAACAATGGAGTCAGACAGCCTGCTTCAGGTCACACATTGCCCACTGGACACAATGGAAGCAGTATTAAAACCCTTGGGCTGCCACATGAAAAAGGCAGCATTGCTGGCTGGGGCCAGCTGCTGACTTTTATTGTGTGTACATACAGTGAATAGTGCAGGTGTTGGCCAATTTTGCTGAGGTCTTCGACTACTGTTGCAAGATAAACAGCAGTTTTATGTTCTACTGCTGTCTGTCCAGTGGGTCACACAGCCCTTGTGCAACGTAGGGTTTGTGTTAAGTTGATACCTATTTACTGTTTAAAAAACCAAAGTGCATCTCCCCACAAACATTGCATGCACGTCGTATTTGCTAAGCCAAACCGAAATAGCAATGCTCACCAGCCCAGGCCTTCGTGGTAGTTTTAAAGCTAACGTGATTGCTGGTTCAGCCGTTTGTCCGCTCTCACAATGGCACACATGCCAAGAAAAGAGAAACTTTTCTTTCCTCCTTTTTTTTAAACAGAACAGACAGAGCCACCCGTCCCTGTGGCCAGATGTGTTTGAGAAATACTCACGGTTACAAACAGCCAGTGCCTTTCCTCCGACAAGCTGCGTTGTCCAGGAAAACCCAGTGGCGTTGCCACATACTTCATACAGCCTACTTCTTCTGAGGAATTGAAAGTCATAATGCTTGGGAGACAAAGATGGGGAAAAAACAAACAAACGGTGTCTTAGGCTACATCATGGTAACCGTAAGATGAAGAAACATTCAGCCAGTGAAGGTCAATACAAACTCTACAACCTCTCCCTGCCCGAAGGGAGAAAAAAAAAATTAACAAGGAAAATTCTGCATTACACAATAAACACTTGTAAATTAATGAAGAGATCCAGCAGTATAGCAGCAGTAAACCATGAATATTACCTCGTTGCACATGGGTTTGCAGTACTGAGTATTGTCAATGGTGACACACACCAGCCCGCCGTTTCTAGGGGCTAGTGGGAGTGGGCACGGAGGTAGCTGCCTGCAAACTTTTGAGTGGATAAAAAAGAAAAAAAGAGAGCGAGAAAACAACATATCAGAGTGAAAGTGAGTATAAAAGTGTCCCCCTTCCCAAGCAAACCATAGGCATACTCATTGACCTGGGTATGGATGATAACTGCCCCCACTAGCTGACTTTGTCAAAGTAAGCATTTTTATTTGCTTTTTTTTCTTTTTTTTTGGCAACACCCAATTTTTCCATCACTTGTCACTGTGACAGCGAAGTCCCTGTCAGCCCGTTACACTTTAAAAGTGGCTCAAAGTGGCATTTGCATTCGCAGCACCGACATTCAGTACTATTGTGGCCAAAACTATCCAAATATTTTTTGGAAAAATATGACTGACGTGCCCGTTCCCAGACACCAAAGAGGCTCTTGCCGGAGGGCAGAGCAGGCCCTGCTGCCTCAGCGACCCCGCGCTGCTGCTCAGCATCGGCGGCTGGGCCGCAGGGACGGTGGGACCCCCCGCGTTGGTGCTGCCGTGCCTCCCAGATGCCTGCCAGCGCGGTGCGGCAGCGGGGCCGGGGGGACGGTGGGACCCCCCGCGTTGGTGCTGCCGTGCCTCCCAGATGCCTGCCAGCGCGGTGGTTAAGCACCCTTTGCTTTCTGGCTTGTTGCTGAGATGTCTTTTATCTTATTTTTTTCCCAGCTCACTCTGACTGTAGGTAAAAAAAAATTTTCTCAGTGCTTCTCCACTGCCACTTTGTTCAACACCCAGCAAAGAGGAGCATCGGTTCAGGAGGGGCCTCACATTTCTCTTGAACAGGGCGCAGGAGATCGAGTGTTTCTTGCAGTGTCCAGACAAGGAAATTGATTGAAGCTTTTTCACCCTTGGCGATCATTTCATGAAAGCATTTTGAATATTTCTATGGAGTTAGGGGAGAAAAAGTCCAAGTTGAAGAGGAAAGGCCTTGGAATTAATTTATGAAAGTGGCCAAATATTTTTTCCTTTTTTTTTTTTTAAATGCAGAACAAGAACCATCTTGAAAATTATATAGTTTTAAGTAACACTAATTTTCCCACAATGTTTTTGGAAGAAATCCAGTAACTTCTTTTGGAAACAGTGGCTAAATAGGGGTTTTCCATTATATTGAGTTCAAGAGGGAGGACTGGTACGGGTTGGGGTTTTTTTTCCTATATATGAAAAGATGCCTTTATAAACAACTGTATGTATCTTCTTTCTATATAAAACACTGGTTTGTTATTCTTATCTTCTGAATGCTGGCATCTCACAGACTTTCTCTTGTGTGTGTGTGTGCATGTGTGCGTGTAAAAATACACATTTGTGAATGCGTGTAAACAGAGAAGTTCCCGTATTTTTATCTCGCTATTGCTCTGTACCCATATAAATAGCTTTCAGTCCATATGCGTGTGCCTGTGCACATCTGTGGATAGTGCAGAGCTGTGGTAAACGCCGCAACCAAAACGCGAGTGCCTGCCATCATTGTAACAGACACCAATTACTTCGAACTTACACAGATGCAAGAAAAAGAGGAAGCGCAATTTTCCGTGGCGGCTGCTGAAGCACTACCCAGCCATGGCTAACTCTGCTTCTCGGGCTGAAGAGCTCAGGAACATCGTGGAAAGTGATGGGCAACAGTCATACAAAGAAAATAATATAATTCAAATCCCTGGGGGAAAAAAATATCTCAGACGCCTGGGAGAACGCCTCCTCGGCAAGGGCTGCCCTCGGCCTTTTTTTTTTCCTCACCCGTGTGATGAGAACGATACTCCAGGCAGAAGCTCACAGTATGTACTGATATGTGGACCCAACTCTAGCTATTATTTCTGTCTTGATGTTTCACAGACAGATGTCTCGACCATGTGTGAAAAAATGTCTTTACAGGCCCTGCCCTGGTATTTCTTTACCATTGCTGCCATATTCAAGGGTCACTGTCTGATAACTCCCTAGCCTATAGAAGGCAGGGGCATTCATTCATAAAACATAGGCTTTCAGTTGACTGGCTTTACTTGTATTTAAAATATTTAGCACTTTATATTTGAAAGTGGGAAACAACATTATACATGTGAGGCAAAAGACATAACTGTTTATGTTCAAGCCACGTTATACCTCTGGAGCAAAGCCAAACTGGAAAACACACCTACAAAGACATGGCAGGTCAAATGGCACTAATCTTTTTTTTTTTTTGCTCTTCCATCTCGGTCCCCACCC
>NW_008795249.1:1513377-1515005 GCF_000699145.1 Aptenodytes forsteri | reverse complement strand
TTGTTTTGAGCCAGGCGTTGCCGAAGCAATACCCAGGTTGTGCTTGCCCAGCCGGCGGGGCCCCGCTCCTCCCACCACCGACCGAAGGTGTGCGCAAGGCGGGTCCTGGGTTGGCTGATGCAGCCAACCTCTTACCTCAAGGGTCTCATTCATGTCATCTATGGTTGCACTTTTACACTCACTTGGACTGGCAAAAGCTCCGATTTCAGTAAAATCTGAAAGACAAACAGGAGCCGGTACGTAGCCGGTTAATAATCCCTCCCGACAGATGAACAAACCCCAAATACCGCATAACAGTACTTGTTTATGGGAATTGTGCCACTATTCTGCAGTCCTAGTGCTACCTTGTACACCTGAGGCGATCAGGCCTCAAATGTGAATAAACTGCGCAAATATTGATTTATTCTAAACAGTCAGCAATCTGATCACCTGCTTGTGGCCACCCGGGGCTGGGTTCCCAAGTGGGATCTTCATTTCTCTAAGACAGCCACTAGTTAAATAATTGTTAGTCATATTCAAGAATGGCAATGTCTTACCTGCAAGAAGCACTGCTAAACTTATAAAAACCAGCATTTTCCAGAGCGGGCAGGAGCTGAACAGCATTATTTTCTGCAGGAGATCGGGGGCTAGTTACCTGTTGCTCGTGGATCCTAAGAGCTGAGGCGCTGGAATCGGGCAGAAAGCTGCATGTCTGTGGGTCACCGGTTGTTTACAGTGTGCCTCGCTCCGAGGCAGTGCTGTGATAAGGCGTTTAGCATCGGATGGGGGGATGCACATATTGCCCAACTTGCTGGGAAGGCAGCGGAGAGTTTGCCAGCGTGGTTTAGGGAGGGCAAGGGGAGGTTTCTCGTTACCTTACTGAGGCGGTCTGGCTTCCCTGCTGCTGCCAACCCCACCGGGAAATTTTCAGATTAACTGGTTTACTGTAAACAAGTTCAGTGTATGCACACTCTGTCATGTTCTTGCTCTCTCCCCCACCCCTCCATCTGTCTGGGTTTGTCTGTCTCGCTCACACACACACACATTCATACAGAAGACGTAAGTATGCCTTACTTAAGGGCTCAACCCTGTACCTCATGCTCCAAGAGGAAGCTCAGAACGTCAGGTAATGGCTAAACTGATGTGGACCAAGGGGATGTGCTCTATATCCTGTAGCATCCAGAGTTTAGCTACTTGGGAGGGCAAGTTATGGTTTCCAATTTCCAGCTTCTGGGTTATTAAATACAGATTCAACGAAGCAGCAACAGCAACAGAAAAGGGAAAGGAAAAAATAAAAGTCCTGAGAACACGAACCTACTTTCTGTGTGTATATTCTGTCACCAACGGCCTGCTCTCTGTGTGTGTATTATAGCAGCAATTACATGATGTTTCTGTTTGTAGTTTTGTTGGTTTTTTTTTTTTTAATGGGGCCAGGAACCTCATATGCTTATATCCATTGATGGGAAAAACTGAATAGCTAGCAAAGTTGCCACAGAAGTTCAATCATTTCTACCCTATACATTTACTAGCAGATTAGTCCAATGATCTAGACAATGCTCACGTGCTAGGGGTGTGACTGACGGACCCCCATCTGTAAAACGCAGGTTTGAGAGTCGCGGCCTTTCGCCCACCAGCCTGTCACGCACACC
>NW_008795249.1:1476824-1512538 GCF_000699145.1 Aptenodytes forsteri | reverse complement strand
GTGGATGCCCCATCCCTGGAAACATTCCAGGTCAGGCTGGACGGGGCTCTGAGCAACCTGATCTAGTTGAGGATGTCCCTGCCCAGGGCAGGGGGCAGTTGGACTAGATGACCTTTAGAGGTCCCTTCCAACCCAAACCATTCTATGATTCTATGACCTCGCCTGCCCACCAAACCAGCTAGACAGACACACTCTCCCTCTCTGGCAAACTCGGTAATGGTTGTTATTGTCACCGCCAGAGCAGAACTGTTCATTTTGTCTGCAGATGTTTGGTTTTGTTGAGACAGGGACATTCTGCTTTCATGTTACATTATGCAACACATTTATTTATACAGAACTTTTTCAGGTTTCTTTCTATTTATTTTTCATCCGCTTGCTTCTGCTAGTTATAACACATTATGACCAGGAGATCCTGGAGCAGTGAAGCCAATGGCGAGGCCTCCATCGCATTAACAAAGCTGTGCCTTCTTACACCATCTCAGGGACGTCTTGATAAACAGGTATGTGTAGGACTGTAACACTTCCACAAAACAGTTCTGTGGCAGTATGAATGGTGAGTTCCTTATCGTTAGTAAAATGCCTTTGTATACATTACAGATAGGTAAAAATTCATTAGCAAAACAAGTCTTTAATAATGAAGGCCAAGGTTTATGTTTCTAGGCAGCCAGACCAACAGGACCTGGCTCCAAACACTTTACAGTTTTGAGGCTGACACACACAACAACCTTCTTCCTTGCAAGATGAGCAGTATGCTGCTGGGGAACCAGTCTCTGGGAAACGTTTGCCAATACATTCTTTAAGATGCGCTGCATTTTAAGCTATTTTCCTGCCAAAATGTATCCGGGTGTCCAACGAGGGCCATTGATTAATGCTCTAAGCCCTCAGGAGATCAGGAGCTACACATAAACCTGCTACTTGTTTGTCTCAACTTACACAGTACATATAGCACATTAGCGTAATTAATAAAGTGGATAAACTTCTGGCTTGAACAGATGAAAGTTGTGTTTGTGATGTACTTGAAGAGAATGAACGGCAACTTGTCTTTAATGATCATCACAGTCAGGCACTCTCTTTCCACCTCAACGTCTGTTTGGGAGACACTGTACAAAGGAGTTTAGTTAGGAGAGAAACATGGGGTGGCAGCATTTCTCCAGCGTAGAAGATCTAACAGGCTGCTGCTTAAACCACAAAGCTAGGATTAAGCGACTCTTGGGGGCCATACATAGGTAAGCCTGGTATTGCAGGATTAAGTTCATCCTTGTTGCCTATTGACAAACAAAACTGACCACAGAGGCTGGACGTGATCTCACATCTTCCCAACTTAAACAAACCCAGGATTAGTCCACAGTCCTTTGCAAAAAGAAGTACTTTGTCACTTTCTATGACAATATAGCACACCCGCACAGAAACGTCCCTGTCCTCAGGCTAGATCATGGCCAATCCACCGTGCACACCAGCTACCTCGAGCTGTCAGGAGGAGAGGCTGTCACTGTCTCCAGCAGGAGTAACAGGGAACCGGTACCCAGACTCAGTAGCTGAGTACTGGCGCAAACAGGGACACGCTTTCTGCACAGACTTGCTCCCGCAGCCGCGGGGGACACAGCCATCTAGCGGCTAGTTCTTCGGCGAGAGACTGATGGACAGCGTAGCGGTCCAAATTTTAACCTCATGCTATATATATATATTTGTTGATGATTTGCAGTTATTTCTATGCACTTTATTTTATTCCAGAATGACATCAAACCTAGTAAGCCGTGCAATAAACCTAACATCTGGGAGCAAAAATTACGAGAGAATACTGTATAGCACAAACCTAAGAGTTAAAAATAAAAATCTAATACCTTTTCACCAAGTTTCTGTTAATCACAAGGACTAAACAGTGATCACACATGTGGTGAAAGATAAATTCATATCACAATTCCAAAATCTAATAAAACTCAATTGTGTTGGTAAACTAAAATCCTACAAGAGTAGAAGAGGCTGAGTTGAGATGGACCATTATACTGCAACATTAAAAAAAATAGAAAAAGAGGCACCTTTACATACATGGTAGGAAAAAGCTTTTTATTCAATGATTGTTGTTTTATAGGTGAACACTTATGTTTCAAAAACATACGTAATTGAAACACAACATTAACAGCACATACCCAGTGAAGGTGATTTAAATATTACATATATGTTAACATCTTCTACACAAGAGGCCGAGATACAGTTACGTGATATTCAGCCTTCTCCCATCAAAGCAACCCCCAGCTGTATGCAGCGCTAGCTCCAGTAAGGAAATTGGACCCCAGAATTTCCCATTGTCTAATTAGAAGCAAGAGATCTGCTGATCCTTAGTCAGAATTGGGAAAGTCGTCTTTGCCTTTGCCCATGAAAGGTTTGAGGTTCAGCCATTGGTTTGCGTACCTGAGTCATACTTTGCCTTTTTCAAAAGAACCAACAGAGCAGCAATAAAAAGTAAACTGTATTTTGTTGTCTTATGCTGATTAAAAAAACAGACTCTGTCCTTTATATCTTAGATAATGAAAGACACCGAGGGTTAAAAAAATCAATTTCCAAGAAAATATCCTTTTCTTTCTTTCCATTTAAAATCTAAAATTCCTTTTGTTGAATACAAAGCTGTCAAATTTGATTTTTGGAAGCATCCCCATCATTAGCGGACTTCTCTTCCTTTCTGTTTTTAAAGGGTGACTGCTAGTGTCAAAACACAAGTTTTTTTGGCACCTCCCATGAGAATTCGTTTCTTCCAAAGTGACCATAACATGCAGTCTTCTGGTAAATGGGCTTTTTTAGGTCCAAATCCCTGTGTGTATGACAAAAACAAGAGAAAATTCTTCACATTACGATACTTCATGATAGCTACCGTTAAAATCCTGATGTTGACATCCATTTCACACCCTTAGTCAAGCACGCATATTCTGGAGATGCAAGCATACCAGTGAACACGTCCATAAAAGTGACAACAGAACTTAAATGTGAAGTACTTTAGGGCTACAGGAACAGTCCTTATTATTGAGAATTATTAATTTTAATGGAAAAGATGAAATAACCTTCAATTCCTTTTGTAAAACAAAACATATCCTTTTTCACAGTAAAGTAACTTAAAATTCTTGGAATACAAAAGTTATTTTATTTTATTTGCATTCCACATACTATATAAGGTCAAATGCTGAAAGTATATGCTTCATACGAAACTCGAAAAGTACATCTATTATCTTAAAAGATATGGCACACCGGTAGATCCATAAAAAGTATCGACTGTGAAGACTGACAGAGTGACAGAACGAGAGAAAGTCTCTTTTGTACTGCATGGAACAATGCCATGCCAGTTCATCAAGAGGCTGACTCTTACATTGTAACACCTAACGGTTTTGCAAGAAATCATTTCTAGGATGTGATCACCAAAATATTTTCCTTTTTGTGTGTTTCTATACCTGACAATGACTCCAGGCCGAAGATCAAAGTTTTTGTGCACAATGTCCAGCAGCTCTTTCTCTGTTTTTTGGGAAGTTCCATAAGTGAACAGTGAAATGGACAGTGGATGAGCTACCCCAATGGCATAAGAAACCTATGGCAAAAAAGACACAACAGTTAGCAAATAAACACGGCACCTCAGTGGGCAACAGTATGCAGCAGAAGAAAGCATTCATTCATGAACCATCTTAGGAAAACTAAGGCCTCTCCTTCGCTTCCCATATCTGCGCAACCTGTATTTGTAGAAAAAAAGAGAAAACTTTGAAAATGCTGAGGTCTCTGGATAACTTTCTTCCCCATTATCCAGTCACCCCGTGCTCATTTCCATGACAGTAAGCATCAGAGGACTGAGGGCTCAATAAATGTCCAGAAAAACAGCCAATAAAATGAAAGCTAAACGAAAAGTTCCAGCTTCAAGAAGCTGATGGGCTATTAGTGACATTACAGCGGTCTTGAACCAAGCACATCAAGGTCTTCCTTTCTTCAACCCCAAGCCATCACCACGACTGCTTCTACTACAGTGTCTCGTACGATGTGTATTCAAGGTAAAGCTGAAAAGGAAAAATCTTTTGGAGAAAAGCAGCATTCATAGCAAACCATACCTGAACGAGAACACGGCGACAGAGCCCCGCTTTCACAAGAGACTTGGCCACCCAACGGGCTGCGTACGCAGCTGATCGGTCCACCTTCGTATAGTCTTTGCCAGAAAAGGCACCACCTCCATGGGCTCCCCAGCCACCGTAAGTATCCACAATGATCTTTCGACCAGTAACACCAGCATCACCCTGAATCAGTAGAAGAATTTGTCCATTTTACGATCCCTTTTAATATAAGTCTCAAACAAGGCTATGCATCCTTCAGAAGACTACAACAACATGTCAGTCAGTTCACCACATATGGATTGCTGTGGGGTAGCTGAAGGAATGAATCTGTCTCACCGAGCTACAACGGTGGCTATAAATGTTCTTTAAAGCCCGATTCATAAGACAAGCCATTCACGAATAGCGTTTGGTAGTCAAGCAAACAGGTTTACACCCAGATAGCTAGAGCATGCACTGCCTGTTCCAAAAGTAAATATTCCAGACAATATGGGAACTTTAGTTTAGAAGTTACTTATCTACCACATCCAAACTGAATACAGAATATTGCTAACACACTACGTGGCGTATAGGAACAATTGAGAGATCTTACACTGTTAACGAAAAAATTTTAAAAGCAGGCTTTCATATCTTTTGATCAAAATCTGAAATTGTGTGACTATTAAACAATAGATGTCTTTTTTGTATTTACTATTGAAAGGTATGCCACTGCTACCTCCTACACCATTGCATGGAGCCTGGCACCCAACACTTCCAGTGCAGTATCATTACAGAGACTGTCATACAAATATGTACTAAAAACACATTTCCAATCCCTAAATATTTATAGTCTAATTTAAACTATACACAATGGGTATGGAGTAGTAGGCAGTTATAGGTCATTGGGAAAGAAGGATTACTTCTTTCTAAGAACAAATAGGTGAATATTCTTAAATATTAAATAAGGAAGCGCAGGTAACCTTCTAGCTGCCTACCCAGCTATCCTGATTGCTCCTCATAAGTACTTGATATTTTCATTTGATCTTGGTTAGCTGATCAGTACCTGACTAATCGTCTGACGCCCCGATTTACTAAATGCTTAAGCCCTCTGGTGTGAATGGAAACATGGTCAAATTTGAAATTCAGTCTCCACCTGTGCAGGCAGGTTTGAAATGCTTTGTCTACAGAATATCATGTCAGTAAAATTCAACTACTGGAATGTTTGCACAGCAAACACAAGTGGAGAGTCAAAGTTTTTCTTAGAAAGACTGTGCATATACACAGAAGAAAACCTTTGGCACTGTTTGTTCCATTCTACTAAGAAAGCAGCGGGATGTAAATCTGAATTGCAGATAGCTGAGCTTGTCTAAAGGATCCTGTCCTCCTGGGGTTCTTCTGCTTGACTCAAACCTTAATTTCTGATGGCACAGACAGTTGCAACGAGAACACCTTGTGTGCCATCATGACTTGACTGCAGGACCGAGTGAGAGGAAGAGAAATGGACAGGTGAAAGGAAAAAAAACACCTCTCTAACTTCTAAAGGTGCTGAAAGAGCACAAATGCCTTTTTAAAGCGTGTGGAAGTCACTTTTGCGACGAGCTGTAATGTCCTCACAGTACCAGCGGGTGTTGCTGTTGGGAAAACGGTGATAGCAGCAAAATTACTAATTTTGCCATAGCCAGAATTCAAGGTACCACCCTGCTCAAAAACATAAGGTGGAAATCCCAAGTGAAATACGTGTGTCTTCCTTAGATGAACTGAGCTGGAGATTAAGACAGCCTTCCATAGCTAGCGTTGTTAAAAGTAAAACTGAGTAATACTCTTATGAAAAGTAATCAGAAAGTTCAAGACATAAAAGACAAGGAAAGAAATAGTTACTTTCTGGTTGCTGCAATGCTATTGTAAGTTGCACAAGTGACGATAGCAGTTTTAAGGCCACGGACACACAGGCAGATTGACCCACACAAAGCAATCTTATCCCAGGTTTAAAAGGCTGCAAACATACACTGCAACGTGCCTGTGTTTGTATGCGCAAACATAAGCAATACAGTTCCACCACAAGAGTAGAAAAGCTATTCCTGGCCGGCTTACCAAATGTAATTCTATTATATTTTTAAATGGGTGCAGTTCAGTGCACACCTGAAAATTTTCGTATGTGTAGCCTTGTTTTTGCAAGTAGCTATGATTGCTGCATTGGTTCATTTGCTCCAAGTTACAGCTCAAGTTTGCCTCTCCATTTGTCCGTAGTCTAGGATGCCAATGATACACAAAATTACAGTGATACAACCAATGCAACTACACAAAAATATATTTTTTGTATAATCATTATTATAATGATTAATCTCAACACCTTCGTGCCTGTTCCATGGCACTAATGTAAAAAAGACACAGCACCTTAAAAATAATTCTGGCAAATTCCAGTAAATGAATTAATTTGAACAGCAAAGGAAAAACAATGTCTACTTGGATTTGTTGTAAAATTGGACCTAATTTCAGGAAGGAGCTTTGGAATTTTGCTGTGACAGTTGTGAAGGGAACTGAAGACTAAAACATTGGGAATGGTGAATTTGTTTTCAAGAACCAAATCTCAGAAGTCCTGATGCTACAGAGAGCGGTAGTTCTGCCTGATTTCTGTGAGCGCAGGATCAAATTATAAATCCCAGCTCCTGCATTGCCTAGATAAAGCAAAAGCAACATTTATTTTCTCACCAGGAGAAGCCTATCAGGGGCTGATTTTTCAGAACGGATGAACACCTTCGGCTCTCGTTGGTGTCAGGCGGAACAGTGCAAACTGTGCAGATCTGCAAACCAGGTTCACTGTAAGAGAAGTAAACCTTCTCTTGCCTTCTCTTGTCCATCTCTCTGGAAGGCATGCCTTCCATGAGAAAGGATCGCGTGTCTCACTCGGTGCTGGACTCGAGAGGGTTGGAGGAAACCCAGAGCTGGGCCGTACGTTCCACACGCAATGTAAGATTCAGCTCAACCTGCCTGCCTAGTCACAACGCGTGTATGATATAACCGTGCCCTCAAAGGTTACTTTGGAATACAGCACGTGAAACCCTGGGTGCTTCTCCCACATACAACTGCCGCTAAAACTTCCACTAGACAGCTTGCTTCTCACGCCTTAGGACGGACATGCCAAAAAGCTGAGCATTTCTTTTAAGACAATGGCAAAGGCAAGCTGATAAAAGCACCAAAATAATACAACACAAACCTGAGGCCCTCCAATAACAAAACGCCCACTAGGTTGAAGGTGATAAATAGTTTTCTCATCCAAGTATTTTGCAGGGACAACAGCTTGAATCACACGATCCTTCAGGGTTCTGCGCATAGTCTCCAGCGAAATAGTTTCATCGTGCTGCACAGATATCACAATGGTGTGCACACGCACTGGGATGACTGCTCCGTTCTCCTGGATGTACTGAACCGTGACCTGAACAGAACAGGGAAAGGGAGGAAGAAAAAAAACAAAGTTGCTATAAAATGTATTACTGGCCTACATCAAATGTCATGCTATGCTATTCCAAGAGCAAAATTGTAGCAAAATGTCAACGCTGACATTACAATGATCACTGCTCACGTTGTTGCCACGGTATGAGAAATGAAGCCTACTTTCTCATTCTTCGTTTTTGCAGCGGTGAGAAAAAAACCAGAGACCCAGTATGGACGATCTGATTTTCTATGAAATTGTCCAAAATGGGTCTTTCGGTTGGGATTTCCAGCCAAGCTCCCAAGCCTCAGAAATTTACGTTCTCAGTGCATCTTCAAAAAAGCCAGCCCGAATCCCTAAATACATATGTTAAATGTTAAATGTTTCTTGACAGGTAGGTGGTTAAGTGCTCCTAGCACTCTGCTACAGGTTAACCTGTAAGGAGACGGTATCATAAGCAGTGGAAATGCTTTATTTGCTACTTGTAGGCTATATATCTGCTACTTGCAGGTTATCCTGATACTCTGAACACCTTCAATTGCTGTCTTTAAAAATATTTAAGATTTCTGGAAATGAAAAAGTGGTAGTTTTCAACTATCTGGACTATCCATAAGTGTCTGGAATGCTATTGCGTTAGTAAAAGAGGAAAAACTGGAATGAAATTAGTATTTACCTGTGTTTTAGAGTCAGGCCTCAGCCAAGGAAGCTCTCCATTACGCCTCAGCTCTGCTAGCCTGGCATTCAGTTTATGAGCAAGAATAATTGTTAGAGGCATACATTCTTCTGTCTCATCTGTTGCATAACCAAACATCAAACCCTACAGGAGGAGAAGAGATACTTCAGTCACTGCTAAAAGCACCACAACCAAAGGCAACGAGATTTCATCTGAAGCAAAGAGTAAACAGTACCCTCAGGTATACTTTCTACTATTTTACATTACAGTCCAAGAAGCTTAAACTCAGATCAGGCTCCAACATGTTATAGTGCAATGAGAAACAAACCACGTTCCTAGAATTTTTCACTGAAAGCCTGAAGGTTTACACGTTGAGCTGGAAACCTGGGCAGAAACAGAGACATTTCTGCGAAAAAACATCAGGTTCTTTCCTAGGAAAGGAAATCTGTTTGAGCAAAAGAATTTCAGGACTATTCTGTCATAGTGTTATCGTTAGCCTGGACAGGTTGTAGAAGCTTTTCTGTATGAATACAGACACATGTATACTGCAGCTCAGATCTGACATGTCAGTGGAATGGGATTTGAATCCTACGTAAAGGAGGTACCGTTCAACAGTCTAAGGCACCTGCCTCAGATTCGCAGCGCCACACACTTCTAGTCACAGCTTCTAGTGTTATTCAGTCCCGTTCCCTGAATCAGAACATTATTTGTTAAATAGAGTTAGCAGCATCTTCTTTCTCCTTATCCAGTGTATGTTGTGATACAAAAAAAATAAAGACGGGAAGGTACTTTGATACAATGGGAAGGGAGGCCATCAAAGTGCCAAAGAAAGTCAGGTATCTTTTCATCTTATGTAGTATTATGTCCCCATGACAGCATAAAAGCATTTTAATTTAGTCCTCAAGGGTTTTTTGAACAATATTAGCTTGGCTCCTGGACTCCGATATCTCCACTTATGGTTCTCAACAGCATTGTTATAAACTAGATATTACTACTAATGATAACGACTGTAAATGTTAAACTCGCTCATACTGGCATCAGTCAGAGTACGGAGTTTTTATGTTAGCATCTTTCTCTTGGGAACACACCATAATTACCTACATGTGTTATTTAGCTCATAGAAATGCAGGTTGGACAGCCTTAATTATGTGGAACACCTATTACAACAGCTGCCTCTGGGAAATAAGACAGAATTGAAAGTATTCTGGCGTATTTGCCTTCATTGTACTAGTGCTGCAGACAGTTGAAACCCCCTAATTTTTTGCTGCGTAAAATCTCAAGAGCTCTGTGAAAATGAAAAGATCCTTTGTTTATTCCATCTTACAAGACAAGTCTGGCTGCGAGATGAATGGTCTAATGAATCTAAAGCTACTCAACAAAAACATGAAATCATAAGCAAAAAACCTTTGTTAAATTCTAAAGGACACATCCTCAGCTACTACAAACTGCCAGAGCCCTCCTGACTTGCATGGAGTGCTGTAACAAACACCAGGCAAAAGTCTGCCCTCAAAGAACTTCCAACTGTTTTAATAAAAGTATGGTTTTTATTCTGGGCTAGCCCAAGATGGAAGTGTGGAAATCTTCACATGGATTTTGATTTAGAAAATGGGGCAATGAGATGGGGCAAACTTTCCACTCAAACAGCTCTGATGTTTTAGACGTCATATCTACCTGATCTCCAGCACCAACATCCTCTTCATCCCTGTGTAGATGAACACCTTGGGCAATATCAGGTGACTGCTGTTCCAGCGCCACTAAGACATTACAAGTCTTGTAGTCAAAGCCTATTTGGAAAAAAGAATAGCGGCAAGTTAAGCTTTTTCTGTCACAATTCAGGAAAGTAACACGGAACCATATGACAAAATTTTCATTCTGAAGGATACCGCATTCAGAACTCACAACCTAACCGCTATTTTCAGTTAAATTTTTTTGTCAACGCAGCACTTGAAACCTTTTTTGGGAGGGGTTGGGGCATATAGGCTTGCCTTTATTGCTTGTTACTGCTTGTTTTCTCTTGCATTGGCACCCTGCGCCAAGCCAATTCAGATTATGAATTGCTAACTGCAGAAAACTAGTCAAAAAAGTAAATAATCAGCCTCTCCCAAATAAATAGTATTAAAAACCTCTACGTAAATTCCTAGAAGCTGATGTTTTCAGCAACTGAAGGCTCTGCTCTCTCATACATTATTTGTAATACACGTAAAACAGTGTCTGTACATAAATCTCTCATGGGAGTTTGTGTGAGAGCCACAAACAGAGAAAAAAACAGATTCAAGTCTCACAGCAAATCTGGAAGTGGGGATTCAATTTACATTACTTTCAAAGACCAAAAGGAAGGTTTTAAAAAGAAATTGAAAGACTTACAGAATATTGTGGCAAAATTTTCCACCTGTTCCTAGGTATATTAACAGCAACTTGCTTCTCTCCAAATCCAACCTTTCCTAGAACTGTAGCTACTGGCAGCTGCTGACCAAACTCATGTTCAGCCAATACAACATAAATACATGTCCATATGCATATGATCCATTTGAAGAATGCTCTTCGCCCTCTTTTAAACGCGCGATGTAGAGAAGAAAATTATAGTTCTGTGTGCAATTGTTTGTCTTAGCTTTTTGTTTTCCTTCTGCATAGAAATTGTTTTTTACTGGGTCACTGCATCTCCCCTTATCATTTTTGGCAGTTAGGATAAAAAGGAGACTTACGACCTATTAGATTTGCCAGCATTTTCTGAAAGCACTGCTGTTACGTGATGGTGGAGGTAATCTGCAGCTGTGCTTCTAGAATATTCTCCCACCACAATCTCCCTGTAAATTCACTAGCCGTTAAAGGACTGCAGGAAACAACTTTCTTTAACCGAAAGCTCTTAAAAGATACACTTCACTGTAACAGTATACTTGGAATATTTGTAATGTACAAACAGATACACGGCAAATCAGAAAGTTAAATGTGTCTGGTCTATAAAGCATTTTGTCTTTTTTATCGTTTGTACGTTACACAAACCGGATTTGGACTGCACACTCCTCGGCGTAGGAGGAGTTGTTCAGAGCTAACAGAGCACCTTGCACAGTGAGAACCTGCTTTACACCTGGGAATTCTAGATGCTACCACAGTACAAATATACGATGGTACGACGCAATGAACTAGGTTTCTTCTTCCCTCTCTTTCTCACCAAGATGCATCAATCGGCTTGCCAAATTAATAACCGAGATTCGAGTTCTCACAAGTTTGGAGGAGTGGTAGGTTCTGTGGCTCAAGCTGCAGTTAACTACTCTGCCCTAATACCACAGTTCCAAGTATATTCTGCCTAATCCCTTTCAGTTTTAACTAATATATGATGGGTTTTCTACTTACTGGGATAAAGCCAGAAAGTGTATTCACGTAGCACCACGTAAGCAGCTTTCACGCAGGACATTCAGTTTTTATCAGGCTTGCTAAAGCCCATGCATGGAAGTGGTGACAGACCTGTTTGCAGTTGCCTATTGCTTGCTCTTCAAGGATTTCATGAGTTTTTCCACCAACCTTTAGCTGAATCATCATAGCCAATATGTCTAATTGCATCTCGGACAACTCGTTGATAATCCACAATAGCATGAGATGTGATCTCCCCACAGAGCAACACCATTCCTGTCTTACACACTGTCTCTGAAAAGAGAGATGAAAACAGGATTGCAACAGTAGAATAACCCAGCCCACTGTGACAAATAACTATGTGACGATGGTGATTTTGAGAGATCTACTGGGTATATACAGTATATAAGTCCTTTCTACCCATATTTTTAGCAATATTAGCTCCTTCGACAACAAATTCCTTTCATATTCACCATATGTCTGAAAGTAAGGAAAAGACTAGTATGTCCAACTTACAAATGGGAAAGTCAAAACACTGAGCATGATGCAGTGATACGCACAGATTTTAGGGAAATGTAGCATTAAGCTGTGATTCCTAAATCCACTTAATCCTTAATCACTCTAAGATACATACGGAGGCTAAATAAATCTCATCAGTGATGAAATATTTTGAAAACCTGCCTCCAGTCCCAGGAGGAAGAATCTGAAGATGGGATTTAGTTACATAATACATGAATTGGGGTAATGACCTGAGGGTTGATGGTACAACTCTTTCTGAAGAGATTTCAAAACACAAGGAGTTATGGGGACTTGGACTGAAAAATTCGTACTTTATGAAATACAGTCAATGAACTTTTCAACAAAACATTCAAATAGTCTTTCAAAAATCCACTGTAATGAAGCCCAGTCTGTTTCTCCCAGGAAAATTCAGTCCACACACATAATTAACTATCCCACCATTCTACAGGCTCCAGTCTTTATAAAAACTTTTACCGTTTCTTCTCATCTCTCCTTCTCTTGAAGACTGTAATTCTTATGTAATTTTTAGAGAGTAAATTGAGTTAGCAAATGATAGCATCAAGCGCTATGCAAACATCATAAGAAAAGAACGGTGACTGGGTGATGACTTAAAGCAAAGCAGCAAACAACTTACCACAAGCAACCTTGGCATTCGGGTCCTGTTTGAGATGGGCATCTAGTACAGCATCGCTGATTTGATCGCAGATTTTATCTGCAAGGCATCAAAGCTGTGATTCAAAACCATAGCACTCAATGCAAAACACGGACTGTTTGCATCACTTTGAATAGGTAGGTGTTTCAGCAAGGAATTCTTTTACTACTTATTACTGGAGATTTAAGCTAACTAAGTAGAAAGACATATGAAACATCCTGCAAGCAAAGCCAGTAGATACAATGGGGAATTTACTCCATGGTGCAAACTAATACTGACTACAACTTTACCTGTAGTTTTCTGCACTTAGGTGTGAAACAAGTATGTTATACATAGAATTACCTGAGAAGCTAAGAGGCTTTACTCCCAGCCTTCTCCTTCTCTAACACCACAAGCCAATACAGCATGCACTCCGCATCAGTGGTATTCTAACATGAAGGTGATATTCCACCATCAACTTCCATCTGCCCAACAGAAAGTTAGAACGAACCTGAAGAACACTGCTGGTAAAGCCTGAGCAAGAGTTTAGATCACTGCAGATAATGCACAGCTCAGAGTCAAGCGCCCGTTTCAGGTTTGCTGCCTCTCACTGCTCCCTACCACCCTGCAGTGCCATCTCCTAATAATCCCTGCAACCCACCTAAGACAGGGGAGAGAGCAGCGCGCACAGAAGCAAGAAGGGGTTACCAACAGAAGTTTGCCTGAGGTAATTCTTGAGGATTATCTTCAGTTACATCCCAAATACAAAGGTTTCAGCTCAGGTTTTTCATAGTAATCTTTTCTCTTTTTCTTTCTTTTCTTACCTTTTTAATGACTAATGAATCCTAATCAAATAATGTAGCTATTCTAATGAACACAAAAGGGCAGCACCCATAACAATGCCTTCCATGTGAAAATGGTAATTTTTCTCATGTATTTTAATTTTATTGTTCTTGAAAAATGTCTGATATTGCATACTGTGTTTAGAGGTTGCTGTAACCTGCTGTGTGGCAAAATAATCTCCCGCCTTGCCATTTGCAACACAATCTGTTGGAAAGCGATGTTTTGTAAGAGTATGTCATTAGAGACTTTTAATACATTTAACCTCAATTCAAAATAAATTCTCATTTATTTTCATGAGGAAGGTGTACATTTAGCTAAGAGGAACAAATCAAAGACTAGAGAACTAATGTGATTCTGACACTCTTATCTCCCATATTAACCACTTCAACACAAAAAGAATGAACACAAAAGACAATTAGCAAATGTAGGCTGCATGGGAACTTTCAGCCTTGCAAGAACTGTACATAGATTACTAAATTTGGGACAATTATTACCAAACAGGAATCAGACACCATTCTTGCAATTTAGTTAGAAGTCCAAATGAAACTTGTTTAGCAAGACTGGGGACAAAGGTGGCAGGAGTGATTAAAATGTATCTCTGCTTGCTCTCTTCAAAGTTTTCATTTTTATAAGGAAATACAGCCATCTTTTCAAGCATAAAAGCAAACATTGTTGACAAAAATATGTAATTTTTGATTACCTGAGTGGGACAACACAGCAGCTGGGATAGGATGACCTTCTTAGTGCAGGTCCAATGCCCTGCAGTAAACTCCTAGTGACCGGGACTACTTTGTAGTCTTTTTTTCACCACCCGGAGTTTCTATGCCAGGAACAACCTTTATCCCTGTCCTCGTTCCACATGAAACATGTCTCACTTGCATTAGATACCAGCGTCCCATGCTGGGACATACAGGGATATTATATGCATTCTTTCCAAAACAGTCAAGAAGAGTACAGGTAATCCCACATGACTAATTCATCCTCATTTCTCCTCGTGGCACCTATCTGGTACAAAGAACCTTATGTTGGTTTTGCATGCTGTGGTTGAAATTAATCTATGAACTAAAACTTTCATGAAATTTTCAAGGGAGCATTAGCCATAGTAGGCAGTGAAATCAGTAAGTGAAGATATAACAGGATGTTTTCATGTTTTGGGTTTTTTTTTTGTATGAACTGTACCATTAGTATCTACAGTATTTCATGGATATTGATAGGTAGAAAAGCAGCTCTTTTGCTTCCCTGTCAGAGAAATAACACAGCCAACATTCATGAACAAAAAGCGTAGTCCACATTTACAGAAGGGGAGAGTTTGTCTCACAAAACTGTTACTCTGAAAAGATCATGATAGAAAACCAGATGAACAGTCACCCATAGAAATGAAATTATCTCCATACAACAGCATTGGTGAGACTGCTACAGAAATACTAGATTTTGGTGGTGGTATTCCAAAGACGACGTTAAGAAGCTGCAGGAAGGTTTAGGACAGACTGAGAAGAATGCCCCAAAATCAGAAAAGTACATCTTCCAGGATGAAATCAGTCAAGCTCACTCTAGTTTTGAAAGACTGAAGGAAAGGCATCCTACCAGAGGAAATCCTAACAGGCATTGGGATGACAGTCTCTAAGAACCTAAAAATAATATGCTGAGAGAAAAGTTTTTGCCTGATAGACAATAATGGAACTGCAGTTGATAGCTGGAAATTAAAGAGACAGATAAAGATTCAATAAGGAAAATCTTAAAAGGGTGAGAGCCATTGAAACCATTCATCTAGAGGAATGCAGGATTCCTTGTTCCTTCAAACCTCTAGATGAAAATTGGGTATCTTTTTAAAAGGTATGAATGAAATTCAACCATCATTTACTAGCGTGTTTGAAGAATTCTTGCATGAAATATTATTACCTGTGTGTGAAGGTCAAACCAGATTATATATAAGAGGTTCCTTCTGGTCTTTAAAACCTATGCGAGAATTTAATCAATTAAAATAATAAATTAGAACAATTTAATCTACTACGCTGATAGCACACCTTTAGATTAAAATAGGCTGAGACAAATCAGTTTGACAATTCATGCCATATCTGATTGTTGGTGCAACAGCCAACAGTTCTAGTGCAACTAGATCCAAATACAGATACAGATACGCCTATCAAGACTGGAAAGAGAAATCTAGCTGGATGATTGACTGATTAATGCATTAAATTAAAGGCATGTCTATTAGTAAAGGTCTCTGGTGTAAAATAAAACCAGGCGTTCTATACTTAGCAATGCTTAGCAGGCTTTGTGCACACTTCATTGTTATTTAAATTTCTCATCTCAACCGTCCCATTTCTCTTATTAGCCGCTAAATGTGACAGGATATGTTGGTCCATTATTTCCTTCCTTTTTTTTTTTTTCCTTCTCTTTTGGAAACAGGGAAAGCATAATGGACCACCTCTGGTGAGGCATTATCGTCTAAAAAAATGATGTAATAGGTAAGAATTCGGTTCATGCATACCTTCATGTAGTGAACTACTATGCAATAGGATAAATATTGCAGAAGGGATGTCCAGGCTGAGGATTTCTTGACTAAGCAGGAAAGTATTAGATAACCATGAATTCCTTTAATGAAATCCAATCATCCCACAGACCCAGCCTTATGGCAGAGATGCCAACTGGCCGTAAACCAGCTCTTGCTAACTATAAAAGGAATGAATGAGTCCAGGGGAGCTGATGATAAACCCCACTCAAATGCCCAGTTGTCAAATGATGACGTAAAGGAGGCGTTCAACAACAAAAATGATCTCCAATAATTAAAAGGAGCTTCACAGTTTTCCAGATAGTTGGACATAAGTTTGTTACATCAATCTAGACTATGTAAGAGCCCAACACAAGCCGTGACATCTGCAAGTTCTCAGGACCTCCCCAAGAATTCAGTTTCACAGATTCACCACATACCCCCCAAAACAATCTATGAACAGCAGTAACAACTGAAAATGTAATTCAAAAAAGCTCCGCCCTTTGAAGAACAACAGGTACAACCACACTTCTGGCTTTGATGGTGTAGTAAATATAATAAACATTGAACATTTCAAAAGGTAAGGTTGATTTTCCTAAAAACCTGTGATCATCAACATAACATTAGGTATTTTTAATGATACATTATTTATATCAACAGAAAAAAAATTTTTAAACTAGAATGTGAAATTTTATATTCAAAATATATTCTCAGTTTTCTGGTAAAAAAATAAAACAGTCAAGGAAAGCAGATACTTATCGTGAGCACTTCATCAAAAAATAAGCTTTCCAGCAAAAAAAGTTTCACTAGAAAGACTTTGAATAGCTGAATTGTGCTGTATTACATTTTTCCTATTTAAAAGACTCTTGAGGAGTGCTGATAACTTCAGTGCTAACACTACACTGTTTAAATATCTTGTACATCTGTTCTCTTTGTTCACTACACAGTTTACTGAAGTATTATGTATATTGTTAAGTATATACAATATTAGATATTGTTAAGTGTATATAATGTTAGATATAAGACATGCAAGCATCAACTTGCTGGAAAGATCTGCATTTTCTGGGGGTTTTTTCTTTTGTGATTTTTTTTCTGTGAATATTCAGAAGATAGACGTATGTTTTTAATATGGTTGAAAATCTGAGGGTGCTTTTAGCAGTTGTTTTCTCTTATCTTTTTAAAGACATCCCTTGATACTTACTGGAAAACTGAATGACATTCTGTTTGCAGGCAATTCCACCTGAAGTCACACCAGATAGGGGAAGGAATTAATCCTAAGTGGTTTGGCACCTGTAAGACATTGTGGGTCAGAGAAACACACAATGCCTTTCGAAGCGCAGTGAAACCGTTGTGCAGCACGGACAGACACTACTGGACAAAGCAAAATGGAGCAGTGACAAAACCCAGCTATCTAAAAAAAAAAAATCTTCCTCTTCCCCTTGCTGCTATCTATGTGCTTTTATTATATTGAAATGAAGAAGTCACATGTAAGTCTTCAGAGAGTTTGGCATTTACCCCACTAAATGCCAGGATTAAAGACCTTCTGGAAGGAAGTCCCAAATTTTATACCCAAGTGATTTTGAAGAATTTGGACTGAGAAGATGGGATAAACAGAGTCTTCTATAAAGGCTTTGGGGAGCATCGGTAATACCTGTACGTTAATTATTGCCAGCAATTACTTGCTTCTATGGAATCGGGGCTTCTTAGTGACGCACAGCTCTTAGGCATTGCACAGGTATAAGGCAGTTCTCTGTATACGCAAAAAAAAAGCACGTAATTTCTCCTGCTTTGTTTATTAAGAAGGAGGTCTCCATTAAAGCATTCGATCCTCAGCTAATACAATCAGAACAATTCAAATTTCCACCAGACAAAGATCTGGTTCAGGATCTTTACTTCACGTAATGCCCTCTAGCAAAATTATACTGTCACATACAGAAGAGAAATAATCAAGAACACACGAGTTATCCATTTGGTATCAAACAGAGGAACTCAAAGCTCACAATAAAATTCTAGCGCTACTGATAATGTCAGAAGCCCAACTACAGCCTCAGACACCGGGCCCCATTTTAAGAAACAGCCAAGATTTTCCTGGGAGATAAAAACCTAATGGCACGCCTACACCTCCCGTGTAAAACCACAGGCAGGGAAAAGGGGGGTTGGCCAGGATGTTAAGGGTGAGCAACTTGCTGTCAGAAACGAGGGCTATCGCTGAGACGATTAAGAGCTATTGCTGGGCTGTGCTCAGGAACACGAATTTGCAGGACCACCCAGAGTTGCTCACTGTCCTCCCTTGGTCGGGAAAACGTGGATCTTTCCTTTGCCATAGGCGTTTGGGTTTTCAGTACCCTACACGAAGACCTCGACTGTTTAAGAAAGTATAAGCATCACAGTCTTGAAAATGTCTGAGTAAATTTCAGCTTCCCGCTCCCCCTACAATAAGCCTCTTGGGTTCCCACTTTGCATCTCACAGCACCCAGAGATCTGGCAACCTCTGCCAGATGAGAGGCTGTGCACAAATCTAACAAGTGCTGACATGGTTTCTCAAAGGCCTGCCTAGTATTTCAGCGCAAGGGGAAAATAACGCCCATGGGGCTTAAAAGAACCTACCGTGGGCCAATAGAGTTTTGGGAAAAAAAGAAGGGAATGTGAATAAGAACTAAAAAATAGGCCACATTCCAAAACAAGAAACAAGACAAAAAAAGACTTGGTAAAGGAAGGCAACCAAGGGACAAAGCTAAACCTGGGGACTCAGTTGAACTCTGCCTGTTCTGAGACTTACCTATTACTGCCCCGGGGGGATTAAAAATAATGATTAGAGTAGCATAAACTGTGACCTGTCATCTTTGGAAATACCATCATCGATTTAAAATTACCATATTGTATAATGTTATTTTTCCTATGGAACTACCTTGCGCTACAGATGCTGGATATAATTATATATAAATTTGAGATGGGACCTATGTCCCAAGGACCGAATGTGGTTGTCATTTTCTGACTGTGTTACATCAGAAAGAACCCCAACTGGCTTAACTTGCTGTAGCTGCCTTGACATTGACAGAGATGTACTCAATTGCATCAGCCATGGATTTGATCTGCAGTAATAAGTTAATATTATAGAAGAGCATCACAATTATAGACATAAAATTCTCACTTCTGACCTTTTTATTCTCTGCTATGTCATTCCACCCATTTATGATTTACTCACATAACACGGAGTACAGACCTGAAAAAGCCTTATTATAGCAAAAGGCACAGGACGCCAAATCGGCTTCTAAAATAAATACACTTTTCAGGACATCAAACAGTCTATTGTCCCCTGGCCTCACTTGGGGGAACACTTGCTGTTGACATAAGGTACATGTTTATGGCGGATGAACATTTGTTTTCAATAAAATTGAACTAAGGTCTGCTGACCATACCTAAAGTTTAGCAAATAACTGTCCACTATTTGCTTAAGCAATTCCATATATTGCATCAGATGAAGGAATGGGGGGAAAAAAAAATCAGCAACTTTGCCATGTACAGCTGCTGGGACCATTGATTTTTAAAGGCTTTAAACTAGCCTGCTTAGAGATATTCCTGTTGTGGGTGACAACAGTTTTAGAGCATAGCATATATGCCGGACAGTTTCACAGGGCCCATAAAGCTATGGAACTCGAGAAGCAAGCTATGCATTCTTAGCCGTACGTGAAACTTGAGTCTATCAGAGATGCAGTAGTGTCTCCACAGTAATACTGAAAGAAATCCAGATGAAAAGGAAGAAGCAGCAACCATAAACCCCACTGCCCTCCTCACTGTAACACACACCCTGCAAAGGCACGTAAACTCCTGTTGGAAGCACCCGAGTTATAGCGGTTTTATAGTCTGTACGGACAAGGTCCAATAGAAATAAAGCGAAACGTGCCCTGTTATTTATAACTTCTATAATCAGATTAATAGCAGATGAATTCTTCTTCAGGCTTTTAAAAATTTTTAAATGAAAATATTACTCTTTTTACGCATTCGCCAGAGCTGGTTTCTTACCTGGATGTCCTTCTCCCACCGACTCCGATGTGAACATGAAAGCCCCTTCATCATCCAGCGTGTAATCACATAAACCATCCACTGGCCCATTCATGACTGTGATGCTTTTCCTGATGGATTATTACAAACAGTGGTTGAAGAGTTCTACCGTTAGTGCCTTCTCTTAAAGGAGAAGGTTCTTTATCAGCAGGACCGTCGCTGGCTTCACCTACTACCTCTTACACTAACTTGGGTTTCAGCGTGTGGAATCGGCATGTGCCTGCATCTGCGTACGCGTGCAAGGAGTATGCATGTGCCTGAAGCCTGTATCCCTACCTAGCCTGATCTGTCAGTCCCTGAGCTGCTCCTATATATGGAAAAGTGAAAGTGCCTAGATAATCATGTGAGGAAAATGGAAGAGCCCATTTATTGGCAGGGGAGTTAGTTAACTTCAGGGTGTTTCACTAATTAACTCAGTTCTTGGAAACATTCTGGATCCAACCCGTGCAAGATTGGTTATCTTAGCAACTCAACTGAGCGTGAAGTAATCCAGGAGCACTGGTGACAGTTCAGGTCAGCTGCTTCTTCAGTTCGTCTCTCCCCTAATTCTGGGATCTATGTTGTGCTTCCAGCTGTGTGTTGTGGTTTTACAGGGATACATAAAAAATCTGTAAATGCGTGTCTTTCCTAGCAAGAGACTGGAAGAAGTTTGCTCTGCATCATATAACTGTATTTTCCTTTTACTTTTTCATCTCTTGACAAGTAGAATTCTCTCCTGAAATGTTTTTTTTTTTCATTTTCATTCATTCTTCATGCACATTTGAGAGACGAAACATCTGATAAGATCTAGCATGACGAGCGTTTCTCATCTATGCAGACCTCTCCCTTCAGCCTTTGCTTTGCTTTTCCTCTGTCCTCTCTTGTATTAATTCAGATCCATCTTCTCTTTTCGTATCATATTCTCATATTATATTCCATAACCCTTAGAAACACACTAGCTGCCACATCCGAGTACTCAGTGCTCAGCTCCGCTGCTGAAAATTTCTCCTACAGTCAGATGGCTCACGCCTGGAATATGCTGATGGTATGACAGGTATGAAGACAGATGGCGTTCCGTGGGTATACGTGCTATTAAGTTAGTATACAAAAAAACAGGTAAACATACCCAGGGGGCAGATCCAGAAAACGCCCAGCACTACTGCACCATTATAAAAAAATGTAATTATTCTTAATCCCTGTACAGAAACCATTCTAGTCTCAATCTCAGACCAAATCATTGGTCTGCCAAAATAAAAATTTCCCTTTACTTCAATGAACACTGAATCATACTCTCCTAATCGTTCATTTAAATTACCTGATACTTGGATTGGAACAAGCAACACACCGCTTGTTCCATAGCCCCTGCAATTTTGACAGCAATGAAATCCTTATCACTCTTCAGTCGACAGTTTACTTCAAATCTTTGGTCAGTATTATTTTAAAAGATCACTTTCTATGGCCCCTTGGATTCAAATTTCTGCATTGCTACATATTTATGTAAGATTTCATTAGAATTTTCACTTTCTGCCTACATTCCTGAAAACAATAACCAATGCCTGTGAATGTTCACCAGTAGTCTGCTGTAGCGTTGGCCCCTCTCTAATTATCATTGACATGGAATCGTTCATTTCAAAGACACTCTCTTGGTTTTCTGTTGTACAGAATTCATTTCACGGAATGAAAAGCACTGGTTTCACTTTAAAAATGTAGAATTCACACATCAGACACACATTATGAGGCATAGCTTTCTCTGGAGTAAGCTGTCATCACCCCACTGACAGGAAGATTCTGTCCCAGCCTGAATAAATTACGCATTAACACCACCTAGAAAAACAGAAGTTGTAAAAAAAAATAGAAGACCAAAGAGTGACTAATTATATTAACCCTAGTTAATGGGTAACATTCAAAAATTATATTAACTTTTAAAGCAAAAGAACACCAGTGATAAGCATTCATTCTTAAATGCAGATTTTTTTTTCTCTATGGAAGCACAGAAAAACATGATGGGAATGGATGAAACACCTCTGGCAAAAACTCTTTTTGCACATGTAAGAGTTTTGACTCTAATTCTACGAACAATCCTCCAGCAAAAGCAGACAAGATTGAATATTGTCAGTCTGTGAGTTCCACTCTCTCTTGCTTCTGGTTTTGCTTTTTCTTGGTTTTCAATGCCACTGAAGGACAGAAATTGTAGTTTGGGAATCAGCATTCTTTTTTTTCAGGTAACACTTCAGCAGAATGCAGAAACAGGCCTCTCACATAATCCTCTTATCCCATATAAAAATGAAAAACCGCGCGCTCTTAAAATGCTGGAGAGTGCAAATAATTTGACATACATAAGTAATGAGTTTGCAGGCCCATTGTTGATTTTGCTTTTACAGTTCCTCTTTTTGGACTGACTTCTGGCTAGTTAAATGCATTGGTGCTTGAGACCTTTGGAGGGTCACCCTTCGTTAAAATAGCCTCTCTGCTAATAGCGTTCTAGAAACGCTACACAGCTGCATTTCACGTAACTTGTGGAAAACCTCCAGCATGAACCGCTTCCAGGTGTGGTTTTACTATCAAGAGCAACACATTTGCTTTATGGCCATGAAGCACCTCAGCATGTTCTCTTCTAGGACAACTGTGACCAACTCGAAACCGCTGTAGGGTTAGGTAATGTTTAATTTGGCTTCTCTTCCGAGACAGTTTGACTTGTTAAATATTTGTAAAAAGGTAAGATAGTGCTCTACCATCATGTCTTTTTGGCACAGATCTTCTGCCTCGGCAAAAAAAAAAAAAAAAGAGGAGGATGATAGTTTTTTGGACAGATTCTTTGGCTCAGGAAAAAAAAAAAAAAAAAGAGGAGGATGATAGTAAAATAGTGATTGATATCAGCATTTTTCCCTATTCCATTTTATTGATAATGACTCATCAATCAATGTAACACACTTCCAAATTTTCTGTTAACTTTATTGCCATACTTAACAGCTTTGTGGGACTGAGCCCGAAGAAAATCAGTTTCTCTGCAAATCTCTTTATAATTCCTATATTGCCCATCATTGTATTAAGTATCTTTTGACTAAATTCTATGACCTTTACTCAGAAGATACCTAATGGCAAAATCTTCTCAATCAGTATGACTCCTGTGCTTTGAGATGAGGCTAAAGACGGGAAAATCACGATGCAAAAAGAACACTGTCCTTCTGTATTGCTGTAAGTATTTATTCATATTGGCTATAATCAATCCCAACCACTGGAATAGCAATGTGAATCTTTCTGTTACCTGTAAAAGTCTTCATAGTTGGCACCATCCCATGTTTTTGGTACTTTTACTCATAGCAGTTCTGCAAAACTACCCCCCTTCTAGCCCATGTAACACTTAACAGCTGTCAGAAGGCATGGGTTTACCGCAGCCTTGAGAAAGCCCTGAAAATAATGAAGTGGACAAGATTTAACTGAGAAAAGAATTTTATGAATGATTGCTATTGATGCTGCTGATTCTCTAGACAGATATGACTGATAAATTGTCTTGACCTTAGACCTCTCATGACGTATTCTCATCAGATCGTTTTACTTGCTCACCTCCTTTCCTACCCTTACCTGCTTTTCTCCTCTACTCCCCTTCCCTTATTTTGTCTTGCTTATATCCTTTTGGTTAAAACACATTTCCCTTTCTTCTTTTTTTTTTTCCTTTTACTTACTCCTTTCCATCTCCCTACCTGTCTCTGCTGACGTCCCATTTATGTCATAAACCACTGAGAATGGAGCCTGCGTGGATGAATGGTATCTGCAGAAATGAGAAAACGAGTTTGAGCTAATAGCTTACAGATAAAACACTTCTAACTATCACAGCAGAAGGGGAAGGAAGGAAGTAGGTATCCTTAAGACCTGGTCATCCTGACTTCAGCTGCAGAAGAATCGTGTTTTCACTGGAAGCAGTACAGGTTTAGACACATTCACCCGTACTGTTTCACCACCGTGGTAACTTTTAGGTGACTTCTTTTGAGTGAGGAGGAAATCGTATCGAGAACTCTTGACGAACTTCTACATGACTCGAATCAGTCATGGGAAAACCATTGCTAAAGCTATGCGATTTGTCCCTCTCACCACGACTTTCAAATGCAAAGGCCAATGAATTGATTTGTAGAGAGCGCACACTTCACAGTAACTTCAAACTACAATTCCATTATCGTTAAAGGACCCAAACACGCTTAACTGTAACAATATACAGAAATACTTCATGCATACAAATAGCACATAGGAAAATGTTTTCCTAAATACTTGTTTTGTTCTCTCAACTTTATCATCAGATAAAACTTTATTTTACTAAAGTTAACTGTTTAACAGGCTAACAGTTATGTTTCTTATCTTGCTATTTTATTCTCACTTTACAAAATCACGCGAGGGATTTACTCCTAATTCATGCCTGTGGAAATAAAACAGTTTTCCAGGTGTCTACGAAAACAACTTTAATACTAGTTTCATCTGTGCTATTCACTAGGAGTAGTTCCTATAATACAAATAGTGTGTTTTCAAGAAGTTACTGCAGTTCATTTTTTTTCCTATCGGAAATAAGCACTAAATTATGGAAGCCTCACAGGGATGTCTTTGAGGGCTTTTTGGTTTGTTGGTGAAAAGACTTGATTTATCCTGTATGTTTTGGTTTGGGGGAGGTGGATGTGTTGTTTTGTTTTTAAAGTTAACATAAGGAAGATTTGTTTAGCTGGGTTTATTTCCTTTGCATGAAGAATGACAATCCTTGTCAGAGCAACAAGAGCTTGAACATCAGGAACTCAACACAGAACTCCCACCTGCTTCAGAACTCTCACCTCTATCTATTATTACCTGAAATGAGAGTGGCTCAAGGCCTCTCAGATGTGCAGGTGTAGAATTTCACCGGCCCATAAACATTCAGGGTAAAATAAATATTGTGGGGCAGAAAAAAACCAGTTGTGATTGTAGAAGGAAAGGAGGTAGTACGTATTCTGAGATGGGTGTTTATCACCCAGCATTTGTTCTTTCATATCACCTTTCTCCTTCTCTGGAGTATGGGACCTCCTGCAACCTCTGCACGCTACATAAGCAATTCAGCTCTTTCATTCTTGAGTTTTCTTACAACTTTTTGCGTGAATACCAATTCCACTCACAGCAATTTCTTGGTGTGCATTCTATGTAACTTATTCCACAGTGACTTCAGCTTTAGAGAGATCCTCTTCTGTGTCTCCCATCTGCCTTTCCTTCCACTCCCTAAGAAGTCTTTCCAGGTTCTTCCATTACTAACATCAAAGAAAATAATTAGTTTTGCTCCTCTCCCATATGCTTGTCCTCTTTGCATCTGTTTGACCTCGAATTCTCTGTTCTGATACATCACTGAATCATAGAATGTTTGAGGCTGGACGGGCTCTAGTCCAACCCTCTGCTCAAAGCAAGAGCAACTTGAACAGGTTGCTCATGGCCATGTCATGAAGTATCACGTGCCAGAGCCTTATACATGAAGTAGCAACTTTCAGTTGCTTCTTAGGAAATAATTAAAGCTACTTTGGGGGCTAAATTCTGCTTTCATGAAAGTCAGCTGTAGTCTTGGTACTAATTTCACTGGGAGCATTATTTCCTCAGAACTGGGACACTGGGCGGAATTGAATACAACTTAATTTTCTGTTTATTCACTTAATAAAAGTCCTAGCTGTTTATGTCTCGACCCCGAGATCATTCCTCAAGGCTCTGTAAACTAAACACCTGTTTACAAACACAGGCATTTTTAACACCTCATAGATAGACACCTGTTTCCTGCATAATAATGACAAATTAAAAAGTCTCCATTTTCTAATCAGTCTTCATAAATTGGCATTGTTGTACCAGAAATGGTGGAAAAATTGCAAGATTAATTAAAGTTTAAGGTTTCCCTTACACCGATTGGTTTTTATTGCTTCATTTAAACAGCATTAAACCATACTGGTATATAATTAGTTCTGCCTTTAGTCTTTGGCAGTTTTTCCTATTTAAGTTATAAGCTGTACAGAGCAACGTACAAGCATTTGTCTGTGTTATGTCCTTACGTGGAGCCCTGTTACAACAGAATCACAAATTCTCTAGGTCCTCCATAAATGACGAGGGGGTAGATGAGAAAGAATGGAGCCCTATCCCATCTTCGCGTCACACAGCTAAAAGTTTTTTCAGTTTGCAAACGTAACAGTGCGTAACTTACAGTTTTAGCATTTTGCTCATAAGCTATTATGCTAAATTTAATAAACTAACCCATTCATTGTTAAAGTTATGCCTTGGACAGGAATGGAAAAGTCTTCAATTAGAAATGGTCTCCCTTTAACCTTACAGAAAGCCATCCATGTATTTTCCCTGGATATTTTTTCCAGTTGCTACGGTCAATTGTTTGGCTAGGGAAAGATTGTGATCTGATATGTATCAAAGCACAACCCCTAATTTCAGTTGCGTGGGGTGTGACCACACATCAGATACACACACAGCCGCAGTTCCTTTCTGGGGGAATAGTTAGGACTCCTTGCTGTTAACGACAGGTCTAGGTCTGATCACCCATCCAGACTAAACCCCCTTACAGCCATAGATCGAGATCTCAAAAACAATTTGGCTAGGGAACTTCAGCTGTCTTCCAGCAGCTTGGGATCCGTATGATCTTCTGCTTTCACGTGTCTTGCGACATGATTAGTGTATATATGTAAACCATTAGGATTTCCTCAGTACCTTAGGAAACAGACTGATGCATTTAAACAGCCATTACCCAAGAGTTTTTGCTGCAGTGTTTCATGGATGTTTACAGTACAGGTGGTCTTTGGACTTTGAAACAAATATTGACTCTAGTACATGAAGTCAGGTTTCAGGAACCTATCTGCAATAACAGTTGTGGAATTCGTCAATTCTGGCTTCCTGACAAGGAACATTAGGTTAAATTCAGACACTTTTAACTTTTTCTAGATATATAATGCCAGAAGAGACTTTTCTTTCATGCGGTATAGGACTGCAATTACTTTTCTGAAACATTTAGTGATCAAAAACCTCCATGTAAGTCTACCCTATATGCATAGCGTATGTGAAACAATAACCAATATTTGCAGATGCACCTTTTATGCTCACAATGAAAATATTTACATACTTGAACAGCATGCTTGATACAGGCAAACACATCTACTTACACACTCAGTACTAATCTAGTAAATAATGCGTAGCAGAATTTTACATTCATTTTGCATGACTGCACAATGGCGTGAGCTCCAGAATCAGGCTCGTATGGCTATCTGGAGAAAAAGATACAACATACATCCAGCAACTTTTTTAGTCATGATTCCTATCCATGGGTTATTCACACACAAACATTTCTACAGATTCCCATTCATAGATGGAATATGGAATAGAAAATTTCAATCTCACCAAAAGATCTTCAAGCTTATAGACATAGTCGCAATCTCACAGTTTCATTAGGATACTCTTTTTTTTTTCCCCAAGTCCTTTGCCCTGAAACAAACTAAAAGTCTCAGGACTTTTTCCAGATTTGTAAATAAATAAATTTGGTTTCTTAAACGAGACAAATAAGAGTTTAACATCTATTACTCTGTGCTATTGACATTGTAAATAGCATTCCAGAAATGCCGCCATGCAATTTTTTGAATTAGTTTTGAAACTTTGTGTTCAGAGGAAACTCTGGGGAATGTCAGCAAAAACTCACAAGATGTGCAGTGCAGGATATCACTATGCCCCCCACCCCCCCCCCCCCCCCCATCTTTGTTTTGGCTTTATTTTCCAAAAATTATTAAAATTATTAGGCTAAGAATTCATTGATAACCAACTAGAAAGGAACAATAAGGGTTAAGAGGTCTCTGCAAACATTTTTTTCATATGCATAAATATATATATATCTATTTATCCACATACTTTTTCTACAGTGTAAGGAATTTTTCCTATTACTTTCTCCATCTCTAAACAAGTATTTTGACATCACAGGATGCCTGAAAACACCTAATCATGATGATACCTTGAAATGAGATGGATGAGTTGAAGGTGGCTTAGAATAATTAGACTCTAAACTTTCAAGATAGTATCGTGGAGCTTGTTACAATTATTGTTATAAACTTTCATATAAATTGGGCTAAGTGCACAACTGAGTCATGTTATCTATGCCATTGTTTTTGCAACAGAATGCTTATGATGAGAGTCATATGCAAGTAATATCCTTTTAAAAAGCAATTTCTTAAAAGTCACATGCAGGATTATCAAAGTTTTAAAATAGAAAAAAAGAGACTTTTTTAATGATCCTTCCAAAATAATTAGTAATAAAGACACATGCACCTAGTAGTTTCTTATTCCCCATGCCCTTTTTGACTGACAGCCTACTCGCTCTCTATTGGAAAATACAGAAAAACTACTGAAGAATGCTAAACCAACCCAGGCGCTTCTGCTAGAAGTAGATGTGTAACAGCTTTGTCTTTTCTGTGAGGGCAAATTTTTACCCTTCTACCAAATGGCACTAGGTCTAGCTAAGAACTGAAGTGGGACTTGTGAGGTGTAATCATCTCATTTTGACCCTTAGCAACAAGAACACTTTTAGCAAAGAGAAATGTCAGGTCTAAGAATGTCACACCTTACCTGTTGTACTGAAACATGCAAAAAGGACTAAAACTAATAAAAAAAACTCCTGAATATGATCCAGTGTCAGTGTTTGCAATGTGAATTAAGACTATTAAATTCAAAATTTGGTTCGTAAGGATTAAGATCGATAATTTTTTTCATTTCTGCAATGCAGAGTGTTCAAGTTATGCTCATCACAAAAATCACAGTACTCCAGGAACTGGACCAGCAACACTAGATCTTCTCAAGGAAGCAGACCCAGTTTTAGCCCTGTAAAGGGAAACTGAAGCCTGCAGCTCTACTAGGCAGGGAAGGAGAAGGACAGAACTACCAACTATTCTCTTTACCATCCTAAGCCCTACCCTACATGGGTACATAGGGTACCCACGGGTAGTAGCTCATAGCTATAACATGTGCAAGAGCTGCTCTTAGGGTGTATCTCCTTCTTCTTCCACTCCAGTATTTTCTCATCCCTTGGTTCTTTTTCTTTTTCCCACTAATGGATTTAAGGAGTGCCTTAATTTCCTAAATTCATACCAAGCATTGATTCCGTTTCCTAGGCAGAGGACTGTTTCCTGTTTCTGAGGTTGACAGCTTACAGGGTTCCTGCTACTGCTCCCTTCTCATGTCCACAATCCACGTTGCTTGTAATTGAAGACCAGTGTTGCCTTTGGCCTCTCAACAGTTAGCGAAGTCAACCAGAAAATAGAGAACAGAGCAGACCTGCCATAACCAAAACCTATCAACTATTCCTATCAACTTTAAAAAGAAAAAGCATTTGACCTGTACATATTAGAAGGTATAGACAGTGAAGTGAAAGAAGATCACACTTTCTGCTTTTGAAAATTAGTATTGAAATTGGCACCCATCATAAACCGACTCCTCTAAGACATCCTCTTTCCTGTGTCTTTAGAAGTCTTGGCTAATGAGAAAACTAATGGTAAGTCTACGCTGCAGTTTATTATTAACCACTTCCCAACTGCTACTGATGGCTTAGCATCCCAACAGCAGCAGTCAGAGAACAAGGCATTTGGAGGTTTTGGGAGATCAGTCCTATTTTGCTACCTCTCCACCTCTGCAGTACCATAAAATATGTCACTGGGATTCTGTAAGTCTTCAGAAGCAAGGTCAGCAAAGTGATTGCAATGTATAATTACTTTTAAGACACATACAGACATTCCCATGCAGCTGGCATGAATGTTTTGCCAGGACTCAAGTGGGAGTCCTGCCAGTAAGATCAGTAAGCACAGACCTGATCTCCTTAGAAACTAAAATATTCTCTACATGGACAGAAAACGAGAATACAAAATTCATTTCCAGATTTTGAATTCACAAATATTTGAACTTATTCAAAGCAGCAGGTCTCATTTTTACAGTGTTTACAACATTGAAATACTGTAAGCAATAGAAGTTTATTTTGCTTAATACTAGGAATTTACTTATCCTACTAAACAAAGCAAAATACAACATAGTCAACGGATCTTTTTTTAAAGGTTAGATGGTCCGTTGATTTAAGGAAGTGTGAAAAAGAATATTGGCGTATTGCTCCCAGCTGCATGAGCTTACCACACATACAAGTGGCAACTTTCTTGTAGTCACAGAATAGTGAGACAGTTGTAGCTGCTGGAGAGACATTTGAAGAAACTGCAGGAAAAAAACAAAAAACAAAAACCTGCCTTTACAGTACTCTATGTCAAGAGTCAGGCTAAGTATATAGAAATATATAGGTCTGGCTGTATTCTCCTGATTCTTTGTGCCAAGCAAAGCTTGGGCAAATTCTAAGACAGATTCATGCATCATGTAACTATGCTGAGTTTCCAAGTGATAGGGTTTTTTTTTTAAAAAAAGCTAGAAAAGTCACATCAGAAGGGTAAGGGGAATATGTGTTTGAGTTAACAGTGGCCTATGTCTGAGCAGTGGTGAAAACATTTATCCTAAAGATATTAAGAGATCAGTGTCTATGAAAACATGATCTATTGAGATAAGAGAATAGTTAGCGTTTCAGAGGGATGACTGATCATAGTTCTTGCCAAGAAACCTGACTAAATAGTTTTAAAATACAAGCAAATACAGTAACACTTAACTCAAGCTCAAGTGAGAAGCAAAATAGTGGTGCATTTTTTCTATAGGCTCCGCTTCGATAAATACATATGCCCACTGGAAAAATGTTGAAGAACAGCTGCCTCAGAACTTCACAGCAGTCCCAGCCCTAGAAATTTTCAGCTGTCAGTGCCGAAGGGTAACTTTTCAGTGCAGCTAGGCTTACAATGAAACAAACAACAGATCCTGTTTCCAGGGTTACAATTATCGCCTAAATAAATAGCATTTTTTTAACTTATCTACTAAACACATCAGTGGCAAAACCACAATTGCTTAAGATAATAATGAACCAAATACAGGTGTGTCTGCATGCAGCCAGTCATTTCTGGAAGAAAGTACGTTCAGGAGGTGGAGTAGAAATGAAGCAGAATGATTGGAGAAGCCCAACACACTCCCAGGAATGTGACTTGAAACTGCGCAAAGGGGAGCTGCAGTGCCCCTTTGCTGCAATGGGAATGATTTATTATCTGAATGTTTCCTCTCTCCCACCCTCCCCGCAACAATTAATCTCTGTTTTCTTCTGCAGTATCTTTCCCTACATGTAGTCTGAGTCAATCAATTCTATCATGTTTTAATATTAAGTATATTAAAAGTTTAGTAAATAGGAGACGGCTTCTCAGAGGTAGAACTCATGCTCATGTTAGTAGAGAGCTCAATCCTCTCATGATTTCAACCACAGCTTTTCCAGCAACTTCAGTGAGAACAAAATTGAGACCCTTGGAAGACTACTTCCTCAGTGCACCAAAAAATGTTTTGCTTCAAATTTTTTTTGGAAACAAAACAACAACAACAACCAGCTCCATTATAGAGCTGAAAATATGATTCAGTCCATTAAGAAAAACAGACTAACCAAGATACTGATCAAGTTCAGACATACTTCCTCCTCCTCCCCCAGAAAAAGCTAATTTCTTTATCTGGAATCTGCTAGACTATGTGTATATTATAGAGGAACCACTGAGTAAAATAATTTCTTTTGTCCAGAATACAATTTGCTGAACTCAAACACCAATGGGTTCTTGCATTAAATGAAAATCACATATTTTTCACACTTAATTTCCCAAGATTATGGAGAAAAAAAAAAAAAAATCCTTTGTAATAGCTACTTCTGCTGAGAACCATGAATGACTACATGCAGAAAGTGGCAAAGTGTCCTTGGAGAGTTTGTTATAAGATTCCTAAACCTTCTAAATACTCCTTGGAGAGGGTAAGGTTATTCAGATAACTTTGGTATGATATTCCTAAACATTAATGTTCCTAAATCAAACCCAAGCTTCGCATCATCATTTAAAGTACACTGAAATTTTAAATTATGCCAGATGCAATATGATGGGGAAGAGTTTTGATTTTTAGTGAAGCATGTATTTCTGTGTCAGTAGAGACATCAGTACAGCCTTTGTAATAGGTAACAACTCAAATAAGATTAACCAACAAGAAGCAAATGGCAACCTTCTCTACTTACTACATTACTTGACCGTTTGCCTGTGGATTTACTTTCGGTGATAATACAAACATGCTTGGTATTAATAATAAAATGGTTTAACATAATCACTTTTTTTCCTACCTCCCCCTCAATTAACTCATGTCCACATGGTCAAAGGACTAACCTAAGGAAATGGTCATCTCAATTTTTTTCAAAACGGCCATTGATTTTGGGTGCCCGACAACTAAAGATAAAACGGAAGCACTGAGCATCTCCACACAGGCCCTAGTGAATGTAATTTCTCATGACATAGCATCTTCTAGAGTAACTTGTTTCAAATGAAACGTAGTATGAACGACAACAATTCTGACCTCTGATCGAAGTTAAACGCTGATTTGGGTTTGTGATAGTGATTCTACGAGGTGCAGGTTAACAGGGAAGACCCACAGCATTTAAGCTGGATATACATCTGAGAGCTCTCAAATTCTGTGAATCAGTCTTCTGCTTCTTGAAAAGTTTGCTACACTGTGACAGCTTGATTAAATGACACGTTCTTCTACCTTGCCTTTCTTCCACTACTATTAGCCCAATAATACCTATATAAATGTTTATAATAGAATAGCTTCTTCCATCATATGAATTGAAACAAATACACAAGTATAAAGCACAAAGACTGTATGAAGGTTTATAACGGTAATGCCAGAAAACAAACAAAACTAAAAAAAACATCAAACAAGTGTGCTGGTAAGATATTTTAAAAAGTAGATCAGTCCTTATCAGCAAATAACAGGATTAGACTCTCTTTTCTAGCTGTAGTCAATAGACAACACTGTTCTTCATCTAAACTAAGTACAGGAAAAACTTCACAGAAGTAAAGAAATTAATAGCCGACTTCAAATATGAGTAAACTGTATTAGCAAAGTTCAGAGGAATTCAATTTTCCATTTAATCCAGACTAATTCATCCGACTCTCATTACCATTAGCAAATTACTGTATAAAGCTTTTGCTTACAAAAAGATAAGTTAGTTCCTTCAGACTACGAAGGAAAATCATCCATTATAAGAAAGGGGACTGCAGACTTAATAAAGCCTATTCTGTTAAAAGACAACATTAAAAATGTGCTTGCTGCAACGTGTGTTTCTCCTTCTAGGAGAAAAGGTTCTCACATTGCAGAGCTGAGTTTCCATCCTTGTGAGCAGACTGATAGTTAATCTGATTCATTTTGTCCTATTCTGGGCTTCATATCTGTTTTCATCCTTATGCTTCAGTATTGCTGGAATGAGAACAGCTGTGAATGGGCACGTTACTATCAGCACGTTCTTTGGAGGATCTGTACATGGGGTCTGATAGCAGCCTAAATAAGTCTGCTCCTATTCTGAAGAAAGGAAAAATGACAATTTCATAAATCTTCTGTCAGTATTCAGCATCTTATTTTCAGCAACATTTTCCATCATCTGCCTCTGAATTTCATCTTCTTCATTCCACAAAAATGTATTCAAAGGGAATGCAAGCTGTACCTTAAATTAAATTAAGTAATTGCATTTTATGTTTTTTTTTTTCAATACACGACTTTAGATTTTATGCAGAGGTTAAATTGTATTAACACTTCTGGAATCACATCACGTGCAGTAAAAACAAAACAGTGTCTTCTCCTCTATTCTCTTCCTGTCCCAGGCTCTAGCTTGCTATACTCCAAAGGAGGTTAAAGTTCAGAAGGAGAAGGCAAAGATGATTTTAAGCTGCCCTTATTTCCCTCCAGGCTTAGACACCCAAGCAGAAGTCATCTTTGTTTTGAACTACATTTCCAAGTTACCTTAAGAAAGCACTGAGCCAAGAACTGTTTACCCTCTGGTCCCATATCCAACATAAGAATTCCTATAAAGCTGTAGAAGGCGATCAATGCACTAGGTCTATGCGCACCAAATCCTGAAAAAAATGGGAATTCCTATAAATAACATTTGAACAACTTAAGTCTTCTGTACATAATACAACACCAAAGGAATAGGTAAATTGGAATCTACCATTTCATTTTGACCCTTGCTAAGCAATTTTCTGATAAAAGTGTCCATCCAAAAATTCAATTCCTATCTAGAAAGAGAATGGGGAATATGAACTGCAGGATCATAAGGAAAAAGTCACAGTCAAAAATAAGCTGAAACAAAATGACAAACAAAAGTTGTAGTTTTCATGGCTTGTAACTGACAGAGCCACCAGTGTGTTTATTTAGGATGCACTCTAGTGGACACACATATAACAAAAAGATACAAACGTTATGAAAAGATAGAAAATGAAAGCCACATGTTGGAAATAGTAATTAGAATTATTTACTAGCATGTTTTAAAATATGGTCTTACAACTTGAGCATATTTCCCAATTCAATATGAAGGCTGAAATTTTCATAGTCAACATGATTGGACGTAAAATGCAAATGGACACAAGTTACTTATCAATTTTTGAAAATTTTAATCTAAATAACAAGATTCAGTTATACATACTGGCTCAAAAGAGAAACTCCATCTATTTAGCCAGTTACTCCATCCCTTTGAGATTGGCACAAGAAGCTGCTGTGCATATAGTGTTAATAGATACAACTAGAACTGTAGTATCTTAAAATGCGGCCTTAACATGATACTATTTTAACTGTTACTAATAAATATAATCATAAACTGTGACAAAATCAGTTTACTGCAATATCAACCATAAGGGCATATTCATTCCATAGAAAAGGTTCTTGACTGTCACAAAAATTGTAAATCTACACCGATGCAGAATAAACGTGGATAGCAAAGCCTGATCACCTAGTCACAAAAGTAGTTCCATTTTTCATTACTTAAAAAGTTACACAAACATTTCTAATTATTTATACCTGGAAAGCAATATTTTCTCTTTTGATTTTAAAGGTGTTCATATAAGACATGCCAATTAACACTGCCCAAAAAGCAATATGGCAATAAAGAGGGCAACAGGATTTTTTTTAATAAATGTACTTTATTATTTTTAAGGGGAAAATAATACATTACCATACTAGAAATCAATAGTGCTTACCTTTTTAAAAATTGATAGGATTATGCCTAGTATGAGCTACATGAACAGAACAAGTTATTTAAAGCAGAAAAATATTTATTACATGATTGACCTTTGCCTATTGAGTATGTAGATATTTTTAAGTTTGCCAAAAATAGCAAATCCCTTAAAGCTAGCTATAATATAAACAAATGAAAGTGAAATTATCCCAAAAATCTTTCATCCCAAAACTGAAAAATGCAGTGAATGCACTAACTATGCCCTGAATTTGTAATGAAGAGTATTTTCATCATACGATATTGGCAATGACTTAATGTTAATTGTCCAACTAACCTGTATTATGAGAAGACACTGAGATGCAAAGGCATGTTTTAGCCAAGAAGCGTAGGATTTCTTAATGCTGGTGTCTTTTCCATTTGTAATGAACAGACACGGAACATTGTTGACAACCTGTACCAAGATATCTGTGATTACAGAAATTTGTTCTTATAAAAATGAATGCAATCTTTAAGGATTATAAATTTTATTTTTATAGATAAATATGGATCAAGTAAATATTCT
>NW_008795249.1:1474671-1476797 GCF_000699145.1 Aptenodytes forsteri | reverse complement strand
TTAGTAAAGACAACAAAAATGTAATTTATTGATTTGCAAATTCAAGACAAATGCAGGAAAGATTATTTTAAGACTTGACTAATCAAAACTGATATGCAGACACTTGCAGCTCACCTAGTATCAGGTTATTATAAAGCCTAGAGCAAACACCTGGTGTTACAAAAAGCACCTCATGATTTCTAAGACAGACAAGATCCTTTAGTACATCTGTCTACTCAGTCACACAGAGTTCAGTTTATCTCTTCCAGATAAATTGGAAAATCTGATTTGATTTTTGCATCTAGTTTGATGTGCAGAACTCTCTCTCCATCTTCTAATCTATAGAGCATTCATTCTTTCTATCAGAAACCATTCAAATTCTTGGAAAATCCTTTTTCAATGATCTTTTATTCTTTTAATATTGACTCAAATTATCATATTGTAGCCTCTACTCCAAAATAATCTTGACACATTAACTATAGATATAATTATTACATTGTTACACTTCAAGAATCAATGGGCAATAAGTAGAAAATATATTTACTGCTTTCATTTCAATTGCAGTTTTCTTCCTCCGAGTCAGCCATGCTAGCTACAGTGGTTTAAGAACAAAAAGGAAGCATCACATGCCAGAATTAACAGACTTTATACAAACACCCAGAAAGCACAGAAACTGAAACAACAGGTATGTAAATCAGCTCTCTATATAAAATACATAAATTAAGACATTACACTTCAGGATCAGCAAGTAATGAGTAGAAAATATATTTACAGCTTTCAGATCAGTTGGGAACTTTCTTGTTCTGATTCTGCCTTGAGATCTGTTATACTCTGAAAAGAAAAAAGAAATTCTATCAGTTTCCAGCATTAACTGAACTTTGTAAAAAGAAAAAAAGAGGAGAAAAGAAAAAACCCACGTGATGGACATGCCAGTATTCATCAATATAATTACGGAGTCTTCCATTCAGTGAAATATGAAGTTTATCACCAGACTTTTATTATAAAATCCAGCGAGTCTGGATGAAGTATTACGATTCTGAGAACAGAATAGTTTCAATAGAACAAGTCTGTATGTTTTAATTTTATTGATCTCTTCCTAATTTGTAGTTTAATTCAACAAACATATTACTGTAAAACCTGAAACAACATCACCAAAGGCCAAGGTAATCCAACTTTAAACGGCTTTTGGCATGAAAACTTGGAAGATGGCACATGTAAGGAGAAGCACGTTAAGTTTACTATTCATTTTCACTTCTGGTTTCGCAATTCACTTATTTAAGAACACATAAAATATGCCTGAAGCCTCAAGAATACTTTTTAATATGTAATTATCAGAAAACTATAAAAATTGGGACTATACAAAACCTTGAGAACTCATCTGATTTACCTTGATGAAAAACACACCTGTGAAAACCCGACCCTAAGAACAGTCGTAAGTATGTTCATAAATCTATTTAGAGAACACTTATAAATCAGGCTGTTATTAAAGTAACCTTAAGCATAAAGCATATTAATATCACAATATAAATTCTGAGCTACAATTACACTACTGATACCAGAAATTAAGCGAGCAAATTATTAAGGCTAATAGAGGAAAAAGGGTTCTGATAACAATGTACTAAAACTAGTATATCGAAATCTCAAGTCATACCACTTGGAATACTCTAACTGGAAAAAGTCAGACAGATATCAATATCTTTATGACCAGTGAATACTCATAAAGCTGAGTGATTTCGCAGGAGTTGATAGTATCTGTTAAATGTACTGCCATGCCTTATAATGAATGAAGGGTGATTCACGGCCTCTCATGGTGTGAACCTCATGAGGTTCAACAAGGCCAAGTGCAAGGTCCTGCACCTGGGTCAGGGCAACCCCTGGTCTCAACACAGGCTGGGGGATGAAGGGATCGAGAGCAGCCCTGCCGAGAAGGACTTGGGGGTACTGGGGGATGAAAAGCTGGACATGAGCCAGCAATGTGCGCTCGCAGCAAAAGATGGTGGCAACCTTTTTAGCAGGGCCTGTTGCGACAGGACAAGGGGGAATGGCTTTAAACTAGGGGGGGTAGATTTAAGACTAGATCTAAGGAAGACATTTTTTACGCTGAGGTGGTGAAGCACTGGCCCAGGTTGCCCAGAGAGGTGGATGGC
>NW_008795249.1:1469487-1474604 GCF_000699145.1 Aptenodytes forsteri | reverse complement strand
TTGCAGCCTATCAGTACTTAAAGAGGGCTTATAAAAAAGATCGTGGCAAACTTTTTAGCAGGGCCTGTTGCGACAGGACAAGGGTAATGGCTTTAAACTAAAGGAGGGTAGATTGAGACTAGATATAAGGAAGACATTTTTTATGCTGAGGGTGGTGAAACACTGGCACAGGTTGCCCAGAGAGGTGGTGGATGCCCCATCCCTTGGAAACATTCCGAAATAGGCTGGACAGGGCTCTGAGCAACCTGATCTAGTTGAAGATGTCCCTGCCCAGGGCAGGGGGGTTGGACTAGATGACCTTCAGAGGTCCCTTCCAACCCAAACTATTCTATGATTCTATGATTTCCCTGGACTGTCAAGTATAAAAGGAATGGGGAAAAAAAAAAAAAAAGCTGAGCATAGAAGATGTCTGAGGATCACAATATAGAGCCATAGTTGTAGTACTGAAAGCAGTACATTCATGTTGACACAGGGCTCAGATAACCTGAGTCTCAGCAGGTCCTAGCCCTAGTGAGCACATAGTATCTGGTCTTTTATGTTAAATATTTGCTCAGATATCTCTGCACAAGAGTGCATTCTGCTGCACAAAAAACATGCTTCACACCAACCAGAAAAATATAAATAACTTCAATCACTCAAACCCGAGTCATCTTTTGTGATTTAGTACATGTTGTATATGACTATCTGTTCACATGGCAAAGGAAGGCTGCCTCCTCTCTGAGGATATTCATACTTTCATTTTTAACATATCTGAATACAAAAGGGCATTTTAAATCTTGAGGATTTAGTCAGCCAACACGACACAGTCTTTTAGAATGGCTTAACTTGCACCAGAGAAGAGGCTAAGGGCATTTTGGAGGTTGTGGCCAAAATATCATCCCTTAAAACCATAGGAGAGAACCAGCACAGTCTTAACTGCAACAGTTTTAACCTTTGATATGTCAGCACAGAAAAGCAGATCTGTAAGAATCAACCATTTATAATCTGCCAGTTCTTTCTAAACACTTACCTCAAGCTGTCCATTCTCATCTAGCTCCTCAACTCTGGTCAAATTAGGCGCTCCAGGTCTATCTGTAAGTTCAGCTATCGTCTTTTCTTCATTTTCCTATGGTAACGAACACCAGTTTTCAGTTAAAAGTATTCCATGTCATGAATAATTATCTACAGAGAATATTTCAGATGTGTTAAAGTGACATTATGTATTAATATAAAGATAATACTTTAGATGTGTGCTATACAAATGCGTTAGTATGCGAATATGGTCTCTGTATGCTTGCTAAGACTATTTTTATCTTTTTTTTTTAAATAACAGGAATTTTGGTTTAAATTTCTACATATTCATTTTTCCTGTCACTTTCATACTGTCATCTTTCTACAATTATGTTCTGTCAGTATTTTAACTCTCTGAAAACATACATATCTCTAAAATACTACGTGCTCCACATAAATTTAAGATATTCACATTTAAAAGCTTTATTGAGATAAACATGCCAATTATCAGTGTATGTTTTTACTGAAATAGCATTAAAAGACCATACATTCACACGGACATCTGTATATGAATTATTCTGTTAGTATACATTCCTGTGCACCAGGAGGATTTCAGAATCAAGAGGCATCCCAATTCCAAACCACAGTTCCTTTTCCGGGTACAGCAAATGGACTTTGCACTGACACACAGTAAAACATTACTGTCTAGACACTGAAATTAGACATGCTTAAGTTATAATACTTTCTCATAAATATCATCAAGTAATGTGAAAGCATCGACTAAGCTGACCTTACACTAAATTTTGCAATAAATTTACGCTCTGTTCTGAATATAAACTAAATAAACCTAATAGAACAGACCAAAATTCAAGTATAAAACCCAGACTGGAAGCAAGGTGTTAGACATTCTTCCCTCATTTTCACAATTTTTTTTAAAAATTATGTGTTAGTTCAACACCCATGGGCTTCTGCCTTGTGTTTCGTATTTAGTGCCTGCATCTGGAAAAGACAGCTGATAACAGTATTTTCAAACCACTGACTAAGCTTTGGCTTAAACCTCTTGATCTTTCTGCTGCAACAACATTTCGTCATCTTCATTCTGCAGTTCCAGCTCCTCACGTTCTTGTTCCAACTGACCCTGTAGTCGGTTTAAGAAAGGACAAATTAAACGGAAAAAAACACATTCATCTTCCCCACCCCCTTGCTTACAGTGTATTTCATGACTGAAATCTTAAATAAAATTAAAAAAGGTAGCATAAAACATAACTGCAATGTTAATAACATAAAGTCCTTTCAGTATCATCTGACTCAACGTTTTCGTAGGTTTTAGACTCGCATGGATAGAAAGGCTTTACTACCAAAAGGAAGAAGAAATAGACAACTGAAGTTAGCGTACACACTTAAGACACTGTCTCATTCCTCATGCTCTTTACCAGTCTATATTCATTATCTCCTATACTTTGGATTAAGCTCTTTGATACTTCCTATAGTATTTAGCACAGACTATACTTCCTATAGTATTTATGCACACACATAGAATCAAATCTATAGAAAAGACTGGTAAACAATCCCATTAACGTTAATCATCAACCTTTAAAATTTCCAATTGGAAATATCTAATACAAAGTGTTTATTAGTTGTGACCCTAAGTCCTGTTGCATCAAAACTTCAGAAACGGCGTAATCTAAGCGTTCACGTTCAACAACGCTAGGGCCTAGAGAACACTGTTTGCTGTAGCGTTTTGTGAGCAGTTACTACAAACATTGCCATATTGTAGTAACTAGTTTTCACATTCCTTTTTGGTACATATAATCAAAACATGCCTGAGTATGTGACTATAGCCAAAATTATGAGTTAGGTTGAAAATGTGTCTAATGTGAGTATTGTTTAACATCTTTCCCTTAGTTTACATGAAATAATTCATTTAATTCTCTGTGAGTTATCTCTAGACACAATCTCATATTCTTGATTCCATTTACTATTTTAAATGACTTATGAAATCCTTAAGCACATAACTTTTGGTCTGCAAATTAGTAAATTCCAAATTTTAAAAGCGCAAGCGAAATAGAATGAATGCATCTTACACCAGAACTGGGCTTAACAAGGTCAGCACAGATTTCAAATTGCACTTTTGATTTTAACATCGTGAAAGTCAAAAATCCAGTCAGACAATGTGCACTTTTGATTTTAACATCGTGAAAGTCAGGGATGCACAAAAATCCAGTCAGACAATGTCAACATTACCACAGCAACAGAGGCCGTTACACGTGTGGTCAAATTCACATGACTCCTTTATAAAGGATAGCTAGAAACACAGATGCTATCTTTTTTTCTCTTATTTCAAGTCCACATAGTATAGGATTCAAATTGCTTTATGCCAACAGAATGCTCAGGTAGCTAAGGAAAGAAAAAGGCACCTCATTGGACCAGGCTATAAATACTGCTTAAATATGCAATCTTCATTCACTGATTCCCAACCATTTTCAGGACTCTACATTTGTGTATATGTTCTCATTACCTTTTTCTTGTCTTACTGATACTACATTGAAGTAGCTCGAGACAATGATCGGTTATTACACCCAGGCCTCCTAGCAGGCCTGTCAAAAATTTTTTAGCTTTATTTGCACCAGCTCTTGTTCCTAATTGACTACAGAAGACAGCCTACTTATTTTAAGTTACTTCTCATGCAAGTCTTAAACTGCTTGCTTTTTACCTTAGGCTCCTTCTTTTTTTTTTTAATAACATTTTACCACACGGTATGTAGGTTTTCCTTCCCATGTGCTGACTAATCATTTCAGTTATTATTTAGAAAAGTGAGATTAAAGTACTTGTTTTATGCTACCTTCTATCCAAATCATTATACAGAGATTAGAAGTATACAGAGCGCTAAAAGATGCCGCAGCATCATATGCTATTTTTAATTATCTATTATTAAGTATTATTAACCTGACGTTGTTCTTCAAGTTTCCGCTGGATCACTAGCTCTTCTTCCTTCATTTTTCTTAACGTTTCGAGTTCTACCAGGGCCGCCTCCCGTTCTTGTTCCAGCTCAATCCTCTCCAACATTCTCTATTTCAGAGATAATACAGAATCAATTAAAAAAAATAAAGAGAGATTAAATAGCGTGAATTACATTGTCGTGAATTTTTTTTGCCCGAGATGGATCCACCTTTTCTTCTTCATCTAAGATTCTTCTGTAATTGTAAATCCAGTGTGCCAGATACTCTATTGGATCTGCTGGCCGACGCTCCACAACCTCTGCCAGTCCCTTTTTCAAGCAAGTTCCCAGGCATCTCTTCAGATACTGGGACTCCATTCACATCTACTAACAACAGAGAGTCATTAGCCATCAATGTCAGAATTAAATTAGGGGGTTTAAGAATTATTGCCTCAGGCACCAAATACTGATTATGACATTACTCTTTTTATTAACCTGGCAATTAATAGAAGAAAGTTATTTAAATTTAATATCGGCTTAGTTCTTAAAGCTCCGGCGATAGATCAGTTGTACCAAGCACTGCAGAAAAAATGCTCAACCCCCCCCGCCCCTTACTGTTGAGGCACGTATAATTCAGAAACTGCTTGGAAATATGCTGGTAATTCTAGGTCAGCACGATAGCAAAAAACCTCAAAACCACAACAGGACATAGAAAATTTCTATACGGGTATTTGAAGAACAGCAAAGTATTTCTGTGAATGATTAAGGATAGGTTTTAGTTTGAACTAACAAAGCTATCTTCAGGATATGCATGCAAGACCAGGGCCTGAAGCAATCGCTCTATACGCTTACGAAAGGAACAAATCTCTGTGCACACACGAGGTTTTACCGGCCCCGCGGCAGCAAGCAGATGACACATCCGAAACCCGCTTTCTGCAATGCCCAAAGACCCTTCGTTTTCCCTCAAGGGGACCGAATCCGTCTCGCGCAGCCCCGGCCCGGAGGGGGCAGCGGGTCCCTCGCTAGGAACGGCGCCCGTCGAGCGGCAGGTCCCCCTAAGCACGCCGCCCAGCCCTGCGCCCCGCCGGCAGCAGAGAGCTCCCCGCTGCCCCGGGTGAAACGCCGCCGGTGCACAACCGCTCCCCCGCTCCGCGCGCACACGGGCTGCTGCGGCGGCGGGGGCGGGCGC
>NW_008795249.1:1467898-1468697 GCF_000699145.1 Aptenodytes forsteri | reverse complement strand
CGCGTCCTCCACAGGAGCGGGGCAGGGGGCGAACCACCGACGGCAGCGCGAACGGGGCGTCCGCTGCCGCTCCTTGGGGTCGCGGTGGGGTCCTCCTAGGGGCAAACCCGTTTTAAGTGCGTTGGACGCCATCTCTCCGCGAACGGTTTCCTTCGGTAACAGGCGAAAAACATCTTTAATCGGCCCTGATGCAACACGCCGGCAAGGTACAGATCCCTCCTGTTTAATCTGGAGATCAAATAATCCCGTGTGCGCGTGTATAAATGCGTGTACACCTGCAGATAAAGACTAGAAAGCGGTTTAGGAAAGGAAATAACTCCTGGAACTTTAGCGTGAGGAGCCCGAGGGAGGACCGAGCCGGTAGGGTTTGCAGCCAAGCGCAGGGTACCTCTGTAAACAGAGCTGCGAGCTCCCGCGCCGGCAGCCCGGGGCGGAAGCAGGCGGACCTCTCCTCCTCGCTGACGGACCTCTTGGCCGGCGTTCGCCTCGGCTTTGGCCAGCTGTTTGCTTTACGGGCAACCTTTAATCGGGTTGCCAAAAAACCCTGCAAATAACGGCAGCTGGAAGAATTAATGCAGCGTCTGTATTAGTTCTGAAGCTTAATCGCACTGTCTCGGCCTTTCCCTCGCAGAAGTGGGAGACTGCAGAACGAATTCTTTCCAGAGTGAGAGGCTGCATCGGAGTCATGACGCACGCAGGCGTTAAAACTGGTTTTTGAAAGGCGAGAAGCTGCCTGCGGTGTTTCTCACAGGACGTAAGGGAAGGTGGAGAGCACCGGCCGGGAGCCGGGGTTACTGTT
>NW_008795249.1:1460078-1467564 GCF_000699145.1 Aptenodytes forsteri | reverse complement strand
GTAGGGGCGCGGAGGGACCGGGTGCGGGGTGGGGGGAAGCCCCCGTCTTGTCCGCTCCTAACGGGCCTGTTTGTCCACGGACCCCGCTTGCAGTATGTGCCGGTCAAGGGCGACCACGTCATAGGAATAGTGACGGCCAAAGCGGGAGACGTGTTCAAGCTGGACGTCGGTGGGAGCGAGCAGGCATCTCTGTCCTACTTGGCCTTTGAAGGCGCCACGAAGAGGAACAGGCCAAACGTGCAGGTAATGCCTTCGTTTATTGGAGGTAACGCGTTAGCGATGCCCTTTGGTGGCGCTTCTGTTGCGCTTTAGCAGTTTTTCTTAGTAAAAGGTGTTATTACGAGTCGCGCGTAAGAGGAGGAGCGCAGGTTTATTTGCAGTGGTTTTGCTGTGGCCCTCCTTGGAGGTTTTTGCACGATTAGGCTGCGGGTTTTCTGAGGTTTCTTAAGAGAACGTGCAACTAGTGCGGTGTGGTATCTGTCAGATGGCAAGCTTTTTCACTCCTTACGTTTTAGCTTTCCCAAAATACTGCCCGCAGTATAGAGGCAGTCACGAGTAACGTGCGTCCAAGGGGGCACTCTGAAGTTAAGGTTTTAAAACAAGCTTTTACACCATCTGATACTGGTAGAAAACAGTTGGGTTTTTAAGAACACTGTTATAAACAGTTGTGTGGCACATGCATGCCACAGCTTCTGCATTGAACTGAAACACCCTCACCAGAATGCAAAAATGGACTGTAAAGAAAAACAAAATACGTTAGTGTGATATTTTTTGTTGTTGTCCTGATAAATGATGACAAGAGCAGGTTGCTTAGACTTTTAATACCCTTAAAAGTCTGAAGAAAGAGGAATTCGTGTTGGGTATTTAAAAAAGAAAAGCGAAATGCTTCATGAAATAAAATTCTGTACTTTTTTTGTATCTTTCAAATTCCAGTAGCGATACGAGAATTGTTGCGAGAGGATGTTTCCTTTAGTAGAAGAAAAGAAAAAGAAAATTCCTGTTATACCAGTTTATTTTTCTATCACCAATATTTTAAAACTATTTTGCAGCCTCATGGGAGGATCTTTATCAATTGAGTATTTCTTACAAATGTGCAGTACGGTCTCCTCTAATACTTTTTCTTTTTGACACTGCTTTGTTTAGGTGGGAGATCTTATTTATGGTCAGTTCCTTGTAGCAAATAAAGACATGGAACCAGAGATGGTCTGTATAGACAGCAGTGGAAGATCAAGTGGAATGGGAATAATTGGACAAGATGGCTTCCTCTTTAAAGTTTCTTTGGGTCTAGTAAGAAAGTAAGTACTAAGAAAAGTAAGTAGTTGCTCTAACATGTAATATGGTGGGTAGGATTCGCCCTGTTTCCTCTGAGTGGTGTGGACGATTTGGTAGAGTGTGTAATTGTTCTAGTGCATTTGTACCAGTTTTACCGAACAGAGTATGGATATTGACCTAGAAGGAGCATGTATTTTCCCCCTTAAGAGATTTAGATGCTCTTCTATATGGTGTTGTGTGACCTGTTTAAAGAAAGTTACGTGGTTGCCAAGGCAGCATGGAAAATAAAACCATTGACCTGGGAAAATCAAGCATTCAAGCTGGGGTTTCAGGTATGTGCCTACTACCTGGGAGTTAAAAATTGGAAACGCTTACTGTCCTTTTTCCGCTTAATGCGGTAGTGGGGGATGTAAGTTTGGCTGACAGCTGATTAAAGGGGTCTTTCCACATCAATACACATTATTTTCTGACTTCCAAAGAAAAATAAATTGCATTGAAGTAAGGATACAGCTAAAAAATCTGGAATTTTCATTTAAAACTGACACGTTAATCCAGGAACCGTTTCATAAGCTTTTAAATGTATTGTGAACTTTGGAGTTACATATGCTGGTGTAAATACAAGATTTTTGTGACTGTCAAAGAATACCAGCTTACATGGATAAACGGTAGTCAAGCTTTGTTGTTGCTTTTGGGTGGGGTTTTTTGTTTGTTTTCATTGTTCTTTGGAAAAGCAATCTGGAGATGCAGAGCAGCTATTTCATACCTGGGTTTTTTAAGTAATGATTTGTTTGGTTTACATGTCCCATCAGAAGTCAGCGTGAGTTGATAGAAAATGTTTTTGCAGCCATTCTGCTTCTTTTCCAAATTTTGTCTGTACGCAAGTAAAGAAATAACAGTATATTACAAGTAAACTGCTAAATCCTGATACGTTTGTTTCTTCTTTGAGAAAGCCTGTTGAAGCTTGATTTAATCCTAGATGTATTACAGTATTCTTGACACTTTTAGTATGCTGTCGCCTAATAAAAAGAAAATATTCTATGTTTACTGCTGTTAATATTGTCTCCTGAAGGAGAAGGGAAGTCGTGTTTTGAAAGACACATCTTTAACTCTGGTGTCAAATTTATAAATAGCAGCACTTTAAAAACATCACTTTGTCAAACAGTGTTGTTTTAGAGTTTATTAAATCATAGAATTGTGTAAAAGTATCGATTCACTTTAAATTTGTCAGGTATTACTTCTGAATTGAATTAGAAAAAACGACAAAATTCACAAGTGCTGTATTTTTTTAGGTGCGTAGATTTTATGAGAGGAGAATTAAAAATCTGATACTGTATTGCTGTTTTGGATGCATGTGCAGCTTGATCATCTTACCTTTTGGTGTTGCTTCAATAGCTCCCGTAACACCAGTACTGCAGTTTAGTTATTGATGGATAATAATGCAGTGAGCGCTTACTTCTTCCTCTGACTTTTTTTTCATCTTGTTTGCAGACTCTTGGCTCCCAAATGTGAAATAATTCAGGAGTTGTCACAATTGTACCCGTTTGAGCTGGTGCTGGGAATGAACGGAAGAATATGGGTAAAAGCCAAAACAGTTCAACAGACTTTAATTATAGTAAATATTTTGGAAGCCTGTGAGTATATGACTGCAGAACAGAGAAAACAAGCACTTGCCAGATTGTCAGGGAATTGATAAGAGAAAACCTTGAGGATTTGTTTGAGATGACTGTAGGGTGTTTTGGTTATTTTTGTATTCAGATTTATATTAAAAGCCATTTTTTAAATGAAGTACCAGACTTCTGTTGTTCTTCAGTTCCCTTCTTTATCCACTCAGCTTGTGTTGTTTAGGAACTTTGTTTTTACTCACTTCTGTGATTATGAAACCCTGTTTATGCTTATGAATTTTCTGGTGTGGAGACAGTCTTTAAAAGCTTCCATTAACTCTGAGTTTTGAGGTCTAACCAAGTCTTCTGTAAGAAAACTGGTCAGTTTGTAAACTGCATATATTTGCTTTTCTAGTCAATATTAAAACTTCAAACAATACATGTTTACTTGGGGTAGCAGGAAGTATCCTACAGGTCATTCATTCTGGTCAGGTGCTCTATTTATACAGTCACAAGAAGTGATTATTTAATATTTTATAAAACTTGGGGATAGAAACGCAGGTGGGGAATACCAGAAAAAAAAAAAATTACAGGGTGTAGCATAAAATAATCATAGGATGGTTAAGGCAAATGATCAGATAAGACCCAACATACGGTCAGTGACCTTGCCACTTTTCCCTAAAAGATAACCTGGCTAGTAGTCGTAAGGAAATGGTGATTAGGATGTAACTTCAGTGTGAACATTCAGGAGGCTTGATGGCTCACTGGAGGTGAAAAATACACTTAACAGCAATGCTGTTTGAAGTCACTTGGAACTTCTTCATAAGTGCTTTTTAACTAGAGATTAGGTAAAGCAGCAATAGCCAGGTATTTCTCAGTTCTAGACATTTTAGATTTGTTGTTTAGTTACAGCATGAAGATTCCATATAGCTTTGCTTCATGTTTAACAAAACCAGCATTTCTGAAAAAAGCTGTATTAGGCTTCATTGTGTAGTAGTTCCTCACATGCGTGTAGAGGAAACGCTGCCCTAGGGAGGATGAACTGTCAGTCTATTTTAGTACCTGAATAGTTTGCTACTGTTCTTTTGAGAGAGAAAGAGAACCCTGGAGTAATGGAAGGGGAATTACTGATGGCTGCTTCCTGTGGGAGAAAAGTCTGACTGTATGTACCCAATGAACTGCATTGGAGCTGTTTAAGCAGTTACTTAGATCTGTGATGTTTTGTGGTTCTTAATAAGCTTAGTAGTTTGATAGCAATAGTTAAAAGAAATTAGAAAAAATGGACCAATTAGAGTAAGCCTGAATATCATCTTAATTCCAAGTGGAAACAAAATTCTTTCTGTTTATTCTGTATTTCATCCAAAGTTCAGCCTGTTGTGTTTGATGATACGGTTTTCTTTGGCATCTCTCTCATGTAGAAATTGCTTCAGTTCAGAGCCGCTCCTCTGACTCATCTTTAATACACTTACCTAGGGCTTCCCCTGATTCAATAAAAACACAGCTCTAATGGTTTCCATATGAGTCTAATGGCTACAATTCAGAATTCTTTCTGGGTTTCACTGGCCTCCCTATTTAGCATTTAGGGTATTGCTCATCTGGCTTGGTAGATCTTTAGTCATCTTTTTTCACCTGTTTCTCCCAGCTGAAGTGACTTTCATTCACATCCCATAAATCCTTTAGGCCTATAATCTATCTCTTGCTACACATGAAAGGCTGTAATTTAATAAGGATTTCACGAACTCTGCTCTTCTCCAGTGTTTTTTCAGCTTTAGCTAACCAGAGCCCCTGCAGGTTGTCTGTTGTTAGAACAATAGCTGGCATAAGCAGCAAAGCACTTGCCAAATCATCTCAGGGTGCTGACTTTGTTTTCGGTGAATGTTCTTGGATCATAATAGTAAACCCACAGGAATGGGGAACGACATGGATCACTTCCTGAAGAGTTGTAGCTTGAAATGCAATTAGCCTCACCACTCCCCCTTCTACCTGTCTAAGCAACCTCCCTTCCCTCCCAAAAAGTCTTGAGTTTTAAGCCTAACCCGCAAGATATGCGAACAGTCCCAGGCTGAAAAATGCTGTTTTGGTGCTGCAGCATAGCAAATGGTGACCTTGAAAGTTTTCAACATCATCAGTGCCCTATTTCACACCACCCATTGTTCTGTCCCACTGTCAACTGCTTATCACCCAAATGTAACCTTAGCTAAACCAAGAGCAGGAAACAAAATGCATTAAAATTATGCTTGTGTTTAATTTAACAAAATGGTGTATCCACAAGGTACTTGAGTCTTACCCCCTACACAATCATGTTAAGTACGTACTACACTGAAGTTTGTTTGACAATTTATGCAGTGGCAAAAATGACGGTGGATGTGAGCAAAATGGGTGTGGGGAAAAAAATGCTTGAAAGCAAATATGTTTAAATGCATTACTAAAAGACGGCAATGTTGGTGTTTTGGTTTTTTTCTTTTTTTACTTGGAGAAAAGAAAACTACATTCCTTACACCAATTACTAGCTTTGACAAACTTTATCTAACGGACAAAATACTCAGGCAAAATCTATGTGATGTCTTCGTGAACTTTTAGTTCTGGCTCGGTGACTAAACCAGTGTCGCCAAAAAGAGTGACGTAGAATATAACTTGGTTCTAGGAAGAAAGACCGATCATGAGTTAATTATGTATTCTGCTGGAAATGTTACAGGAAGTCCTTCACATTCCCATTAAAGGCACATAAACACGTACGTTTCGGGGAAATGGAACTTGCAGAAGTGATGCTGTGGACTTGAAATGTACCTTGCTTAGTAGAATGTCTTTCTGTTGCGTTTATCTGTGTGATAATTTAAGTCATTATGTAGAGTAATTCATTTCAGATACTCGGTGATTGTGCATTGGGTGCTTTGCTATATTGCTTTTCTTTCAAGTTGTGATGAAAGTTAAGAAGTAGAGATGGTAGATGTCAACATGGACACAGTCTGTATCCCCAGAGATTAGCACAACCCCTTAAAAAGAAAGTTCACAAAGAATTAAGTGGAAACCATACATTGAAAATACGAAATAAATAGTTTGTGGCCCTTCCTAGGTTGATGTGTTGTATAAAGACCAAGAATAAATGCTAACAGAACGTACAGATATGCAGTGTTAAAACTAAGCGTGATAGTAAGACGTTTGTGTTTTCCTCTAGCAGAAGAAAGTTGCACAGACAAATAGTTCGATGTAATAAGAGGATTCAGAGCTTAACTCTAAGGCTATGGTTAGAGTGTGGCTGTAGCCCTGCTACATTAGAAGTTTACTGTGCCCAACTGCTCATTACCACCTTAGCACCAGAAGTTGCAACTGAGGTTTGCTGGCATGTGTATTTGATTCCTAGCCAAGTTCTGTCAAAATGACCCAGATTGGCATCAACGCTTCTAACAGCAGGGTTATTTTGTTTTTCTAACCCAGATGTTCTTTTAGCAGAAGAGGTCATGGAATTTTTCTCTTGGATGTTAAATATTAAGAGCAGCTCATCTACTACTGGAAAAGCATAGATTTGTTAGAGAAAGCCCAGTTCTCTTCCTTAGTGCTTAAACAAATAATTCTGAGTTACAGCTAAATCAACCCGTAAATCAACAAGTTATTTTAAACCTTACAAACTGGTCACCTCCAAGCTTTACATACTTATATAAAAAAAAAAACCCACCAGTTTTTCTAGCTGCATACAACCCACTTGGTGAGATACGTTATTTGACTGAGTATAGAAGCTAGCTGTCTTAAGGACAACGTGGAACACTTTAGTTGTATTAGTAACACAAACAGCCTTGTCCTTGCTAATGACTTGTATAGATTGCAAGATGCATAGCTACTATTGAAGGCTATAGTAAGGAATTAAACGTGTCAGTGTTGTCACCCCAACAACTTGAAAGAGAAATAGCCTAGAAACATGTTGGGTGCCTGGATTTTAATAGAAACTGTGTAGTAGTTGTGGGCGGTTAACCAGGACCGCTGCAGAATGACCGTTTTCCCCTGATGTCCTGATCTCGCAGAAGTGCACTTACTGCCTTTTTGGTGCTATTAATATGGGTATTTTGGGATGTTCAGGAGCCTATTTTTGCTTATAGAGCCTGAAGCTTGATCACTATTCTAGTGGCTTGAATAGTCACTAAAAAGAACTCTTTTTACTAGGCCTCAGTGTCCTACCTAGTATGAGAAAAACTAAAAAAAATGGACTAGAATAACAGTGTAGGTAGCACTGCAGTAAACGGGACAAAGAAAAACTGTAGGCCATGGAGATTCAATTTTGCTTTAATGACACTTGCCAGCTCAGGTCGGGTCACTGCTGCACTTGCACTGCTTCTTGTAAGGCTTGTCCTCCACTGGTTCGGGTGGTTCCTGCTATAGTAATTCCTATAACACGCAACTCAAATCATGGGTTACAAGAATTTAAAGGTGTTTCCGTTACAATCTCCACCCCTGGTCCCTTCAGATCAAACTATAGGGTTTAACATTGCAATGAACTCCTCCCCTTGCCCCTGCTCCGGCTTGGACTTATCCACAGACTGCAGTCCCTTAGGGTAGTACCTGCTCCAAGTGGAGCCTTATCTATGAGCCACAGTCTCTCCAGGGGTACACCTGCTGCGGCA
>NW_008795249.1:1454921-1458847 GCF_000699145.1 Aptenodytes forsteri | reverse complement strand
GGTAGAGCATGGGAAGCTGAAAAGTCCTTGACTAGTGTAAACACTACCTAGCAACAACTAAAACATTGGTGTGTTATCAACATTGTTCTCACCCTAAATCCAAAACACAGCACTGTACCAGCTACTAGGAAGGAAATTAACTCTATCCCTGCCGAAACCAGGACACTGATGTAAAGATCCTAAAGACTGAGGGACAGACAGCAGGGCTAATGACCTCATCCGCTCTTTCCAAAGGTTATCCATTGCATTGTCGTAAATGGTAGGCTTTTCTGGGATTCAGTGTTTATAAGACCATTGCCAAAAGAGATCTGTGTAAGCATCTGTCCCTGCCGAAACCAGGACACTGATGTAAAGATCCTAAAGACTGAGGGACAGACAGCAGGGCTAATGACCTCATCCGCTCTTTCCAAAGGTTATCCATTGCATTGTCGTAAATGGTAGGCTTTTCTGGGATTCAGTGTTTATAAGACCATTGCCAAAAGAGATCTGTGTAAGCATCTGTATGCCCGTTAAAAAGACTTACTAATTCTTTCTTCCTGCTCTTGTCCAGATGTAGGGTGTTGCACCAATCTCTTCTCAGCGTTCCACTGTGAACACCCACTCATGCGGGTGAAGCCGATTTGTTCAAAAGACCTGTAGGTCCTTTGGTTTCTTCAGTGACTACCGCACCCTGATCTTACTGAAGATAAACCTAAGCTCCTGCGTCCAGGCTGGCTGTAGACAGACTGGTGCTTTTATTTCCCGAGAATTGGGATGAGGTTGAAAACGCCACCACGTGAGTGCGTATCGCCGGACAGCCTCCAAAGAAGAGATGGCTGTTGCCTGGTCTAGCTGAAACCTATGTCAGTCTGCATCTGTGTGGATATGCCTTTAGAAGCACATGGGTGAAAAGTTCAAGTTGTATTTTTGTATTTCTGCATCCAATCTTATGGGCTCAATATTGAAAATCTTAATTAGTCTGGAAATCCTTCTACAGACATAGGGCCTAGGTCCTGGCTTAGCCCACCACTGTCTGTTTCCTCGTTGCTTTTGCGATCTCCTGTTTCCTGATAGAAAAGACAGTTTGTTTAATATAAGCCATTCGTCTAACAACGCCCTTGGTCTAAAGCTGATCTATAGAAGCATGATCCAACAAGAAACAGAAATAATTAACTTCTGAAGTAACAAACAGCTTTGTCATTCTGTACGTGAATTGAAAGTTTCGTAATGCTAGATCATGTTTTAGCATAGATACTGATACAGTGCATGCTGGGTGACTTATGCACAGGCATGCTGGGGTAATCTAATTAACTGATAGACAAGAAGTTTGCTGTTCATTGAGTTTAACTGCTGTAAAACCGAATGATGTAAACAGGAGGAGAAGGGCTCCGTGTGCTTTTTAAGAGCACCATTCAAAACCTGAGAACTAGAGGATTAAATGTTGGTGCCTGTTGCTCTGTGAAATGTTCTTCGCATGCGTGTTAGGGACTTCATTATTCTCTTTAACAGGAAAACTGTGTGAATAACATCTGAACAGGTGTATGGAAAAGCTAAACTATTATAGTTCAATCATAATATGATTTCATCAAGAGGGAAAAACAGAAAACCAAAGTCGTCAAATTCCCATTCAGCTTTCCTGCCAAAATCTCACTACCTTTCTGAAGCAATGAAGGCAAAGGTAGTCTGATAAGGAAGTCTAAGAAGGACAAAGTAATTGTTGCTGCAGCTCCACTTATGCAACACAGCAGCTTTTCATGGAAAGCAAGCCTTCCTGCAGCCGTAGGCAGAGAAGGTTAGGTTCCAGTGTTTTCATGACACCATTTTTCCTTGAGTTCTGCGTCTATTAGAAGTGTCCGTGCATTCAAGGGGATTTCACTGCTTTGTGAAGTAGGAGGGTATTCTTGGATGGACTCCAGATGTGCGGGCTCAGATTTTTCTGCATTTTTCCTTTTTACAATAGGGACAAATGAAGTCAGAGTCACTTCTGTGATTAACTGCTTACTGTTCTTGCCTGATGCCTTGTCACAGACTCCAACTCGGAGCAAAGAATAAAAAAAAGGATGTTTTCATCTTGTGATAGGTGGGGTTTTTCTCCCTCAGGAATACTGGCTACCTTTGAATTGTGAAGGCCAGCTGCCAGACTGTTAGACGTGTAACGTGCAGAAGTATCATTAAGAAAAAAGTTTGGGTTTTTGTTTTGTGTGCTTACTATGGCAACAAAAATAATGGAGCTGCAATTCTACCCTTGCCAAATGTTGACAGCTGGAGCTACAACCATTCTAAAATTCAGAAGAAAGGAATGTTGACAGCCTGCAGAAATTAGGGTTTTAATTATAGGATGATGGCTGGCCAAATTTGTCAATCATATTTTTTTGTCATAAAGTTTTTCTGAAGATTGCTGTGGCACAGTGGCAAAGATACATACATTCTAATGCTGATTGCACTTAAGAAACAGTGAGAAAGCCACTTCAGCCGATTATGTTTGGTGTTGACAGAGAACCTTCCCACACTGGTTAAAGAGAAGTAGAGATATTATTTGGTTTTGTGTATTTTCAAGAAAAAAAAGCAGCCCCAAACCCTACGGTCCTCCCAGATTCCCCAGCTCAGGTAGTCTGGTAACGCTGTTTCTGCCATGAAGTTTCCTTAGGTTATTTTTTAATTGCTGGTAAGTCTGAGTGACTTTAGTGCTTTTTATAATCCATTTGATTTCTAAAAACATGTATAGATAAAAGCATAGCTACCACAATTTTGGGCCAAAAGACCCCAAATCTTGTCCCTGCAACTGTTTGCGGCCGTGCCATCCTGACATGTACTAAGCAACACGATGCAACGGGGCTCTGTCTTGCAAAACGACCTTTCGGTGTTGCTCTCTAGCAGCGCAGGGCCGCTGTGCTACTGGCGCCGATGCAACGGGGCTCTGTCTTGCAAAACGACCTTTCGGTGTTGCTCTCTAGCAGCGCAGGGCCGCTGTGCTCTCCTGCAGCGGCCGGGCGGCGTGGTGGGGGAGCAGCCAGCCTCTGGGAAGCGGGGTGCCGGGGTGCTCAGGCAGGCTTCCAGGTGAAGCACCTGCTGGTGCATCCCAGCACACGTGGGATGTGGCCTCCAGTTTGATCGGTGCTAGGTCAGAACCGCAACGCTGCTGTTGCTTCTGGTTAGCAGGGACCTTGTTTTGTGGTGAGACTCCTCAAAAAAAACAAGTTCTGCACTGAAGATAAACAGAAACTGCAGGTAAGGGGTAAACTGAGCAGGTCCAACCAGAGTGGCTGGTGACTCCCAGTTAGGAGAGAGATAAGAAAAGGCCATTTGGTCTAGTTAAGTTTGGGACATGCTGAAAACCAGCGGCTCTCAGTTGTTTGGAATGTAGACTCTGGTACCATCAAAGAGGTTATGTGCATTCTCCTGAGCTGCTTGGTGCATTAGCGGCCAGACTGTGCTGTCGTCGCTACTAGCTTTTTTTGTTTGTTTTTTGGTATTTTAAGTGCCAGGTTAACAGGAGACCTTAGGAAGTAGTCCCAAGGTAGTAAAGACGAGTCCTCCGAGTTTCTGGCTGGAGCGGTGCCTAATGACCACAAGCAACTCAAGAGCGTGTTCGTTAAATGATGTTGTGACATGTTATTGGCTGGCTTACCTGAGCAAGTATGTACTTGAATGTAATATATATGTAAGCATTTTAAGTGCCCCATTAATGAGACTACTTGAATGATAAGCTCACTACGTTCTCGGACTTCAGTCTTTATGGTTTTTTTCTGCCTCAAATATATTTAAGCACCGTGTCTCATAATACATTTCGTTTCTTTCTTTGCTCGGCCAGAAGCTAAAAAAAAATCCTAGCGAGGAGAAAACGGGTCCCGGGAGGGAACAGAAGGTTCTTATTCACTGCAGTCCCTAACGGCGGGGATGACCCCCCCCTCCGCGCAGCAGCTCTGTCGAGCCGCGCGGCTCTGCAC
>NW_008795249.1:1449967-1453815 GCF_000699145.1 Aptenodytes forsteri | reverse complement strand
GCGTTGTGCTGCCGCTTCCCCCGGCGGTCTGGGCTCTGAAATTCCGCTTACGCCCGGCCCGGTGATTCGATACCCTGGTCGGTCCCTGCTCTCTTACCTAACTTAACCCGGGTGCCGGTGGGCACGGCAAGGTCGGTGAAAGACAGAGCGGCAGCCTGCTTCGTTCCTGACGCGTCGGTTTGGTCCCGGGTGCGATCGCGCTACTCGGGCTGAAGAAATCCACCGAACGCGCCTTGGGGCTGCTTGAAGTAAGCAGCGCAGGGTCCTCCCAGCCTGCTCTTCTGGAACGGCGGGGGCAACCTCCCCGTCAGACCTGGTTCATAGCAGGCGGCAGAAAGGGTGAACCAGGTTGTGGGGAAGCTGTTCTCGGCTGGGCGTATCTGAGACGAATGCGTTACAGCCCTATTTATGCATAGGGCCGCCCTTGCTGAATGGGTTGGAGCTGAAGCGTGTATTGATTATCTTGTATTTTTGCTTTTAGTAACGAATAATTTTGCTCTTAGGAATTGTGGAATGTGAGGGATGTGAAAGTTAAAACATAAGCAAGGCCTAAGAAGCCAGAAAGGTGGAAAAATAATTCTTAATTTACGCTTGAATCTGTAGGAGCACGGCTGGGTGGGAGCAGGAGGGGCCGCTTGCTGCCTAGCGGGTCGCTGTGTTTTTGGTGAACGCTGATTTGCATTATTAGTGGGTCTGTTGGTACCCCCCTTCTTCCCCCACCTCTGCAGCCTGCCACAGTGTGCAGCTTTCCTGCTCTGGATCCCCAGCAGACCCAGCAGTGAGTTTAGCCTGTAGTATCTTCACATAAGTACTTTTTGCAGTTCTGTGCTCTGGTACTTCTTCCCATCTCCGTGGTACCTCCATTTTGCTGATTGAGCAGAGATTTGAATTCTCCTATACACGCTATCTAGCAGCCTGTTCCTTGCTGATTGAGCAGAGATTTGAATTCTCCCATACATGCTATCTAGCAGCCTGTTCCCTCTGAATAAACCTAGAGAGTTGGAAGATTCCAGAGTGTTCTGCCAGAGCTCTTTGCTCTCCCTTGCTCAAAAGAAAAGGCTCCTTGAGATGCTGGGTTTCTTTAAAACATTCTCAGAATGGGGGGGGTTATTTGGCCTAACAACTAACTTCCTTTCAAAAGAAGGAGTATGGTTTGCTTGCTTGACACAGCAACTTTCTCTTCAGCTAGAGCCAAGCGCAGTGTTGTACTGAATTCGGTAATGAAACATGCGCAGACTGGGAAGAAACCTGAAAAGATGACTTATTCTCAACACAAGGAATGGTTTGTTACAGGCTCTTGACAATGGCGAAAAGAAAATAAAGAAGTCCCTCGTGTTGTGAAAGTCCCTTACATTCATGCCATCAGAAATATTAGGAGGCTTCTTTGTGCGTTGATTTTGGCGTTTAAAGGACAATTTAGGTTGGAAGGGACCTCTGAAGTTTCTCCAGTCAAATCCCTATTTAAAGCAGGGCTCATTTTGAAGATCGGTCAGGATGCTGTATTTTGTAATCCTTACTGGTATTTAAAAGCTCATGAAATCTTGACGAGCATGTTACCAGGTTATTGTGAATTGTAAATTTTCTTTATAGGAGTTAGAGTACAAAGATATTTGTAATCGTATGACTCATTTCTGGGGGGAACGTCTCATAAAAAATAATCAGCTCAACTTATGTTTGGGATATGCAAGTTGTGACAAAGCTCCGAAAGATTTTTAGGCTCGATACGGAATGTCTTGGGGAAGTTGGGAGTGGGAGAGAAGGGAAGAATAAGCAATGGTCAAAGCCATTTTAGACTAGGGTATATGTGCTGGTGCGGTCCAGCTTGTGAGAGTGCCCACTGAGTGTTTCCACTTTTGCTCAGCTGTCGTCTTAGGAAAAGTATGTAAGTAAATCTGTGTGCTACCCTGAGTTTTATTGACAACTTGAAAACAGACTTTCCAGGTTTTTTTGACACAGCTGCAATGGGTCCTGTTTACACTGCTAAAATAAATGTTTAAGGAGAGCTATCCTCTTAACGACAATTTTGTCTCTGGTTGTGGGTGGAAGGGAAATGAGACATCTAGAAAACCATGTTTTAACTGGTCTTGACACAAAATGAAGATCATCAGCTGGCACTTATGACGGGATTAAGACAAAGCTTGTTTAAATTCTGGTTAGTGGAGTACTGGCAGACCATAAAATAACTCACTGTTATCTTGGAGGTCTCTTGTGGTCACCACAAAAACACACAAAAAGATGTTTTTCCTTTTTTCTTGGCCTCTGCCAAAGAAACTTCTCTGTAAAGAGAAGTGCTCCTTCCCCTCTGGAGGTTTTAGCAGAGCTGAGAGCTTGCAGATCTGATTCCAGAGAAAATGATGCTCTTTAGCGAGGGGATGTTGCCACTAAAGTAGGTAGCCTAGCATAGAAACGCTGGGTTAGTTGGGTTAATTCACCAGTACAGCCTCTATATTGAAGCTTTTTTCTAACATTGTGCATTGTGATGGCTTTTTAGTTGTTTCCAGGGTTGTTTGTATTGTTGGAGTGCGGGGCGGGGGTTAGAAGTAGAAGAGACTGAAACATAGGGAAAATACTACTTATAAAAATGCACAGCTCTACAGAAAAGCACAGTTTAGCATGCAGAAGTTCAGTGCTGTGTTCCCAGCTTCAGAAAAGCTTTCTGTAATTCCCGTTCCCTGCACCCACCCACCCCATAAAGAGGGTAACCATGTGTTCGGAAAAAAAAAAAAAAAAAAAAAAGTTGAACGATTAAGATACCTTTAAAACAATGGTGCTGTGGATTGGACAGCTGCTCTTTCGTAACTGCCGCAGGGCGACTCTGGCACGGATTGCTCAGAGACGCCAAGAGCCAGGTCCTGGCCGCAGGGCAAAAGCTCCAGAGCTGGACTCCTGCCTAGTCCTGCCCACTCGCCACCCGTGGCAGCGCAGTTTGTCTTCTCTCCTGCCTGCGCTCGCATTCAGGGGGAGCTGGTGGTGGCTGATGCTCCCGCAGGCTGCATGGGTTCTGGTGAGTGCGTGCACCTAAATGTTAAAGGCTTACGGGATGTTCTGTTGTATCTTCTCCTCGTGGATTATGGCTTACGGGATGCTTTGTTGTATCTTCTTATTGTGGGTTGTCGGGTGATGTTTAAAAACTCATAGAGTTTGATCACAAGGCAATAGCATTTGTATTTGAAGGTGGGGTGGAGGGTTGTGAAGTTACTTTGAGCTTCAGATTTCCTTGATGAACAGCAGCTAAACAGAAATGAAGCTGCTAGTTGCAAACGCTCAGCTGTTTTCCATTTAGTCTCTTCATTTGGGGTTCAGTGACATAGATGTGTAAGGGTTCAGCCTGCCTTGTTAGCAAATATTTTCATAATCCTGGCTGCTATTTCCCAAACGTATTTTTCAAAGTGGCTCACTATGGTGTTTGCTTAGCAGGGGAGGAATTTCAGTATCACCATGTAGAGCTGCTTCTTCCATTCCCCTATTTATTTAAATAGCAAAAGATTCGCATATTTGAATAGGGTTTTTTTGTCACTGAGTAGAGACCAAAGAGTCCAATTAAACTAAAGAGGTGTGTTGACTAAGCTGAGGGAACTGGGGTTGTTTAGCCTGGAGAAAAGGAGGCTGAGGGGAGACCTCATCGCTCTCTACAACTCCCTGAAAGGAGGTTGTAGCGAGGTGGGGGTCGGTCTCTTCTCCCAGGTAACAAGCGATAGGACAAGAGGAAACGGCCTCAAGTTGTGCCAGGGGAGGTTTAGATTGGACGTGAGGAAAAACTTCTTTACTGAAGGAGTGGTTAAACATTGGAAGAGGCTGGCCCGGGGAGGGGGGGGGGCCCCCTCCCCGGGGGGTTTTTAAAGAAGTGT
>NW_008795249.1:1439286-1449663 GCF_000699145.1 Aptenodytes forsteri | reverse complement strand
GAGGCGCTTAGGGACATGGTTTAGTGGGCATGGTGGTGTTGGGTTGACGGTTGGACTCGATGATCTTAGAGGTCTTTTCCAACCTCAATGATTCTATGAGTCTAATGATCTCCTCTCTATCAACTACAACTGAGTGGAAGCTGGCTTTTAGCGCTGCTAGTAATGCTAACAATAATAATAATGCTAATAAAAATAAAAAGCTATGTGAGAATTACTCATGAATCAGTTGCCAAATTTGGCAACATTTTTGTACGCGAATGACATGCACAAGGGATTAATACTTGGGTTTTACCCCCCCCCGCTTCTCTTCTTGTAACTAAGAATTAAGAGAAAAACAGTTCTTGACCAGCCAAGATTCAAGTCCAAAGAATAGTTGGATAATCAAACGCTAGGAGGGAGCAGGGCTGTAGTCTTTTGGGTATGCCACAGAGATTTTAAGTCTTAACACAAGGATGTTGCTGCATTACAGCAATACATTTTGAGTTACATTTTGGTCCTTCCAAAGGCTGGGGTCAGGATGGTCTCTGATACGAGTCAGAGGCAGATATCAAAAAATTGTCATTACAGTATGACTTTATGTTTGAAAAAAGTGCATAGCGAAAGCAGATAATGGTCAAGGAAGGTTTCCCTTGGTTAGAAATAAGTGGTGAAATGGGGTAGAATCTGTTCTCTTATCTGCGTTATGTCTGTGTAAACTGGCCTTGGTTCCTGCTTGGGATTATGGATTATTTGCGTTTCTAGATACTGCGATACTGTCTTCCTTGGAACCAAGTATACTGTTAAAAGATCAAAGAGATCTTTTCTTCAAAATGTTTTCTACCTATTTCGGCAGGTAGGCAGGTGGTTGTATTTGTTTGTCAGTAGTATTCTGGAGCTAGTGTTAAGGATGGAAAGGGATTTTCTCCCAGAAAATTCTGGGCGCTGTGGCTCTGACACAAAAGCAAGGAGCTACTCCTAGTTCTTACTTTCTGAATTCTGGCAACAGCTAGCTGTGGGGATAAAGATTATGTGTGTCTCTGGTTTATTGCCAGTCACAGTTCAAAATGGTAATATTTTCCTATATTTATGAGGGAAAAAACCCTCTCCCATACAAAAGTATATACAGACTGCAGTATTTACCAAAACAGTCTGTCAGGGAATAGGGTTTTGCAGATGGCTCTGGAAAAAATTTGATTCTCCGTATTGTGTAATACTAAAGTTGAGTGACTGCAAATCTACAGCCCTTTGTAACACATAACTGTTGTGATGTAAGCGTGCAGTGACTTCTTATACTGCCAAAACTCCAGTGACTCTTGTACCAGTTATTGCTCAGAGCTGGATCTTGAATTGTGTCCACGAGGCAGGGCTAACTGTGCTTTCCTACATCCTCATAACTGATACTGCCTCACTGGAAGGTGGCTGTCAGCCCTTTCCAGGCTTGTGAAACATGTGCAAGGGTCAGGATTGGGCTGGGGGGCGGGGGGGTTGTGGATGGATGGTGGTTAAATAAAATTGCTACCGAACTAGAGTCACTGGTAATAACAAGCAGTGTTTGTACTTTAAGACTCGAGCAAGCATATGTAATGGCTTCCATTGCAATGTTACCAGTTCTAACTGATGGGTGTGAGTTTAAGTTGTTTGTTCCTGATGTCGTTTCTGCTTTAGCAAGGGTGGAAATTGGTTAGCATATAGAAGGTGCTGTCCAGGGCATGAATGTTGGATCACTGTGTCTAATAAAATGGTTGCAAGTCTACATATTTCTGTCTGCAGGCATGACTGATAAGCTCTAATTTTGGCTTGGTGCCTGCCTTGGTTCTAGTGTGGAACTCTAAGGAACAGGAAAGGTCACCAGTTATGGTGAACCAGATACAGGTTATTACTTTTTTTTAAAGTCTTCTGTGGTATATTTGTAAAATTCACTGTTTAATATAGATTAGTGGGGGGGAAAAAAACCCATTTAATCTACAAATGCTTATTTTTTTAAAGAAACCACTGTCTTAATGTAATAATTTAAGTTACTGGCTAACACAGAGGTCATCTTGTTAGAGGCTTTTTATTACACACGTATACTTAAATCATCTTTCTCCCCATTGCACCTGAACAATTTAATCATGAATGTTTTTGTCAGTCTGGTAGCAGGAAAAGGTAATAATATCTTGTTAATATTTTTCATGTGGGTCAGGCACAGAACTGGAACGTAATCTAGATCTTCTAAAACCCAGTTCAGTACATTAATAAATATACAGATCGTCTCCAGTCAAACCAAAAATATCCACGTGAGCTTTCAGTTGTTGTTTTAATCCAGTTCCTCCTTGTCTGGCATCATCGATGTCCAGTGTTAGAGCTGCTTTCTTCTTTCTCTTTCCAGAAATCTCCTTCCTGCCCGACTTCGGGATCTTCACCATGGGCATGTGGTCCGTTGGTCTTGGAGCCATTGGTGCAGCTGTGACAGGGATCGTCCTTGCTAACACTGACATATTTTTGTCCAAGCCAGAAAAGGCTACGCTGGAGTTTTTAGAGGAGATAGAGCTAAAAACTTTGGGATCAGGTAAGATTCTGGATGTTTCAGCCCACATTCTTTGATAATTGGGCTTTTATAAGAACCTTTGTAAGGCCAGGTTTGGAAGAGTTTTTCTTAGTGTTTCCTAGTTATAATACGAAGTTGGGTGCCCTTGATAGCAGATAATTCTGCTGAAGGAAAAACAACGGAAACTCATTATTTCTGGATGAAACATGACACACTTCTAAAAATCAATGAAGCAATAATACCCTGTTATGCATACAGAATTTTTTTCTGATAGAACTGTATTTGAATGTGGAATTCTCTGCAATGCTTTGTGTTGGTCCTTAAAGCATTCATCATTATAAAGAACAGCTGATATTATTGTTGATGCTGTTTCTCCTGTATAAACAGAACAAAGAACATTCAAAGCAGGTGAACTATGGAAGAAGAATGGTGCAGTGATCATGGCTGTGCGAAGACCTGGATGATTTTTGTGCAGAGAGGTACTTGCTGGGCTTGGGGATTAATTAGGAAGAGTTGAGCTCTACTTGCATAGATTCCCTTTAAATAAAGGGAGGGGGTGAACAGGGCAGTCATCAAATGCATCCGAAGTATCTGAAAGGTCTTGTTTCCTAGCCCAAACTGGTTGCCAGCTAACAGCATACTTAGTTTTCTTTGCAGCTGGTTTGTATAGTCTAGGTCCTGAGCATTTTCCTTCTGAAGGCAATGGATACACGATTTTTACATCTGCCAGGGACCTAGCCCATGGTTATTAGGATGGGAGATTACACAAAATCCAATTGGTAATGAGTCTTATGAGCTAGTTGCATTCCCTGTGTCCAGAATAAATCTCTGTGAGCCAGGTAGTCTCTGGTCAAAAGCAGCCCAAGACTGGACTGGCAGAAAGCCATCAGATAAATCTCATCAGCAAAAAAGAGATGTGCACAAAGGGGAGTCCCTCGCTGTTCTGGATGCTGAATGTGAGGCAGCGAGGTAAGGAGTCTCAAGACAAGGAGTTACTGTTCCATAACAAGGTGAGATGGGAAACAAAATTTGACCCTTAAGTTGGCATTAGGCTCCTTGGGTGGCGGTGAGAGGAGACACTTAAAATACCATTTGAGTGTACCGTGTGCCTGGGAACAGCCATAACTTGCACGTTGGTCATTATTTTTCTCATAGCTATGGGGAAAAATAGCTATTATGTTGTTACTCACTACTCTATAACATGGAGTAATTAATATTGCAACCACTTAATTAAGGGATCTGCTCCCATCAGTAGTAACTGCTTAAGTATGTGTAGAATTCATGGAAGGTTAAAGATTAAAGTACTTTGCTCTCTGAACAGGTGTAGCGTAGGCAGGAGGAGAACGTGCTACGTGCCTGACTCTGTGCCTTTCGCATACAGTCAGACAGGAATTCATTAATGATTTTTTTTTTTTTAATGGTAACTTTCTACGTAGAAATAAAGAGCCCAATTCAAAGAATTGTGGTTTTTTTTCTTTCAGGAAAAAAATGAGAGAAAAATTTAATTTTCTAATTCTTATTTTTGGCTCAAAACTTCAAATTTTTAACAGAGGCAGTCACACTGCAACAATTAGATCAGCTAATTAGGGTAAAGAATTGTTTTGTATTTTAACTGTGAAAGTGTTTGAAAAAGTTTTAAGATTGTCTAAACTGAAATTATTTTTGGTTGTTGTATACTGAAACCATTTTTGTGAGTTGACTCTTGCCTTTCTCCTAAAAACAGTTCAGCTGCCCTTTTTTTTTGTCCCTTAATGTTTTTCCATAGTATGAAAGCTGCTTCTTTCCCCACTGTCACTGACTCTGAGCTGGTGGAATGGTTTAGTACAGGTGACTTGCCATATATGTTAACCTGCAGGCAGTAGGTTTTTATTGTTTTGCAAGAGACAAAATACACTTGCTTACATCGTAAGGCTCTACACCTGTTATGTGCTATAATTTGCCCACAAAAATAGACTTCTTTGCTTTCTCTTATTGTATCATTTTTAAATAGCAGTAAAGAAAAACAAGTCGGGTCTAGTCCCAAGATGCTGCTTGAAGTCTTCTCTCTTGAGAATTTCAAAACTTAACTATGCTCTTACATTATTGCTGCTCTTTCCCCTCCCAAAAGCCAAGCCAGGAAACACAAAATAAACCCCACCAAACTGCTGAAGTGCCTTTCTCCAAAATGCTAATGAAGGTTTGATGTATCACTGACATGATATCCAGAGACAGCGATTTCTGGTCTTACAGGGCACCCCGCTGCACTAGCCTGAAACATCAGTTCTCGGACATGTTAGGTCGCAATACATTTTTTTTTTTGTTTGTTTTGTTGATAATGAGAGTTTTGAACTACACAAAAAAATCCCAGATAAAATTGCTATTAACCCCTCTTTTAGGAAGATCATAAGGCCTTTTGTCGAGGGAAAACAGAAAATGATTACCAGATCTTTAAGAACAGAAAAGTGGGGAAAGATCTAACAAGTGTAAGCTATGATCCTTTAACTCTCGCACTCACTACTCGGTGTTTGCTTGCGATGCTGATTCATCCTTTTTCATTTCCTCTGAAAAAGACAGAGGGTAGTGAACTGGAAAGCTGCCCTTAACCTTTCACCTAGTCTTTCTCTAATGTCTTTTCTCCTGGCTGTTCACCCCTATCTGTCTGCTACTTGATACTCAGTAAATTCTAGATACCCCGCAAGCCTTTGAGTTAAAGCATTTCAGTTAGGTGGCTGAGGGTGTTCACGTAAACTGTGTCCATTTTTTAAAGTGTGGAGTTCTTTGTGGGAGTTTGTCCGGTAAAAATGACCTTTCTCCATTGGAGATGAGAAGAAACATATCTGCAGTGTGCACTCTGATCTGTTGGAAACCTCGGAGGCCTTTGTACAAACTGTGGGAGCTGAGACTCCTTCAGCAGAACAAAAAACCCAGTGGATGAGTGGCAATACCTTACACTCTTACACACCAGAAAAAGCAGTGTTGCTTCTGGGATACTGAAGATGTGTGAAGAAATTCCCTGATTATTTTCACAGGGAAAGTTAAGTGATGTGCAGGCACTATCTTTACACTGTTCTGTAAACACTTCAAAAGATAGTTGAAGCCCTAGCACAGGCAAGGTGTATCTACAGTTTTGAGTTAAAAATATGTTTTCTTCAGGATTTTACTATTTTACCCAGTAAATGCTCAAAAAATCTCCTTCGTCCGTGCTTAATGAAGAGAATTTTAGTAAATCTAATGACGACCTGCCTAGGAGTAGAGCTAGCTTAAATGTCTGATTTACAGGTCTGTTTCTGTTTTGCACCTCAAGCAAGAATTTATTTATGTTTCTGATGCTCTTGAAATTCAAGGTGAAGCTTTCCAAGCTCCATCGACTGCCTGAAATGTTTGGGTTTTTTCCTTTCTTAGGAGGCTTCTGAGCTTTCCTCTCTGAAACCTCAGCTGTCCAAGCTGGGTGTCCCTCTCTATGCTGTTGTGAAAGAGAAGATTGGGACTGAAGTGGAGGATTTTCAGCATTATTTCAAAGGAGAAATCTTTCTGGATGAAAAGGTATAGTGAAGTTGGTGTTCTCCTTTTGTTTAAAAACGAGCTTATGAACGTCCTCTTTGAAGAGCTTGTATAAATAATATAGTTAGAATGTGGTCTGAATGAAAAAGGATTTAGTAGCACTGTAGTTTAAGAAGTTAATTAGCTTTGCTTTTCTCTCTATATATATAATCTCCTGCTCGGCTTACAGACTGCTCTGTAGCTGTGCACTGGTAACATGCTGTCGCAGGATTATTCCTCCCCTCCTCTTTAACTGGTAAACAATATGGCCTATTAATATTTATTCCTTTCTTCCACTGGCTGTGTGACTTGCTGGTGTTTATGATGTGCGAGTCAAGGTCTGAAGGTGACAGACATAACTAATTCATGAAGTACGGGCCAAATTGCAGTGATGTGGCTTGACCCAGTACACTGGCACACGCTGTATTGCCAGTCTCATGTCCTACAAAACCACAGCCCCGCTTACTCCTTAACCTAAAAGACGCATTTAGAAATCATTTGGCTTCTGAAGGAAAAAGAATACGTAATACTCAAAATCGACTAGAAGATACTTTTATTTTCCCTCCCCGCTCTGCCTGTGTGAAAGAATCAGGCTGATTTAAAAAAAAAAAACAAACCACCAACCAAAAAACCACCAACAAAAAAACAGATGGCTGATAAAGTTTCAGGACTTGGCACCACTGCTGTCTCTTTACCAGTATTTTTATTGCCATGCTTCAAAAATAAGAAAAAAGACATTTATCACAAAGCACCCCTGTTGTCAGCAATAGGGATGTAGATGTACATGGGGCTTAAATGCTCGTGAGGATCACCTTAAAATCCACATGAATGGTGGCAGTACCGCTAGTTGGCTGTGTGGAGGTAAGTAGTCAGGTGGTACGTTAAAGAGGTTAGTTCAGGTGCAATTTCTTTCTAGCTCTGCCTGGTTAGTTTTTGTGTGTTGCGACCTTTCTTGGATACAGGGTTGGCTGGTTTCCTGAATTTCATTTGGGAGGAAAAGTCCTTTTCACTTTGTTTGCTGAGGTATTTTCTGTTTCCCTGCAGAAGGGCTTCTATGGTCCACGCAGAAGAAAAATGATGATGTCAGGCTTCTTCCGCTTTGGAGTCTGGCAAAATTTCTATCGTGCTTGGAAAAGTGGATATAGTGGTAACCTGGAAGGAGAAGGATTCACCCTGGGAGGAGTATATGTGATTGGGGCAGGAAGACAGGTACTGCAGGCCATCTAGGAGGCTTTTATGTCTCCTGTGAGACCAAAAGTTTCGTTTCTGGAATTGTTCAGTTGCTGGTCAGTTGATCTTCCGCAGGGAGACTAGTGTATGAATTTCTCTCTTGTGTCTTTGACTAGGGTGTTTTACTGGAGCATCGTGAGAAAGAATTTGGAGACAAAGTCAGCCTTCCATCTGTCCTTGAAGCTGCTGAGAAGATAAAACCACAAGCTTTGTAAGCGGAAAAATAGTTGCACATGTTTCTGATCACAGCTTGAAATGTATAATGCATCTGTTTCTTGAACGTGCAGTTTAATTGCTTCTTAACTATTTAGTGATCACCGCAGAGGAAAGATTCTCTATTCAAACATAGAAAATGATGGAAATCCTCCTGGATCTTTTTTTGTTGCTTTGCAGCCTTTCAGGTGGTCAGGATTTCAACTGCTCTTTTGTGTCTGACTGTATTAATGAAAGGCTGGGTCTAAAACCTGACCTAGCCTAGATGTTTTCAGTCAGAGACAGTCAGTTGAAAACCTGTCTACCTAGGGCAGCAAAACTCTGCTAAGGCTGGAGAAATGGAGTACCAGCTGAGGTTGAAGGATAATAAAAGTTTATGTGAGTGAAATGCCTTTGCTTTTTGCTTTTTCATTAACATGTAAACACATCTGTGTTTCTAGAAGACCAAACCCTGTCAGTCTAGATTATTCTGAGATCCTACAGTCAAGACATGCCACTATGTCTACCCAGTAAGTTTCTTGTTAGTTAACTACTGGCTCTAGATCTTCCAGCTCTTTGTGTGAGTCCTTGCAAGGAAGATTGAAGAGATCTAATGTTCACTTCAGAAGATAATTGTGGCATGAGGGCAAGTTCCTTCTTGTGTTTAAGATTCTAAAAAAAAAAAAAAGGGAACAATAATCAGAGAGCAGATTAGGTAGTTTCCATCCTGGCTTGAGTTCTGCAGTAGAATGGCTGGGCTGTTACTCCTAAAAATAGATGTAGTGTTGCACAATATGATCCATGAGAGCCCGTACCAATACATACATAGCCAAATACACGTACCTAGACTGAAGTATGAGCAGGACAGCATGAATTTTCCAAATGTGCTGATGTTTCAAAGTATAAACAAAATTTTAACACTGCACTTAAGAGAGGATTATCAAGTGTTGCGTATCCTTCATTAGCTGGTGTATATAAAAGGATAGGTAACTTTGGGAAAATGTGCGGGCTAGAACATACTAAGCTAGCAGAAGAATTAAAGGGAAGGATTCTTTTGTCCTGGCAGCAGGTCAGTCTGAACTGTCATTCTGCTTTCTTCTGACCTTAAAATTAATGAAACCTTCATGTACCGTTGGTACTGAGGGCAGGGATACTTGGCACCTCCGAAACTTTCGTAATATACCTATTTCTGCTCTGTGTGCCAGTGCCTATCCATCTGTATTGTTGAGCTCTGTGCAAAAAATGGTCATATGTGATGCTGACTGTATGAAACCTAAATGCCAAAACCTCTAAAACTTCACAAACACTGAGGCCTGGCCTTGGTCAGCGTTAAATCAGTTATGCAGGCTTTAAAATTGCGTCATTATGGATGAAATCCAGACTTTTTTTTTTTATATTTATGTCCAGGCAGAACTAATTTTAACTAAAGATATTTATGTGCTCTTCAGAGTCTGTTCTTCACAGTTCCCTGAAACAACACTAGCAGTGAGGATTTTGAGTGATTCGTATGTTCACCAAGATGTTTCGTTTGAAAACTAAATGGAAATTGGACTCATGTATGCTACTATCAGCTGAAATTTGTGTTTGACTGTTTTGGGGGATGGAGAGGAACAGGAGTTTGGAGAGTAGAGCAGCAAAGTCTACAGCAAATTGACTACATGATACGGACTTTCTCTATACAGGCTCTCCTAGGATTCATGGGCAGGTGCAGAGAACCATGTGTTGTCTCTGTCCATGTTCTGAGCTGCCTGGGTAAGTATGCCCATAAGATGGTGTCAAAAAGCTGTTGGGTGCTCCAAGACATAAAATGTCTGGCTGGAGGTAGCCTCCTCTGAATGGCATCCAGAGCAGCCAGACAGCTGCCAAGAGTTTGCTCAGTGAAATAAAGAATTGTGCCTGAGGGCTTTTTGTCCTTGGTTTTAGCACTGAAAAGAAGTACCCCTATCACGAGTGCTTGCCTGACACAAGGCACCTAAAACTCTTCCTCTACAAACCTGCAAAGTTCAGAGCATTGTGTAAGTGGCCACTTGTCTGCAGTAGGCGTATTGTTACTTTGGAGTGCAAGTGTTAGGAAACACAAAAGAGATGCTAAAAGAAACGGTGGGAGCTACCGTGTTCTTACAGTTGCAAGATGCTACTAATAACAAAGATCTTGCTTACAATAGGAGGAGAATTCTGGATCAGGGCTCCTATTGAGTTTTCTTTCCAGGGGGAGCTGGAAAGCTTTGCCATTTGCAGAAGACAGATCTCGCACAAAGACACAGGCAAAGAAGGTACTGATCTTAGACCTGGATTTTAGGCCTTGTTCCAAGGGCTGTTTATGCCTTTCACATAAACATGAAATGTGAAAGGCATAAACAGTCCTTGGAGAATGGGATGGAAGCCAGATATATTCCAAGAAATTTAAGATAAAGTGAAGTGCCTTTAGAACCTGCTAAATCTGGAGAGCATCAACTTACAATTTTGTGTACATGCAATTGATTTCCACCCAGTCCGACAGAGCTGGCCCCCGGTTCTTTTAGTCAGAGTGCAGAAAGTCCTAGATGATGACAAAGATGCCGCGGGGCTGCAGCCCTGCTGTTAGCCCACCCAAAGGGACCGTGCTTTGTATGAAACAGAAGCAGGAAGCCATCATGTCCAGCATTTAGAATGTTTAGCTGAAGTATAATGGCTGTCAAAACATACAAATCACTCATGCTGCAACGATGAAGTGTTCCTTTAGCGTAGAAACATTTTTAGAAAGACCCATGAAGTCCTTTTGAGGGTGTTTATTAAAATACTGTCGTGGTTTAATCTCAGTCTGCAACTAAGCACCACGCAGCTGCTCGCTCACTCCCCCCACCTGGTGGGATGGGGGAGAGAATTGGAAGAGTACAAGTGAGAAAAACTCATGGGTTGAGATAAAAACAGTTTAATAATTGAAATAAAAT
>NW_008795249.1:1379619-1439165 GCF_000699145.1 Aptenodytes forsteri | reverse complement strand
TGGCTGTGCCCCCTCCCAGCTTCTTGTGCACCTCCAGCCTTCTCAGTCGGTAGAGCATGGGAAGCTGAAAAGTCCTTGCCTAGTGTAAGCATTACCTAGCAACAACTAAAACGTCGGTGTGTTATCAACTTTGTTCTCATCCTAAATCCAAAACACTGTACCAGCTACTAGAAAGGAAATTAACTCTATCCCTGCCGAAACCAGGACAAATACTCATGGAGACTGAAAGTTCTCTGCTCTGTCAACTTCAGCAAAGGCATATGCATGGTAACCACGTCAGACCTAGGTCTGGGAGAGTATGTTTTCCTACTGTTAACAGTGGTAGTTCCCGTAAGGGAACTGCTAGCGGGGCAGTGTACTTCTTGATTCAAAAGTTACGTAAGCTTACCCACATTTCGAAGTTTCCTAACCCTGTCTTTCAGAGATCAAGTCGAAATTTGGAGCCACAAAAGGTCCAAATGATATTTGAAAATGTTCTGAAGAGTTATTACTCATAAATCTGATCTTTTTAAGCCAACCTTGGGATTATTTGGAGTTGATTTATCCTTTCTGAACTCCATGTTGACAAAATACTGATGGAGAGGATAGAAAATACAGGGTGCCTAGGAGCTAGGAACAGTTAATACGAATTGGAAATGGGCAGTCTCGAAGAAATAAAAATGACAGCAAAACAGTAAAGGAGGAACAAATGAATTCTAAGTGAATTTCCAATGCTGGAGACTGCAAGGTGTGACTATCTGGTTTAAAAAAATGTTTTCTTCTTTAAATGTAGAATGTTCATTGGGAAGAAAAAAATTTCTTAGTTGTTGATTTTGTTGTACCAACAGCTACCTCTGCTGGCCCAGTTCCTTATATGCATTTAATGTTTTGGTGGGTTTTTTTTCTTTTCATACATGTACACAAAATCTAAATCACTTCTCAGTGCATCAAATATCACATCACAGTTCAACACTCAGCTAGTTACTGGAAACTCCAATAATTGAAAGTTTGTTTATTCTGGGCTTGAGAAGCAAAACTCCCCTGTAGTAATTTATCTTCAATCAACTTTCCCTTGCTTGTAAACCTGTTCAATTTTTCAGCACAAATACAGGGTTAATTAAAAAAATTAAGGCGGAAAATGCTGTGAAGTTAATGGGGTAGGTGTAATATAGGAAGGTTCTTTTTACTTGAACATTTAAAAATACGGATTACATTTCCTATCTGCGGTGTCCTTTTAAAGCCATTAGAAAGATAGTCTGCCTCCGAGGGTGTTTTCCGTTTATTTCCCGTTCTGCATTTTTGTTTCCCCGTGTGGGTTATGCATTCCCATGGCTGTCAAACTGCCTGCAGTTGGTGCCATTTGCAGACATTCACAAAGAGAAGGGAATGCCAAGGCATCCCTGCCATTTTCTGATGCGTTTCCTGTGATGCACTTCGGTAGAAAGAAAAGAATGAGCAAATTTCTTTTTTTCTCTGAACCGCTGGATGTCACTGCTACCCCAGCCAAAATGAAGGTCAGCAGTAAACCCGAGGTTGTTTCTGCAGTAAAAGATTTGGATAACAAAGATGCCGGGAACAGGCCGCTGTAGATTCCGATTAGGGTAGAAGAAAGCTGTTAGAAAACACGTCTACTCCTGCCATCTTTTTACTTGTGTGGATGTTTTCCTTTTTAAAATAAGAAACTTAAAGGAAGGATATACTGTGTTGAATGATACAATCTGTGGTGTATAGATATTTCTAAATGAGTCTGGAGGGAACAAATTATTATCAGACACACTGTAATCCTTACTAATGTCTAACGTTTTAGTAATACTAATTTTAGATACTGCCAGTGTGTGAGAGGCTTCCTTTATCCCCCCGAGTTCTGTCAGAGGCTGATTTAGTGGAGCCGGAGTAGACAGGTGCAATAGCCACTTGGTAACAGCAGAGAGAGCTGGGGAGATGGAGAAAAGACTGCGGAGAAATGATAAATAAAGTTAAATCACTGATTCAGTCTAATCCACTCTAATTTTATTTGATATCTGAATAGTTCCATCCTAATTTTTTATTCTTCCAATTGAGCTCGAAAACGTTATGAAGGTTTTCCCTAAAACATTTCTACTTTCTCTTTTAAGTCCAGCTACTGGTTTCTTAGTATTTGAAGTTGTGTAAAGCCTCTCTAGCTTCTGTGGGCTTTTCTTCCCGCACACCCCTGTCTCTCTTAACCTCATAATTCTCAAAACCACATGATAATTCCAACTTTAACTCTGATTTCCAGAAACCTCCCTGCAAAAATAGAAATTTCTTCCACTGAAAAGTTGTGTTTGATGGTAATGATAACGCTGAGCAGGTACAGTGGAACTGGTGAATAGCTCTGGTCATGCCATTTTCCACCAGCCGCTCCTCATAATGGATCACTCATTAATTTCAGGAAATGTTTTGTAGTGGCCAGAGGAAACAGCACTGACAAACCATACATGAACATCGGCCTCCACAAGTTCACTAACAGATTTTCCATTTTCATTCCTGCAGTACTATTATACCCTTTTACTGCTGAAGTGACTGTCTTTCAAAAGTCTTCCAGTTTGCCCTAGCACTTACTTAATGTTTCTGTGATGGATGAGATTTTTACCCTAATTTTCTTGGCAACACAATGAAGCACACAGAACAGAGAGAATGTCAAAGGCAGATAAATGGGAGGTAGAGAGGTGGTTCGAACTATCTCCATGCTAACAGTGAACACAGTCAATTCAACCACTCTGCAAACTGCTAACAGTAACCATTTTACAAGATTGTTTTAAATTGCAGGAGAACCTTATTTTACTGATGAATGCCCTTCCTAATTCCACAGTCCTTGCATCCTAAAGCTGCTGAATTTCCCTGAAATTTCCCATTTCCCCTGTTGAATCTTAGCAGTTACTATTGCACCCTAAAAAATTCATTTTTACTTTGGTTTCTAAGAAGCCTCAAGCAAGCTCAGGGAGGCCTGCAAAGAGAGGAGTCTATAGAGAAGCTGCTATCGTGCAACAATCTTCGGGTGTCTCTGCAGAATTAGAGATGCCTTTCTCCAGACCCAGACTGGAGCCCTGAGATGGTATCTGGGGGGACAAGGGGACAGCTGAGCCTAGCTATGGCCCTTGAAATGGCCCTTAAGCCAGCAGTCACAATACCCGTGCCTAAGGCAACCTCTTGCATTCGAGAGTTTTGAAGGTACAAACAACACCCCCCCCCCTTTTTTTTTAACATGTCTTTGAACAACTGCATGTAGGGGGTGAGAAGGAATCTTGATAACGTGATCAGCGGGTGGGTGATGCACTGGTGTCTACCTGCTTTCCCTGACTTCAGATGGGTGTGGGTGAGGGGAACCGTGCATTTGTGCCGTATTAATTCTAGCATGGTTTTTGTTGTCAGCCTCGAGCTAGTGGGGAATTAGCACACAAAAGAAGCACTAAGCTCACCCCGTTTAATTGTTCAACAGTCCCTTCCACCCTTTAGCCAAGCACTGGGTGGGATTGATGCCATCTTTGTGAGCAGTGCTTGTTCCTGATCTAGGAGGCAATAAGGAAGTCTCCAAAGTCCGGGCCCTGGAGCAGGTGAAGGAAGCGTAGAGAATATGAGAAGGCCTGTAATAATGCCTCTGGTGTTGAACTACCTTCCTTAGCCTTGCTTTCCTGCACACAAATGTATTTTCATAGTTAGTGAGGCACTGAAGAAAATAGTTTTGCTGTATGTATGAGGAAGAGAAGTGTTTCCCTGTGTTGAGAGATCGTAAGGCACAGAAAGGAAGGGAACAGGAGCAGCGCATGGAAGTTAGGAGCTAAGCTAGACAGGGAAGAGGAGGGCATTTCCCCACCTGCCAGGCAGTGACTACCTCAGGTGTGAGCTATCACTTGCTCACCACATGGGTTTAAAAACCACGGCTCAGCCCCTCCTTCCCCTCCTGCCTGTCTTCCCAGCACCTCGAAAGAAAGGTTTAAAAACCCTGGGACGCCTGAAGACTCAAAATACTCTTCGGAGTCGTTTTATTTTTTTCCTTCGCCTTCTGGCTTTCCAGGGAAAGCTCGATTGCGCCTTCGCTATTACCCCGAAAGTGCTGCCCCTGGCATGCTGGTTCTGGCCCCGAAAGTCCTTGAGGTGGGAGGAAGCGCGGTTGAAGGGACGGGCCCGCCGCGCGGGCCACGGCCGAGCTCCCTCAGCCCGGCCCGGGGGCGGGGAGCAAGCGCTGCCCGGCTGCCCTCCCTCGGGGCGGGCAGCAGCCCTCAGACTTCGTAAGTTTCCCGAAAACGCGGGTCTGTGGCGAGCCTCTGCCATTGTCCTTGTCCATTACAGGAAGCCGGAGAGGCCGGGCGAGGCTTCCTCTGGGAGTTCACGCGAAGTTGTTTCGTTCAATAAGGTGCCACAAGGGAGAAAAATAATCCTTTTTTTTTTTAAAAAAAAAAAGGCTTTTCGGGGTGTTGCAGCTGCAGGGTGGCGTTTGCCTGCTCCTTACTCCGCTGTTGCACCGGCTGCTGCCAGCCCCTGCCCTCAGTCCACGCCGGCTGCTGCCAGCTCCTGCCCTCAGTCCAGGCGTTGCTGTTAGCAGAAGCAACTGCTCCGTGTGTGCGAGGATTGAGGCCTGTAACTTTTGGGTTATTTTACTAATTTTAACTTTAATTACTTGTAAGCTGTGTTGGTGAGGGACCTCTCTGACACCCTTTCAGCTTCCTGCTGAAACAGGCCCGGCCGTTGAGCGCGGTGTCACCTCACCTGTTTCGGCTCCTGTGGGGACCCAGGATGGGTGTTTGGATAATTAACACATCATCAATTCCCGTTTGGTCGTTTACCTTCTACCTGGTTGTCTTTGTAGTTTCAGGTGAATGTCTTATTTCTGGTCTGTGACCGCTACAGAGTGCTGCCAAGAAGCTGCTGCATACAGACCCTATGAGGAGAGTTCAAGTAAAATGATGCATTATGCACGGTTAATGTGGGGAAAGTGGTTTTTTCCCCCTTTGTAAACTTTTTTTTTTAACGAAGGGAATGGCCCTTTAATGGGCCATTTAATGGGAAAGTGTTTTTTTCCCCCTTTGTAAACTTTTTTTTTAACGAAGGGAATGGCCCTTGTGCGTTTCTAGGGAGAGGGTTTAAGTTAAGCTGGAAAAGGCTTGGTATTATGCAGGACCCATGGTGGTATACCTGCCTAACTTCAGTACTGGCTTTTTTTTGTGCAGAACAAACCACAATTTTACACTTTCAGCGTATCTGCATAAGGCCGTTTTTTCCCCCTTTGTAAACTTTTTTTTTAACGAAGGGAATGGCCCTTGTGCGTTTCTAGGGAGAGGGTTTAAGTTAAGCTGGAAAAGGCTTGGTATTATGCAGGACCCATGGTGGTATACCTGCCTAACTTCAGTACTGGCTTTTTTTTGTGCAGAACAAACCACAATTTTACACTTTCAGCGTATCTGCATAAGGCCGTTAAGCATACATCTGACTTTACCTCACGTACTCAATGTAGACTTAGTGGTTTAATTTTGAGCCTTTCTGAATTAAAAAAAGTTGTAAGAATAAGATAAGTTACTTGTGTTGGGTTTTCCCTTCCTTAGTAGATCTTCAAAGGTGATGGTGGAGGGAAGGATGTTTTAAGATAACTGGCAGGATAAGATTTTTCCAGCACTGCTTTTTTTTCTTTTTTTTTAGTGGGGACATAAAGCTTGTGACCTAGAGCTCTGGATAAAATGGAAGGAAACCAGCTCCTAGAGAATGGAAGTACAGGGTATATCTTGTTCATAAATGCTCAGTGGGATGATGATGTCCTTTCTGGCTATCCCTGTCAGTGAGTTAGGCGTCAGTACTCACATGCTCTTATGATTTCCTGAGCCGCATTATAGTTACAATAAATGTGTGAAACTTTAAATGCTTGGGTGTGGATGGTTGAGATGCTACCACTATCTGCTTGACAGAGGAATTGTGTGGGGAGAGAAGGGGTCAGGTGGGAATTCAAGTCTAGTCATTGGTGTGAAGTAGGGATGAGCTGTGGGGGAAGCTACTTTGCAGCTTTTGGGTTTTGGTTGTTTTTTTTAAATAAATCCAGGACACCTGTGTTGTTGGAATAGTGTTCTTTATCCTCTGGCTAATGATGCTGGAAGAAGGTACTTTCAGGGTGTGATGTATGTCCTTTTAGCTCTGTTCTTGCCGGGTGGGGAGGGAAGAACATAGTATTGCCTGTCCTCAGAAGATTTTCATATTTAAAATTACAATGCAACTGAAACAGCAGTTTTTAGAAATAGTTACCCAAAAGTTTGGGAATGTATTTATAATGTTGAAAAACAATGTGCAAGTAAGCTATGTGGTTGGCATTTTGCTTTATTTTTGTTGATCTCACTCATAGATGGACAAGGCCTTGCTAAAGGTGATGTCTAGAACTAAATCAAAACCATTGAAAATTGCTCTTCTGTCTGGTGTGTGCTCTGTGTGATTTTTATTTAGTGTAAGTTGATCCAGTTAGCTTCCTTTGTAGCTTCCTTTCTGTCCAAGCATTACCTCCAGTTCCCAGGTAAGAAGACCAAATCAGAAGAAACCTCACTTGAGTCTCAACTGAGTCTTATTCTTGTCTCTGGGCATGGGCTTTGCCTGACATTTAGTGCATTGTAGAATAATTAATCTTATGCTGTTGTCCTGTTTAAAGCCTTTTTCCTCTCCTCCCTGCCCCCTTGGGGGGGGGGGGGAGGGGGACGGGGAGGAGGTGGGGGCAGAAAAGAAAGAAAAGTATTATCTTTTGTGAGCACTGTGTTAGGGGCAATGTCTGTGCAAGAGCCTTCATATACATAACGTACCTGACAGGACTGAAATGAGGTATGTTCTGGGCTACCTTTTGCTAGATTTTGGCCTTGTAATACTTAATGAAAGGGTCATAAAAAGCCCTTGCTCCGAGTCCTGAAATGCTATTTAATTGGGGCACTTTCTTTGGTATTGAAGATGTAACTTTTTGCTCTTAGATGTAGCAAGAAAATTGTTGACATGGTGTGTTATGAATTTGGTCATGTCTGGGTGCAAATGCTGGATGCTGATCATCTGGATGAAGAAGTTGTGGGCTAACTTCTAATGAATAACTGAGCAATATGCTTTTTGATCCCTTGTAGATTGTTTTGTCTTGAGGCTGACCTCTGATTTTCTTAGAGGGTAGTTATATTTAGTTTATGAAGCTTTCGTGTGTGGCTACCAGTCAGCCATTACCTGGAAATGAATGTCTGGAGGAAAAAAAAACCAGCGGGGGAGGGCTATGTTTCTGCTGACAAACTCCTACAACTAATTCTTGTAGTCTTCTATCAAGTTTCCCATCTTGTATTAGGTGTGGCACAGTTTGAGCACTACTGAGGGTGAATAAATTAAACTCTTCTTCTAATCTCACTGTGTTAGATTATAGAAATCTCATTGAGGTGTGCGTGGGGGGAAGCAGAGTTCACAGAGCTATTGTCAAAACTGTTCCTACAGATCCTCCCTTTATGTAATTTTCTGCTTTTACAAAAAAATAAAAAATTCCACTTGGGTGTGGGGTATGTTAAAATATGTGGGTTTCAGACACCAGACAAAGGACACACTTAAGCTTCGCTCACATGTGAATTGAGAATGTTTTTACTTGTGGGCTTTGTGTGCCGTGCTGCTTTGCACTGTGGCTTCCTGGGTCAAAACTTCCTGTTTCTGGTAGAATGGACTTTTGTACTTGGGCATCTGTGGTGCATTTCCAAGGCTAACAGGCTGCAATTCAGAAAATCCATGAACATGCTATGGTTCTCATATTGCTTTAAGCTCTTTCACTGAAATACCTAAGATAAAGTAAATCAAACCCTCAAAGAAGAATTTTCATTACTTCGGAGTAAATGTTGCAGGCTGTTGCTAAGGGGGAATTAAGAAATGGTCCTTTTCTAGGTGGCTTCTGATTGTACGTCCAAAGGATGGTTATGTGTCTTCCTCACTAATATTACACAGTCCTAAAATCTATGTCTCTTCCAGAGCTGTAGTGTTGGTAGCTTGTGTGAGGGTACTGATGCAGCCTTCTAGCACCTAGCATGGCTCGGGCAGGAACAGGACCCTTCTGCTTGACCCTTTGGCTCATGCTCAGCCAAAAGCATCTGACAAAGGAATGGTTATGAACAATGTCAGAGGTGATCAGAGTAAAGGTCATCAAGGTTAGATATGTGTGGGTTTCAAAGTTTAATAGTTTGGGTTCCCCCAAAAAGGCTGAGATCTGATTTTAATCTAGCAATCAAAAAAAAGAGGGGGGGGAAAAACTGAAGCGTCTAGGTTCAGATGACTTCATTTTGAAAAGAGCCACAATTTAATTACTTAAATATAGCTGAACGTCTTATATTTGAATTTTTTGCATTGTAAAACAGCTTCTCTTTATCCTGGATGACTGAACAAAACCTGTTTTCAGTATGGTCAGTGAGCTGAAAAATCATTGTTGGGTAAATTCTTCTTGTTTAGGCATGTCACAGGTGAGGATTACAGCAAAGGATTTAACCTGCAGAAAATGGTGATCCTCAAATATTGACAGGATAAGGGGTTGCGATGTTTGCAGTTGACACCGCTGACCTTCTTTACCAATCTGACCTAAATCTTGGAATTGAAGCCCTTTGAGAGAGAAGTATCATTCTGCTCGATTATTCACACTTGAATTCTGCTATCACTTATGCAGAAAACTTTTAGCAAATGAAAATAAAATATGCTGACCACAAGAGGAACTGTATCCAAACCCAGGGCTCTTAGCAGGATTTAAAAGTAAGTTTATTTTCCTTTCTGGTTCCAAGTGTGCCTCAGACCCAGTTTGGAAGGGGGGACCACCACTTGTTTTGCTTCAGTGTTTCCCATCTGTCTTCCTTTTTGGGAGCAAAGCAAGTGTCTTATCCCTTTCCTTGTAGTAAAGCTCATACATGATATGTGTAAGTGAATGAATTTCTGTTCTTATCCAGAGTGCCTGCTTACATGTGTTTCTTCTGAGAGCTGTTTCTGTGTCCTTGTCTTTAGAAGTATGTGCAAAAGCTGAGAATCTTAGGGCTGTCTTCATCCTTAATCTGAACCTGAATGTGAAAGTCAAGGGTGTAATATTCATAGGGCTTTGCTTCCTCTTGATCTTTGCAGTAAGCGTTGTTGAACGTTGTCCTGGTATTACAAAGGAGCTTTTCTGTTTTACACTCCCAGTCTAGAGAGCAGGCATTTATAACACATTGATAAAGGTCTTCCATGTGAAGACCTGTGCTGAAGCCCCCTGATGTAGTTGGGGCTCTTCCTTTGGCACTAATAGACTCAGGCACTTGCTGAACTTGTGTGTGCATATGAGCTTTTGGCTTTTTTATGGGTTGTTTTATTTTGGCTTTTTCATTCTGTTTCAGGTTGCTAGTGTACAAAACCAAATTTGTTCATGTGGCCCAACAGCCCTTTCCAGAAATCTTTCTTCCTGTTTTAAAGGTTTTTGTTTCCTGCTCAAAGACTAAATAATTGATACTTGAGTCTCCCTGGAAAGGTGTTTTCTCTAAATAATTCATGGACTTGGAGGTAACAGGGGAGCTTCCAGTTACTGCAGTCGCAGCTACAGGAAGCAGTATGAAGGACAGTATTCAGAGGCAGCTGAATGCTGTGAATTGTAATATTTCAAAGAGTGTGATTTGCTCTGCTTGGCGAGAGCTGTCTACTCTTGCTTTGGGGTATAAAATCAGTGCTGAAGCGTGTACGCTGACATCTAGAAACTCATGGAATAGGAAACAAAGGGATTAGCCTCAAGTAACTTGCATCTGAAGGAAGAAACCTGAGATGTTGGACTTTGGTCTCTATGTGACAGCAGGCTTCTGACTGCTGGGATATGGAGCTGATTCTCTTGATGCACACTTCTTTCCTCTCAGCAATGTGTTATTAACTGGTGCTCAGGGAAGTACTTAATGCTGTGTGGAATATGAATGCAGTGGTATAGCTATATATAATAAAGGGTACAAAACAGCAAAGCTTTCTACCCTGCCCTGAGTATTCAGTTACTTCAGTTTGTCTGCATGGCAAGCCTGTGGAGGAGGAAGGTTCATCTAAAAAGTTGTCTGACTTGAAACTAATGGATAGGCAATTAGTGAGAGGACTCTCAGAAGACAACAAGGTGTCTTTCCTTGCAAAGTGTACAGCGCACTGAGATTGCAAAGGGTATTTTGACAAAGTGGTCGTAACAGTGGTCTGCTTCTGCAAAGCAGAAGGGAGTTCAACTGAAAGACCTTGTCCAGCTGGGAGAAGCGAAAAGAGAAGGTGTTGTTCAGCTCTGTTTTTTTTCTGAGCTGTGCTGCTTGTATAACCAGTCATGCTGTCAGCCTGTTAAGATGGCAGTTTCCTGTGTTCTCACATTTTTTTTTCTCTGGAGGTATTTGGTTTTTTCCTTTTATTAAAGGCACAGATTAGGAAGTGTTCGTGTCTAACCTCTGCACCTTCTAATCCTGCTGGTGCATTTGCTGTTAGCTATTGGAGAGACTGACATCTGCATTGGAAGGAGCTCTGACGGTGTCACTTCACGGCCTTTGCTGCCCTGATCTCTTAGTGACACCGTGTTGTTCTTGGCATACTCCTGAGAGGTGGAAAGCCTGTTTTTCCTCCTTCCCCGGGGGCGGATGCAGTCTTCCAGCAAGACAGTCAAGGGTTTCTCACGACCCGCCTGAGCACTGGCTCTTGGGGGAAGGGCTGGAGCTGTTCAAGCATGGGTTTGGTGGCTTGGAGCAGCTTTGGTCTTTGTCTTTTTTATTCTTTTTCCTTGTGTTGTGGTAGAGTGTACAGGGTGCTCTGCAAACCTACCTGCTACGTCTCCTGAAGCATTAGCTTATTTCTATGTCTTTGGGCTGAGACATCTAGTCTGCTGAAGAGCTGGCAGCGGTTAGGATCATGAAGTGTTTGGTGAATGCCATTTTGTCATATCTCTAATGTTTTCCGGTGTTGTGTTAGAGGTTTACCTGCTAGTTGGTTTTTGAAAGTCGCACAAGTGCGTTTCTTTACCAGAAAGTCAGTTGGTAGGGAAAATCATTACATGGTTGTCGAGCTATCTACGTGGCCACAAAGGGCCATTTTCTCTCATGGCCTGTGATCGTCCTGGTCGGCATGTAAAATAACATTCTCCTGGGTGTGTTGTGAATGCAATTGGCGCACAAGGCGGAGGGCAGCAAAAGAAAGCAAGCTTTGTTGGGTTTGGGGACAATGCTTTCAAACATTAACACCCCATCCTCCCAATAGGTAGCATCCCGTGGTGCTGGGAGGGTGCCCCATTTGGAATAAGTGTTCCTCTGGTGTTTGAAAGCACAAGTCCTGTTACTTGGGGTGGGAGGGGAGAAAAAAAAATTGAGTTTTTTGTGGACTCAGCTCTACATCAGGTCTCTGTGACACGGAGACAGCATTATTTAACCAGAACAAGTGATGAATGTAACTAGTATTGTACAGATACATGCATTCATTCCTTAGCATGCTCATTGCCGGAGAACAGATGTCAACGCTGGAATTCTTTTTGAATTTAGAGATACCTTGATCTGGTTTAAGTTGTTAAACTCTTTTATTATACATAACATATATTTATATACTGTATAAATACATACATAGGAACATTCAGTGTAAAGGCTAAGAAATATAGTGTGGATGTGGACAGACTGCATGTTATACCCAAAGCAAGGAATGTTTTTTAAGAAAAAAAACTAACAAAAACCCCCCAGCAAACACCTCCCCCCCCTCCAAATTATATGCTTGTCACTTCTTTAGTGTATATTACTATAATCAGTCTCCTTTTTTTCCTCTTGTGAAAAAAAGAAAATGAAGGGATATCCTTTTTGGCTGAATTGTAACTGGAGACTTGAACAAGTGGCATTCCTGGAAATGGAGGAAAGCCACAATATGTCTAAAAGTTTAAGATGTTCTCTGAAGAAAGAGTGGATTTGTCAGCAAAGAAAGTTGGTGGCTTCCTGTCTTTTCTCCTCTAAGTTGTGACTTAGTTTTGTGATATAAAATGATATAGCAAATGGAGAACCCATTTTGTTCTTGAAACACTTTGGTCTGTGTGGAGTTATGGGAGGGAGCAGACAACGTGTATGGAATAGGTTCTGTTACTGTTGGATCACTAAATGGAAATAAAATTATTCCCTGATCACTAAATAGAAATAAAATTATTCCCCAAACTGGAAGTTCTGGCTCCTCAGATAAAATATTTTCTTTGTAAGGGTTCCAAAACCTTCTGTTGGAAGGAAAAAAAAGTTAAATTACATGCTTGCTTTAATTTGAGACCTTGAGTTTTGCCTTGCTACTGTTGGCGTTATAGGGAGGGGGTATGTATCTGCTCTCATGAGAGGTAGTAGAAAGCAGCTGAGGAGTTTTGATTCTGGCTACTTGTTCTAACAGGCTTTACTCCCTGGAGTGACACGCTTCTATGTGTTTCACAGTGCCTGAATCTTCTGCGAAGTAAAAGGAAAACATAGCTTGCGGTTTGTTGCATATACTAAAGTTACAACACAGGCAAGCTCCTATTCAGGTGAAACTGGTCAATAGCCTTGTTTAAAGAAAATTTTCATAGACATGAAAGATTTTTTCCAAACTTCCCCAAGATGTTAATGAGCCATCCATTGAACTGTAGTGACAGTGTCTAGTGTTGGTTTCACTTATCCTGGTGTAATCCATGTGAGTTTTAACTTTGAGCAAGGGTTATCTCATGGTGCTTTTGAGGATAAGGTCAGTGAAGGCCCTGCGTCCTGTATTCCTGCTGTTGCCTGCAATTCTTAAATATTAAGAAAGAGCCTGACAGCTTACAGAAAGATCCTTCTCTCTTCTACTGTCTTTCACTCTTCTGCTCATGTTTGGAAAATCGCTGGCTTTCAGACTCGGTTTACTTGTGACGCTTCCTTTTCTTTCTGCTTCCTGTGCTATCTCTTGCTTTAAGTCAGAATATGGAGTATACACCTTATTTGCAGTCAGCTACTCTGAGCAGATTTCCCTTGAACCAGGTAAGAGATCCATGCCTTTTAGCTGGTGCCTTTGTCAAGCGCTGCTGTATGTCAGAGCGGAAAGTCTCTATCTGTTCACTTATTACTTCAGTGAACCTGTGGTCAGTGGAGCAGAAGTAACATAAACCTAGTAAAATTCAGTGGGTAGCTGAGTCGAGTTGTACCTCTCCTCAGTGTCAATAACTAAAAATATTTGCAGTTTGAATTTACATGGTCAATACTTGCATTCTACAGTGTCATTGGTTTTAATTCTGACCATTTTGTATAAATGAAAATATGGAGTTTTTGGTGCTGTTTTTGTTTTGTGGATTTTTTTTTTAGCATTACTAGTAACTTTTATAGCTAAGTAGGAATAAAGACTTTAACATGTGAAAGCAAGGCCAGCCAACTATATCTTTTGGTAGCTTCTGTGTGAAGAACTGTGAAAAGTGAAATTGTTACAGCTGCTATTGTCCTGTCACTGCTTTTTAATTGCTGTGGGAGTGATCCCTAATTTTGCTCGGCTTTTTCAAGTCTTCCTTTTGTGTATTTCTGTTAGTTTGAGAAATCAGGTGGAGCTGGAAATATCCCATGAATGATAGCTTGAATAGCTCCTTGAATTACGGTTGTGCAGTGTAGAGCTTTTGTGCCAAAGTATTGGTGATGTTAATCAAGTGAGCAATACAGAAGAGGTTAAAAGATGATACCCACGTAGATTATTTTTCAGAACTTAAGGTGTCTACGTTCTGAATGTTAGTCTAAGTTCAGAGTACTTTATGTGGTATTTCAGATGCAACTCATCCACATAAAAGTAGTGGCTTGGCCAAAAGCACATGCATAACTTCAGTGTGAGTTGTCTGTGGAGCTTGAGTGGAGCTCTTCTGAATCACTGCTTCCTTGTTTTGGGTTTGGGAACACTGGGGTATGTTCCTTACAAGTTTTCCTAAGTTGCAATTTGTGCTCTAGTGAATAAAGCCTGGTCACTGAAACCTGAAACTCTTTCCATGTATAGGGGATTGGATCTGCTCTGAGGGATTGTTTTGTAGAGTTTGTATTGGAGCAACTTGTGCTTGAAATATTTTTCAAATACTTTGAGGACTTTGAGTCTTCAGCTCACTACAAAAATAAGAGCCCTGAAACATGACGTCTTAAGAAATCTGTCTGGCTTTGGTCATGTTTTCCATTGAGTTCAGAGATCTGTTATCTGCCATTATTTTTCTAGTAAACCAGGGATTAGCTATTAGCAATACCTGTCTTGCATCATGAGTTTCTCAGATTAAAAAATACCCTTTTGTTGAATAATCCTCAGGTTTCCTCTAAGAATGAGCAAATATTTCTCTGCTCTTCTGGACTGCAGCAGAATTAAATACACTACACTTGTATTCCTTAAGAGAAGCTTGTATTTTCTTTGTGAGGCCCCAGTCAGAGTTCCTTGGAGACAAAATTACAAAAATAAAGATGACGCATGCTTGCAGGGAGTTCCTGAATCATCCGCAGGGCTACTATCTCTGTTTCCAGGAACAGATTAGCCTGTAAGAGCTCCAAATCCTGTCAGTTTTTCTTGCCTTTGTGTTGCACCAGCTCAGTCCTTACACGTGAAGATTTGATGACCAGCACCCAGATATTACGCTGAACATTAAGACTCCCTTGGTGGTCAGCTTCTCTCTGGGATGTGGAAAGAGCAGTCTGTAGGTGCCTCTTAATTGCTCCATTTTCAGAAGGTCCTAAGAAAATCTCTGAACTATCCCTGGTCAGGGATAAGTCTGTCCTTCAACTTCACAAAAAAAACCTCTATTGATTGAGCACCTCCAAAGAATATGACAATTATTTTTAATGGCGCCATGTCTTGAATGAATGAACTGATGCTTTTTGATATAGACTTGGTGTTGAAGGAGTAATGGAATTACGTAGTCATATCAAAACAAACGGTAGGCTAAAGCGCATCTCTTGCTGTATTTTAAAAATTCTTCTTGCTCCTCAGTACGTTCTTCTTTTGGCTTCGTTGATTTGCTTCACCAGCTTTATATAGACTTAATGCTTTGTAATGATGAATGATGGGGGGAGCAGCCAACAACTTAGAAAATTAAATTTTTTTCTTTGTTTTTTCTTGCCTCAGTTCTGCCTCTGTTCCCCCAGCTTCATCCATTTCAGTGTGTTAGCTTCAAGTGTGGTGTAGCCAGTGGTGCCGGTGTAGGCGGCATTGCAGGGGTGCTGCATTTCCATGAGCACACTCAGAAGCTAGCACTGCTTCTGGCCTCCCATCCTTGTTCTCCTGACTGCACTCACACTGGCATTTGTGTGAGCTCTGGGGAGGTAGATTGGAAGGCTTAAAACTGTTTTCTTCTTGGCGCGTGGTACAAGATCACAGGATTGATCTGAAGATTTGCTACGCAATTTGCTGTATGATTGTTTGCTCCACTGAGTAGGATGATTAGTGGTTGTAGATTTTTAGGAGGGGGCAGGGAAGGGGATCAGGACTATGTATGGTGGCAGTACTGGCCGAACCTGGAACTTCAGTGTGACTTAGGTCTGCCTTGTAAAGTTAACGCCTCCTGAGGGTCAAAAGGGTTTGTGGACCTAGATCTAGAGACATGCGTTAGTGTTCCAGTTGTTCTTGTTCTAGATTTAACATGCGTTAGTGTTCCAGTTGTTCTTGTTCTAGGTTTAACATCTTATCTGTGAGGTTTTCCCTGCATATCCAAATTAGATTGTTTGCTATATTACAGCTTCTGTTTTATGAGAGTTAAAATCTATAGAATATGAATATCACTGCTGTAGCATTTTGAAGGTTAGGGTGGAATCCGTGGGTGTAGAAATGCTTTGGAAATGGCAGTAGCCTCTTGATGAAAAACTACATTTTTTTTTTCCCCTCACTAAAGCTGTAAACACTGAGACAAAATTATATATTCTACCAAAGCAGCAGTGCTCTGTATTTAATTTTTAGAAATTCCTGTTGTCATGAGTGGGTGATAACTGTCAGCTCACATAATGTGATTTGCTTTGTCTGAAACACAGTAGAGAAAGTTACTAGTCTATGCTGCCCACACACTAATCTTCCAAGTGTTTTGTAGTATTGCCTAACCATAGTTATGTAGCCTGTGATGTAAATTAAATGAAATACTGATGTAGCAGATTTCTAGACTGGTAACAGATGCCTCCTGTGTTAGGAAACATGACTGCTTTTAGTATAAACATGGGGAAGGTGGCTGTGTGGCCTTGAGTGGATTGCTTGGTCTGTTTATTTGTAAGGTTAGGGGAAAAAGTCAGACACACCCACACTTTAGATTTATTATGTCAGAATGTCACTCCCACACCAGTAGTGGTTATACTGCTCCATATGGTGTTTGGTGGTCCCTCAAGAAGAACCAAAAGACTCCTGATGAGGATGAGCAAAGAGAGTAAGTCAAATCTGCTCTTAATGTAGGCAGGTGTTTCAGAAGGCAGCATCTGTCTGGGGAGCCGTGTGCTGTTATAGGACAGCATCTTGCAAGAAGGAACCAGTACCGGTAGCACAAGGCCCCCTGTCACTTCAGAGCACTAAAAAAAAAAAAAAAAGGCAGCATATAAAAAAAAAGCATTTTCACTTTTCATTCTGTGAAAATACTGTGATTGGTATTGACTGGGGCATCTTGCCAGTTGTATGGGGAAGTGGGGAGAAATGTTTTACAAGCTGGTGGTCAAAACGATGAGGTAGGAAGTCCCGGTGCCAGGGAGGGCAACCTAACAAAAAGTAAGACTTCAGGCTATGTTTGTATTTTAGGTCCTGAAATGGTATGCTTGCTTTTCTGCCTCAGACTATATTTTAAGCCTCTTTATCTAGCAGAATCCCATTTTTCTGGAATTTAATGATGTGCTAGCTAAATGCCACCTGCTGACTCCTCTTTTGTACCAGTAGCAGCAGCAAAAGCAATGTTTATTAGTAGTATGTGCATTTTACCATTGCCGCTCCTGTCTTTTGCCAGGATCCTGATTTCCACGGGGAGGGAGGTAGAACAGTGCTGGAGGCCTCAGTGTGCCTGCATCTGGAGAATGTTTGCACTGGCAGCCAGTGTATTGCTGTAATACAGGCTTAAACTGATGCAAATGGAGTCTTGGACTCTGCTCAGATTAGTGGGGTTCTGCTGTTGTGTCCTAGCATCCCCTTTTCCCTCTCTTCCCGAGACCCATCAGACTTACTGACTTGGACGAGTGTATGACTATTGATTGTTGAAATATAAATTGCCATTTGGAGCTAGAGACTGAAATGAAGAAGTTGGGAAAACCACGTTCGTTCCTTCTCTTGTGTTCTCTCAGCTGCAGGCTTAGAAAAGCATGTCAGGAGAGTGGTGTTTAAACAAGTTCTCTTTACTGTGTCTCGTAATAGTAAGATTCCTAAATGTTGTCTGTGAAGCTGGGTGGGTTGAAAAGGTCAGTAACTAAAGCTGAACCAGGGCACGAGCAAACAAAACTGCCTACATCTTAGGAACGTATATTGCAAAACTCAGCTTATGCATATGACTGGGTCGCATCTAGAAAAGTCCTTTCCAGTCAGTGCCTGTACTGCCATAAAGTACAACTTTCTTTGTTTTAACAAAGGTTAAGCGTTTTTTGCTATAAATGAACTGTGAGCATTAGAACCTAGTTAAAAGGTGAGGTTTTGGAAAGCAAAAAAACTTGTTTTCAGTATTTGGTTAAAACTGTATGGAAATCAGTGTCTGAACTGTGGAAATACCAAGCTCAGGTGTTAATGGTGAATGTTCACACTCTCTAGCCTGACAAATTTTGCAGGTATTGTTTCTGTAAGGATGTGCAATATATCCTTTAATCGTTCTCCAGACTCTGCCATTTCTCTGAAACCAGCTAAGTAGCTCATTCTGTGTGTTTAGTCCCTTTACTGGGGCTATTGAGGAAAAAATGTTTTAGTTCTGACTTAACTCAGTTTTACTCCGTCTTGTATGGAATTTTTACTCCATCTTGTATGGAATCAGGAGGAGTAATACCTTTGTTTAATGATTTTTCTGTTGCTACTGTGCCTGTCCAGGTGCACTAATCTAAAGTTGCCTGTGGGTAGTGTATCTTAAGCAACCTGCATAAGTAGCATGTATGTGAAGGCTACTTAAGTGATGTCTGGCTTTATTATATACAAATTAATCTACTTCATGTCAAGTGGATCAGTATGACTTGTGTAATACCTACCAACTTTCAGTAGGATCTGAAGATTCCTCTTACGCACGTGCAGGCCATCTTAGCTTGAAAAAAGCAGAAATTATTCTCTGTCCGTTAGTCTTGCAATCTTGCTTCGGTATGCCAAGTCACATGATTTTCCCATTGTTTTTTCCATAACTACTTAAAGCTATGGAGTATCCTACCAAAATGTACTCTCCTTAGATTTTCTACATGGTCTCTGCATTTCTGAAAACTATTTCCATTTGGTTGGGCAGCAAATAAACTTCCTGGCTGGGGTTGAAGAGGGATGGGGGATGTGTCTGGACCAAGGAGGGACTCTCAATCTGCTTCCAGATGGAAGCCAAGCCTAGCGTGGGGAGACCTCTGGAAGGAAAATTAAAGTCTGTTTGGGATCTCTGTCTATAGTCTCTTGGGCTGGAGATGTCGTTGTGTGTCCTTGATCTGTTTGTGTGTGTGTGTGGTTTTAGCCTCAGGGGGGGAAAAAAGTTTAAGGCAAGGCTTGAAATATTTGTGTTGAGATTTCAAAAAATAAGCTCCTCCAATAACATACTGATGGTAGTACTCCATAGTTGTCCTGGCTAAAGCAAACTGTTTTTTGTATTGAATGGGAGTCTCAAAGCTGACAGGTATTTGGTTCTGTTCCTTCTTTCAGTGGGATTGTTTTTTACACCCAGGTGCAGACTGCCTTCTAAAAAAAAATTAGTTTCCCTTCTCATGGCTGTGGATGTGGTGGAGATCTTCAGTTCTCCGTTCTGTGGTGCTTGGTTTCAGACTTTGCTGGGTAGGCTTGGTTTTTGCATGCTGTCTGTGAATGTCCGTGTCAGCATAGTCCTTGAAGTCTTTTTCTTAGTTATGAGGTGTTTGAAAATTTTCTGTGCTTGTGCTTCCCTGTTACAAGCCTTTCACTGACATCTTATGGGAGGAAAACATTTACCTCCAGTGAGTGGAAGGTTGAAATGTGGAACTGCTTCTTGTCTGTCATAGGCAGCACTCATGCGGTCAGTGCTCTAGAATGCGAGGGCTGTGTGAGTGCTTTGTCTTCCCTGCTGCAGCTCTTGATCTAACAGCTTGTCCTCTGTTGTCTTTTTTTTTTCCTATGCATGGCATTTCTGCAGAGGTGGTTTAGTTATGATACTCTGAAAAGCTGTAGTTCTCTGAAATATTTGAGCAACAGTTGCAGTTGAACCTTATCTCTAGTGTATGTAAGGAAGCAAGAAAACTGAACTCTGCAGAGCAGATCAGCTGTTTAACGGTGGGGCTTCTGTGCTTGAGAATAAAACCTCTTATGGGGTACTGATTTGCTAAAGAAACATTAAAGTATGGAAAAGACAGAGTACAACTGCCAATTGTATTTAGCAATCTGTATACACTGAGGTTTTCCAGGTAACCACTTCTAACTTCTTGCTAGCTGGGTTGTTGGATGTGCAATCCACAGGGTGTGTGTTTAGACTTTTGCATAAGACCAGGCAGCCATCTGTGTAAGTAAAATGGTTTTGAAGGAGTGAGAAAGCGGATGAATGTCAACTTGGTGATGCAAATCTTCCTAGGCTAACTGTATAGCTAGTTTCCTTTTTGGGTGTCCCTCCCTGTTACCACATAAGGGTGCTTAAAGAAGATAGGATTATTGAGCAACAAATACTTAGAGGGAGTTTAGGGTCAGCAGAAGTTTCTGAGCTGACTTTGAACATACTGCTGAATGGCATACGGTACAGGTTACTATAGTCCCTTTCTCAACAGAGCAAAAGAGATCTGGAAAAAAATCCTTTATTCTTAAAATCTTTCACTGCCTAACTCTTCTCATCCTTTCTCTTCTGTGCAGACGCTGTGCTATAGAAGATGCACTATTACCGATATTCTAATGCAGAAGTCAGCTGTTGGTACAAATACCTGCTCTTCAGCTACAACATTGTCTTCTGGGTGAGTACAAAATGTAGAGACTGAAATAGTTTAGGCATACCTTAGTCTTATTAACTTCCTGCGTATTTCTTCAAGAGGACAGGCTGAAATATTTACTTGAAAGGAGGAAGCTGATGTATGGTATGTCTTGGGTATTTTGGAATTGAAGAAGCCTATCCCATGTGAGAAAGTAACTATTATTGAAAATTATACGGATAACGATTCCTCACAATCTTTCCCTTCCTTGCCCCTTCCTCCTATCTTACCTTCTGAATGAAGATAAAGGAGTGAAGCAGATAAAACTGGTTTTCTTTTTTTTTTTTAATGGAGAAAGGAAAGATCTGCTTAAAGGATTTGTCAAAAGAAAATAGTATAGCCTCTACTGTTGCTGACAAGGCCTTTGTCTTTTGAATGATGGAGGCCATTAAATGCTGGTTGTGTTTGGGCAAAGGTTAAAGCTACCTTTCTTAAGGGCACTTAAGTGGTATGTTAAGTTGCTTCCCTGTTAAGTCTCTTCTAATATCTCCTTTCAGATCATCTTTGATCTCTGTGTTGGGGTGGTGTAGCTGTAAATACGCTATGCAGAAGAGAAGAAAGGAACTGCTCCAGAGATGTGTCAACAGCTGGCATTACAACATAGTCAAGATCTTAAATGTCATGCTCTGTGGGCAGCAAAATTGTCTGATACTGTCTTGAAATACTTAGCTAGGGACTAGCCTGCCTGTAATGTTTGTTTAGAATTGTGAATGCGAAAATGGTGCAAAACCAGGTGTGTGGTGTTAGATGTGTGTGATCATCAAGATCACTGAAGCACCTAACTGCCTTGGAAAAGGTGGTGATTCAAAGGTTAGTGCATAGTGTTGCATTAGAAGTAGTTAACATATCTGTGAGGGGGAGGTGAAGGTAAGGATGCAGTTCAGATAAACTTGATAATTCATTTCAAAACTTGCAGGTCAATGTTAGGAGTTCGCTCCTGAAGTCGTGGAAACTGCAGTCATGGAAAGGCCTGGGCAGTCATGGGGAAGTGCAGATACAGTGACTTGCCTGGTGCTAGCAGCTTTGATTAATGTTCTGATTCAGAGTTGAAATATTTCGTAGTATGGATAGCCGCTTCTAAAGATGTTTAGATTTTTTCAAAGCTGAACGGATCAGATAGTAAGAATGAAAGTACCGTATGTGGTTGAAGCAACTTGTTTTAAGAGTAAAAATTGATTCTCCTGATCCTGACTTGCCTGAGGTCAGTAGACATGCTAGAGAAGACTATATTAATTCTTCTTGTTTTCTGCGATTCCTTAAACCATGTCAACTTTTTACTACCTAAAATTTAAGATATGCAGAATTATTACCCAAATCTGTATTTAACTTCAGTAAAAAAAAGGGGGTTAGTGTAATAGTGCAATAATAAATTGCAGGCTGCAGAATCTTGTTCGTACTTGTCAATAATGACTTGGTATTTTGCTTGATTAACCCACATAAACTTCTGGTAAACTAGGTTGGCATTTCTGCACATTTTGGCTGCTTTGGCAGTATTTACGGTAGAAAATAAGCTTTTCTGAAAGCTGCATGTATGATGGACAAAACTCTGAATTAGTTTAGAATCATAGAAAAATCTAGGTTTGATGGAACTTCTGGAGGTCATCTGGCCCAATCTTCTGTTGAAAGCAAGATCCATAGGGTTCTCAAAGAGAAGAGCTGGGAGTCTTGTGAGCTTCTTACTCATCAATTTTCTGCTGTTTTCAGCCTAATAAAAACGTTAGAAGGCCAGGTAATACTGAGACTACAGTGTCTGGCTATTGCTGTTGAAAACCACAGAACTTTTTGCTACTGTCGCCACCTCTTGTTTACTAGTGCAATGTTTTAACATGATACTGTAGCATTAAGCCACAGGGGAGTTCATCCTTGTGTGGATAACAGGACAGAAAAGCTGTGTGTGGCTTGTGTAGAAACTTTTTTCCAGTAAGGGTTGATTGGCTATAATATTGCCATAGTGCAAATGCTCTTTAGTGATGATTTTCTCCCCCTAGCAATTGAGGATTGGCCTCGTATCAAAAAGTATGTGCCCAAAGGCCGCCAGCTCTGTAGTTATTTTTCTTCATCTGTGTAGCACAACTTCCATGTACCTGTAGTGGAGTGTGGTGCAATGAGAAGTAATATCCATCAAGCTGGTTTTCAGAGAAATCACTTTGTAACTGGGTGGATGCTCTTCAGCAGATAGTGTGGGGGATATGTGAGAAATTGGCAGACTCTTTTGTTCATGAATATATTAGGATTGTTCTAGACATCTGCTTTTTTTCTAGTGAGTGTCTCATGAAGTGGGGTCTGTTACTGTTTTTGATGGGTAAACAACCTTTGAAAAACTGAATTTTTTTGTCTTTACTGGGAAGACTATCAAGAATTTGCCTCTACTTTTTCACAGGAATTAATTTTATCTTTTTCTATTTTCTTTTTTTATTTCCTCATGTCATTACATTTCACTTTTTTCAAATTTCTTTTTTTACTGTATTCTCTTGAAATTAATGGTGAAGATCCAAGGATTTTTTTCTTTTCCTTAAAGAATCATTTTTAAAGAAGAGATGCAGAAAAATTGAGGGGAATTTGAAATACAGCTTGTGTGTTTCAGCTGATCTGTTGGCTGGAGGAATTGGTTTTCTGAACAGGTACTAGTAGTCTTGGTAGCTTGCTCAATGAATGGTCTGAGGCTTCTGCTGAGAAGTTATCATCAGGCTGACCTAGTAAATTACGTGTAACTACAGCTCTTTTGATAAGAGCGCGGCACCTTTAGTTGTAGAACAAGCTATGTAAATGTTGAGTGGGAGGGTAGACAGTCCTATAGGCAATGCATGAATCATTTAGCTGACACAGTGATTCAGGAGCCTGTGACATCCGGCTGGCTGGGATGACTAGTCTAACAGTCTTTTTAGTTAGACAAATCCATCGTGTGTAGAACAAAGTAAATTTTCTGCGTGCTTTAAAAGAACTGAAGGACTACAAAATCAGAAGGGAAATGTAACCATGACTGGAAAAAGCAGCATTTAAGGAGGGAATGTTAGTCTTGATTCACTTTCCTTGGCTTGCAGGACAGGTGCTTGTGGGAGCTTGTTTTGTGAGTGAGTGTGTTAGGAAGGGTGGCCACTATATAATGGGTGTGAGGGATAGTATTTAGATAGGTGTCCAGACAGCCTTTTCCCCCTTTAAGCTGTTACTGGAGGCATGATGGTAGCTCACCCAAGTCTCAGCTCACGACACAGTTTATTCACAAGCCAGGTAATTTGCATGTAAATAAAAAGTTGCATTTGTTCTTCTGTCACGCTTACTAAAGATGCATGTTGACTTCCCTGTTGTAGCTCTAGAGCTACTATCAGTGACCGTATAAACTTTAAAGTTAAAGCATATGGTGACTTAGTGAGTGGTTTACAGAATATTTAAACTTTTTAGTGGGTGGTTACTTTTCTTCAGTTTGTGTCATGTTTCAAATACAGTTCACATAAATTGGGGTGGAACAAAATCTTGAACTCAAAGAGGACAAATATGACTATTTTAATAATGTCAAGCTGACAGTTTAATCATTAGAAATCTGTAAATCTTCATTCTTTGGAAGTTTTTTTTTCAGGTGGGCAACTTGGCAATAGAAGGTTCAGTTCTGCTGGCTTTGAGTTAGTTGTGTATGACTGGCTTGCAAAATCACTTCTCTATTCTTTGTGCTTGGCTTTCCCTTGTAAGAAAGGGAATGGAGGTCATAAGAAGGCTCTGTCTTTCTAGGCATGATTTTAATGTGGAATTACTTTATTTTCATCTTGCTTTTTAAGCATGCTAATAAGGTTTAACTTCTCCAAGTACCCTTGTTTTAATGAGTAGTGATGAGGCAGTATTGCAACCATTAAGATAGCCCTGCAGGGAGTGATAAGAAGTTTAAGTGAAATTACCCTATTACAGCAAGGCTGGACCTCCTGTTGAGTTTTAAAGTTGTTGTTTTTTTTTTTCCAAATAGCTTCATTTGTCATAATGAAATTAAAAGACTGCAGTAATACAAGGTGAAGAGCTTGGTTCTGGCACCTTTCTGTTCTGAGTCATTGTGCAATTGAGTGAGTCTTTCTGTGAAAGCCCCAGTGGAGGGAGGAGGCAGGGGGTGGACAACTGACCTCAGGGGGAGTGCAGGGGTGTCCTGTCTTGGGGTGCAGGACTCTTCTATGCCTTCCAGCCTGCACTTGGGAAGGCCCAGGGAATAAAAGGAGGTGCCTCAATCACCTGTCTCTGGTGATTGCTTCTTTGTCTCCAGTTGAAAGATTTTTTGGGGTAGGCCAAGAATTGCACCTCAGCCAGGACATGGCTATTTCAGTGAACGATTGCATGTGTGCTCTGCCAAAGCCTTTTAGGTTGCATGTGAGCTCACTGCCTCTCAGGTGAATTGAGAGGAGAAGGTAAAATAGCTTTTAGCTGCTGTCACCTTGATTTATCTTCTAATGCTCTGTAGCTTTGTGTGTGGCTCTTAAGGGTTTTTGGAGGGGAAAAAAACCCCAACTTTTCACTCATGCTATAGGAGATGTGGCATTTTTGCCCTCAACGTCATGGTGAAGGGCAAAATTTCTATTAAGCTCTGGAAAAGAATTCTGAGCTCATTTTTGAAAAGTAAGAGAAGACCCAGGCTAGCATAAGATTTTCTTGGCTTTTGCACTGTATGTTGTTTTTCAGGAACATCTAAAACAGTAAGGCTGTGCCAGGAAGAGGAAAGAATCCACCACCAGGTGGTTTCCTGACCCTGAGAGGAAAAGTCTGGGAAGAGACAAGGGTAGGAAGGAAGGGCTGTAGGCTGCTGATTGCTCCCGCATGGGTGGAGCTACAATGTAAAATAGGATTGTCCATGGGGGTGGAAAAAGTGTTCTCTGTAAGAGTAACATTTTGTGCTTACAAAAACTGAGTGCGATAGGAATGCATTCCCATTGCTTCTAATTGGACCTTGAGGCTCGCTGACCCAAAATCAGTTTGTGTGCAAGGGTTGTCTTGCAAGATTACTTTTTGCTGCAACCTAGATTTGAGAAACAAATTGGACCTGTTTTCACAGTTACTAGGGTGATTCTAATAGCATAGTCAAAGGAATTCAAAGTGTGGTTGGGATGCTTAAACTAAGTGGTCTTGTGCACAGTGTCTTTGAGTCGGTGTCAGTATTGTACGTCTCTTGAGCAGAGCTTACAGCTTGATGCAATATGTTAATAATGTGGATTTTTCAGTTCTAAAGCAGGAAATGACCGAATGCTGGTTACTGGTTTTAGTTTCCTGTTCGAAGGGGTGCAGCTGAGCTGCTTTGTGTATGTTTCCATCTAACCTTCCATGCAGTATATGGCTTAAATGACTCTATGGCATAGAAGTGAGTTGGGAAGTCCAGTTTGTTCTTGCTTACACGTCATCCAGATTATGGTGAAAGGCGAATTTCAAAATGCCTCTCTTCTGAAATAGCTGGCTTGCTCACTCTCACCCTGAGAACACTCAGTTAGCATTGCAACTTCTCAGCTGCCTGTTCTCCCATTTACGTGGCCGGGTTAGTTCAGTGAGCTGATGAAGGTTAAAACTTCTCTTTCAGTTCAGGCTGGATCAGTTCCCTGGTCTGCCTCATAGCAGATTTAAACCATAAGATTTAGGGGTAATCTGAGTCAATATTCTGTTTATATCCATGTGTTTTTTAATAGTATTTTTAAAGTAGTGCTTTGATCCAAATCATCACTTTAAATGAACTTGGCTTATTCAGGGTCTGAGATGAGTAGTCATTGTGCTGTTGCTTATTAAACAACATCTGGAAATTTAACTTATTTAGCACTGCTTTGCCCAGTTGTAACTCTTTCCATGGATTAGTAGTGGATTTGGTTGATTAATCTGTGTGCTTAAGCCCTAAAATATGGCATATAATACTTCATGCCTAGACAGAAGTGTCTAACATAATTTGAGTAATTTTTACAGAATGACATGAATTACACTTACAGCCCTTTTTGGCTTTTCTTTCCCCCACTCCCCCCAGCAGAGTAAACCCAGAACAACTTCATTTGCCCTGAGTGCAGTTTAGGGTCAGCAGGCAGTGAACCCAGCCGTACTTAAAATCTACACATATATTTTCTTGTGTGACTGTAAAAGGGTCCCATTGCCTGTAATGCCCGTTTCGTTCATGGAAGGTGCTGCATTTCCTAGAGGAAAGGGCCCCTTTTTCAAAGCGTTTTTTTCATTTGTTGGGATTTACTTGTCAATGTGTGTAAGGCTTGGGGGGTGGGACCAACCTCAGTCCTTTATATAGAATCATTTAGGTTGGAAAAGCCCTTTAAGATCATCGAGTCCAACCGTAAACCTAACACTGCCAAGTCCACCACTAAACCATGTCCCTAAGCACCATGTCTACATGTCTTTTGAGTATCTCCAGGGATGGTGACTCAACCACTTCCTTGGGCAGCCTGCTCCAATGCTTGACAACCCTTACGGTAAAGAAATTTTTCCTAATATCCAGATCTAATCCTCCCCTGGTGCAACTTGAGGCCGTTTCCTCTTGTCCTATTGCTTGTTACTTGGGAGAAGAGACCGACCCCCACCTTGCTACAACCTCCTTTCAGGTGGTTGTAGAGCACAATAAGGTCTTCCCTCAGCCTCCTTTTCTCCAGGCTAAACAACCCCAGTTCCCTCTAGGGTGCTCTAGACCTTTCACCAGCTTTGTTGCCCTTCTTTGGAACCACTCCAGCACCTCAATGTCTTTTATGGTTACATGGACATAGCAGGGTGGAATGCCATTTTAGGTAATGAGAGTGAGCTGCCCTCAGTTCGTAGAGAGGTCATTTTAGTTTGATTATGGGAATTGGATATTAAAGACAAACTGCCTGAGAATGGAGAAAGGGAACAGAAGACTAGAACAAAGATCTCTTGCTTCGTTTGGATGAACATAATTCAGAAAAATTTATTATACAAACATGAATTGGTGAAGGGTTTGTACGTTGTCGATTAGATTTGTTGCTTATTGAAGTAAGTGGATGGACCATTACTCCAGCTTAATTCAAAAGGGCTTAAACAAGGTAAGGATTCAGAAGACAAACTGTTACCTAGTTAGAGAAGAGGCTAATATAATGAGCCTTGACACTGAGAAGTTATGAAGAATTAAGCATGGCTGCTGTCTGGGGGTGGTACTATAAAGTGACTAAATAGGGAATAACTTCAAAATGCATTAAATACTCTGAAATCTTCATTAGTGTGCAGGCAAAAGGTTTAGAGGAAGTCAATGGAACAAGGATAACTCCCACTTGCATGCTACTGTGTGGAATTGTTCATGTAGTACTGTGTGCTTCCTGAGTAATGAATAATCAAATTGAAATACTTTTAAAAAAGTAGTTTATAAAACGCAAGAATGCTATGGAATAAAAGCGCTCTAAATCCTTTTTGCAAGAGGTTGACTCATGGGGAGGAATGTCCCATTCTATTGTCTGAGATTACAGACAATATTTGTTTTACTGGAGCAACAGTGCTGCTGGCTAAGTGTTTGAGAATGTGTTGATTAGTATATCTAATTCACTTTTTTCTTTTTGTTTTAGCTAGCTGGGGTGGCCTTCCTTGCGGCTGGTCTGTGGGCATGGAGTGAAAAGGTAAGGGTAGAAATGGCTGGTCTGTCTTTGTTTGGTGGCTGCCCTCTGCTGCCTTCTCCCCCTGTAAAACTACTTCCTCGGGAAGCAGCAAAGGTTAAATGTAGCATCTGAGCTCAGGACCATGTTCAAATGATCTAAACTGAGTTTAGTAGGAGTTTCATTCTTGTCCCTGATCAGGTGTTAAGCTGTGGCCCTTGATGTTTAAATGTTTTTTGTAAACTTGTAAGAGCAGGATGCTAGGGAGAATTTAATCTTCATGAATAGTCTTTATGAACTGGTTCTCTTTTGAAAGCATGTTTTCTAAAATACACTTATCTACCCACCTCTTTTTCCTAAAAACAAGAAGCATTTGGGAGGAATGTAAAAGATATCTCTTTTTATATTTAAAAAAAAAACAAACAAAAAACCCAAACCAAACAAAAACCCAAACCACGTGTCTTTGGGACCATCTTTCTGTAGTATTCCAATCTTCAGGCCACCTGTTGTCTTCCACTTTACTCCCCGTGGAGTTGCTTAAGTGATTGTGTCTCCGTGTAGAGGAACAAAATTGGGGAACACGATCTAGCTGAATGACACTCATTTTTGGCAAAGGTTTCTTTCAGCTGAATAACTTTCTCAATCAGAGGAAGTCTGTGCGGATGTGTACCTACAGAGTTCTCCTGTTACAAGAGAAGAGACGGTATAGGTGTGGAAATGACTGGTCCACCCCCTTGTTATGAATGTGAAAGCATGGCTTTAATATGACTGCAAGCAGTAGGAAAAAGTGACAATTACTAGCAGATTTACTGATCTGCATCTTAATTAACAGTGGAGGGCAGGTGCCCTCACTGTTCAGTTGTGCTGCTGAGTAGGAATACTTCAATTACCATCGTAGTGTAACATTTCCTTAATCAGAGTGCTTATACGTACCAGCTACCCACATACAGAGAGGTTCTGGGATTCCTCCACTTCTTGGAAGTGAGAGTTTTATGATGATCTTAATGCTGAGGTATTTATTCTCCTTCTCCCAGCTCCCAATGTGCATGCACACATTCTCACAACTAGATTAGTGATATCATTGATACATAGCAAGCAGCCTATCTCCACACACAAATGCATTTACCTCCTATTCTGTTGTTACAAAAGGATTTTCTTTCCAACCCATTGGGGAGGATGTTAACCTTGTCTTGAATTTGTATTCTCTCATGTTCAGACATTATCTTCTGTTCTGTAAAGAAGCACATAGGATCTGTGTGGTTGGAAATGACTAGCTCGCAACTACCTCCATTTGTCAAATGGACCTTATGGTACACTGAAGTTACTAAAAGGCAAAGACAGACTCTTTCTGTCTTTATTTCTTAAATCTTGCCTGAACTATTTCTGCTCTCTGTCCTATCTTGCAAATAAGTGCATCAAAGCTTTTCCTGTGGTTTTGAACTTCTGAATGGCTCATGAAATCTGTACATTGTTTTTCATGTCTGTTGTTCTGTGCTATGTGGACAGTCCTTCATACTAGTGCCATTCTTCAGCCATAGTGCCTGTATGGATCTGTCTGTTTAGATAAACATCTCTGTGAACAATAGATGGGAAGTAAGAGAAAAACACTCCAGAAGCTGTGCTGCAGTGGTAAACCCAAAGATAAACTACAGGTGGTGGAAGAGTTTTGAACATCCTGTCTCTTAGTGCAACATGAAGTACATTGGGTCCTTTTGACTTCTCTGTTTCTGCTTGTCTTTTTCTTTTTCCACTAGGACTACACTTCAGATTGATTCCTCAGCAGTTTTTTTTTTTTCTGGATATAAATCCTGTGCATCTCTTCTAGCTGATAATTTATCGAAGTGAGAATGCTGGTTTGTGAGAAATGTTGAAAAAACTGTATGTAAAAATGTTACCTATCCTGATTTGCGTTACCTGTTTGAGTCAAATCCAATCTCTTTAACTGGTGTATCTAATTGGCCTATCCTTACGGTCTTATAACTGGGTTTTGTTATTCTGAACAGTCACGTAAAAGTTAAATTGCATAAAATTTTAAAAGTCTACACAATAAAAACTGGATAGATTTTAATATCTGTCACCCAAGAGATATTGCAAAAATCACTAAGAGAAAGTGAATTATAATAAACTGTTAGTAGAAGTAAGGTGAATAACACTGAGCCCTCTCATCAGGAAAAGTTTTCTATTGGTAAAACCATTTCAAGAAGGACACAAAGGAAGAGCTGGGAAACTAGAGGCTAGTCAGCCCAACTTCATTCCAGCAAGTTCACGGTTAATACCAAATGGAGAGGGAGTAGTCAGCCTTCTTCAAAGCAAGACCGTTATTTAGAGGGACTTCAAAAGCATGGAGAAATGGGTTGACAGGAACCTTATGAAAGTTTATTAAAAAAAAAAAAAAGGCAAGTGCAAAATCTTGTGCCTGAGATGGAGTAACCCCATGCATCAGCATGGGCTGGGGGTTGACTGCCTAGAAAGCAGCTTTGTAAGGAAAAAAAACCTTGAGCTCCTGTTGATCAGTAAGTTGAATATCAGGTGTGCCCTCATGTCAAGGCCAACAGCATACTGGCCTATATTGGCACCAGTGTGGCCAGTGGTTGAGGGAGGAGCTCCTTCCAACAATATTCATCACACTTGAGGCTGCATCTGGAGTACCATGTCCAGTTTTGGACTCCCCTGTGTCAGGCAGGTCTTTTCCAACCTTAATTTATTCTATGATTAAGTGTACTTATTCTTTAGTCTGCTGATCTTTGTTTGTGTTTGTACACAGAGGTATGTAAACTGCCTAAAAGTATGTGCATGAACTTGTGTTATCATCAGTGGCAGTGTGATATTGTGACAATCAACATCCAGTTTATGGAACTTCATTATAAGAAATCAACTCTGTCCTCGTCAGATGTATTTTGTAGTTTCCATACTATCATATCTCAAAACAATAACTGGTTTGGCATTTGTTAATGGGCTGTATTAGAGATTTTTTTTTTTAAAGACAATCCCTCTGTTGCCAACACGCTTCAGTTGAGATGGTGGCATAATGCTTACAAACTTCAAAAGAAAGTGGAAGACAAATTAAGCATGTACAGTTGAACTCTTAATTCACTGTTCTAAGTGACTGAAAGGGAAGACTTAAAGGCTGAGTTTTATTCTTGGATTTTTTGGCACTGACTTCAGGTATCAGACTTCATTTCTGTACACCTGTAGGAAATCCAGGTGCTGTTGTAAAGGGCAGCCTGTGCTTCAAAGAGCTCTTACCATCCTGAAGATGGCACAGGCAGAAGCATCCTTAGAGAGATGAGTAAGGTGGAATGGGGTAGTCCCCTGAATTAATTCTCTTGTTTACTTCCTTCCTTCAGGATTTTTCACTTAACATCTTTTGTTAGGTAAAAAAAACCCCACAGCCTTCTTTTCAAAAGAGAATGTTGTAAACATCAATTGTGAACATGAAGAAACTGTTGTGAACCAGCAACATCTGAGGGTGAATAATACAGCTCAGTTCCTGCCAACTTTTCTTCATAACATGCTTTGATCAGAGGAAGTTTTCTTCCAGAAGATGTTGCTTGAGCAAGTGAGATTGTCTGAAAAAAAGCTTGAGTTTGGGTGTGGGAAGGAGGTGGCTGCAAATAGTTGTCAAAGTTTCAACATCCTGGTCACATAGTATTTGGTTTCATAGTGTATTGTTTCTATAAAGACACTGAATTAGCCTAGCTAATCTTGGCGTGTCTTCCTTGATTGTGGGGTCTGAGCGAAGGTTTGATTAGATGGGACTCTCATAATTAACCCAGTAGACCAAGTTTGATAGTTAGCTGTGAGGTCTTACAGTTTGTAAGAATGGAAATATGTCACTGGTGACACTAACTAGAAAAGTCTTTGCTTCCCAAGACTTTCTGAATGCTGGGAAATCTATAAACTGTGACCACCAGGCTATTTAACTGTTGGTCACCAGCTATTGCAAGGCAATTCTGAATTCTACAGTTCAATTAATTTATTCTTTTCATCCCTTCAACCAGTTTTGGTAAAAACAACTCTATTGTCTTGCTGTTGCCAATTTAACAGCTCTAACAAGATCTGTTGTGGAACACATTATGAAAGAAGATGAACTCCTGTGTATCACTATAGTACTGTTCATCAGTGTCTTCATCAGCTGATGAAGTTTCTCCATGTGCACATTTTCTTCTAATGCTGTATTTTGAAGTCATTATTTTTGTTAAGTAAGCATTTAATTACAAAGTGATACGGATTTTTCCAAGGTATTCTCTTAGGATGTATATTCTTTGCACTTAACTCTAGCACAAATACCTGAGTAGCAAGATGAGAATTTACATTCCCTTGACAGAATTAGACTGCTTATATGAATTACGAGTCTCTCTGATATCTTTCTCTTATACTAAACTTAGCTTGAGAATATACTTTATAAAGAAAAAACCAAAAGATAGTAAACTTCTTGTTATGGGGTATTATACTGTGTTGATTTTTGTTATTTGTCTGTTTTAAAGGGAAAGTATTTCCTTATTAAAATGTTCTATGTATTGCTGATGAGTGTATGATAAACACTCAGACTATTGCAAGGCTGCCTGGATGTCCCTACAAATTGTTCTCTAACTTTAAGAGTTTCAGCTGTTTGTCCCTTCTGTCTTCTGCATGTTGCATCTTGTTCTTACACATTACATGAGAAGTTTGTGTTAAAGATACTTGATGGAATTTTAACGGTAGCTGGTATATAAACTTAATTTCTTTAAAACCTAGTCTAGAAATGATAAGGGCTTCACTGTGTTAGCATTACATTTACATAGACTTAGAAATTCTGTCCCAAGATCTAGGCAGACAGGCTTAATAGGTAAGATTATTGTCAAGATAAGTGGTGTCTCTGGAAAGTTAACAAAAGAAAATATTGCTGCTAAATTAGGCAAATTGGAGGTATGTTTTGGGGAATAGATAACTACTTTTGGTGTAAGAATTTCATCTGGGGTGAAAGGGGAATATTTAGAGTATACTTCTGTATTTTTGCAAGATTTTGGAGGAGCGTTCCTAAGACTATTCAGCACTAGAAGGGGTATAACTAAAATGTTGAGAGGAAAAATCTGCTTCCCTTGAAAACCAAAACAAGATTTTTTTCCCCTCCCTTAAAATGTCACCCATAACCTGCTTTGTAGTTAGAATGTCTCTCCCTTTCTGCCACCTAAACATTAGAATTGGAAAAATTATTTTCTTCATTTGTTTTTAAAGACTTTGAAATTGGAGGGCCCTTCTGATTGATGCATTTCAAGTCAATATAAAGCATTAATTCTTTTGCCTTGAAACTAAATGAATATTCAGTGATAGTATTGAGCTTTTGGCACCATCTTGTGGAAGCTTGTTTGGCAAATAGACCTAGGAGAATGTAATCTGAGAAGCTGACTGCACTGGATTTACTTATTAAAAGAATAGCTGTAACTTTGCATTAATACTTCCTCTGCTAGGGTGAAGAAAATCGGTATTGTCAATAACCATTTTACAACAAGACTTTTCCTTGTGGGTTGCTGTTGGCAAGCTCAAGGGTTTGCAACCAATTCATTTGGAATCATGTGGAAGTCATGGACATCCAGAAGGAATGTTAAATGAAAAACATGCTTATAATGGTCACTTTTTTCTGTTATCCTGTTTTTCTCTTTCAGGGTGTATTGTCTGATCTGACGAAGGTGACTGGTCTTCATGGTCTGGACCCAGTGGTGCTTGTCTTAGTGGTGGGAATAGTGATGTTTACTTTGGGATTTGCTGGTTGTGTAGGAGCACTGAGAGAAAACATCTGCCTTCTGAAGTTTGTAAGTAACATCATTATGTGAGTGGATTATTATGCCTGTGAAAGCTGGGAATGGTGGGTGAAGAACTAGTAGCAAACCCAGATAATTAATTTATAGAATTTGGTTTGTTACAACGTATATAGTAAACTTACTCCCCTGACGAGCCTCTGAGTAATGGTATTAAAAGCAGCGTAGGTTCAAACCTATGTGTATTCTTCCCCTTTCTGGAAAACGTTTCTTCCCTTTTTCAATCATTCTGCTATACAGTGATGTTGTTATAGTATGCATACCAGAATCTAGCATTGTGTATGTAATATCACAAAATACGATGTTCTGGAACATATTTAGTCAGTTAGGAATTACTGAGAGGAGATGGTATAGTGGCTTAGGAGAACAAAATCCCTTAAAATTTTCTTTTAAATGTTTGGTGGGCAAAACTTGAGGACTTTGGTGACTGATGTGAAATCTCTTGAACAGTTGTTTTTATACCGAGGTTTCTTCTTTGCTTTAGATCTGAAAGCAGTTAAGCTGGGCAAAAAATTACAAAACTGGAAACAATCCAAGAAGTGACATCAAGACTACTTTAGCCCTGTGTTTTGCAGATTCTTATTTATTAATACTTTCACTGTTGTGCACAATGACTGTGGTATGGTGCTCATTTTACTGTCAAGTTCAGGTGACCAAAACAAAAAGATAACTCCACCTTTTGGGGGTTTCTTTACATTGTATTCTCATTTAACAGGCTGTGTTCTCATGGTATCTGTACTGAGTGAGAATTTTAACCTAATTCTCTGTGTCTGTTTCTGGTGGAGTTGGAGTAGGGATGCATTCAAAATCAATGGATATTTTCTAATTTGGGACTCTTTTTTTTAATAGTTCTGTGGAGCAATTGTGTTTATATTCCTGCTGGAGCTGGCAGTGGCAGTTCTGGCTTTCCTGTTCCAGGACTGGGTGAGGGACAGGGTCAAGGAATTCTTTGAGAATAACATTAAATCCTACCGAGACGATATTGACCTCCAGAACCTCATTGATTCGCTACAGAAAATTGTAAGTTGATATCCTGTCACTTCTTTCATGCGTTCTAGGAGCATATGTAGATTTGGAAGTTTTCCTTTTTGTTACAGATTTATCATATTCTGTAGCTAATGCTGCTGTGTTACAGATGTGCTGTTTTGCTCTTTCTGCATTGAAAGCATCAGGGAGGCAAGCTGTTCTGAAATACAGTGCTGTTCTAACTGCGAATGTGGAAGCTCTGCCAAGCATCCATCTGCCTTTTGACTATCTTGACTTGCTCCCCTGTTTTGATCAGTGTTGCCCCAGTTTAAGTGAGAAGTGAGCAACAAAAAAACTTTTTATCCCGAAAAAACTGTGCAATGGAACTGGTAGTCCACACTCTTATTTTAGGAAGCACTGCAGTCTTGTACAGGGATGCAGCACAGGGCCTTTTGTTTTCTGAGATGCACCTCATCTTGAAGCAAAAGAGGATTTTTGTTAACTGAGGAAGGCTAGTCTCTAGTCAGGCAGTTGTCAAGGAAGGTTGAAACAATTCTACGCTCCTGTGGTCCTACAATGTTCCATTACCAGAAGACAGTGACGTACACCAGGAGTTGACAAGGCCCATGCTAGTAAGAGCCTGGTGGCTTTCATTCAGTCAGCTGCTTTTGTAATCATGCCCAGGAAACAACCAGTGAGGGTGACTCTTCCAATGTTTGTTTATTTATCTGGGGAAGAGTGGCTGGAAAGCTGCCTGTCGGAAAAGGACCTGGGGATGCTGGTTGACAGTCAGCTGAACATAAGCTGTCAGTGTGCCCAGGTGGCCAAGAAGGCCAATGGCATCCTGGTCTGTATCAGAAATAGTGTGGCCAGCAGGAGTAGGGAAGTGATCGTCCCCCTGTACTCGGCACTGGTGAGGCCGCGCCTCGAATACTGTGTTCAGTTTTGGGCCCCTCACTACAAGAAGGACGTTGAGGTGCTGGAGCGTGTCCAGAGAAGGGCAACGAGGCTGGTGAAGGGTCTGGAGAACAAGTCTTATGAGGAGCGGCTGAGGGAACTGGGGTTGTTTAGCCTGGAGAGAGGTGGGGGTCGGTCTCTTCTCCCAAGGAACAAGCGATAGGATGAGAGGAAATGGCCTCAAGTTGCGCCAGGGGAGGTTTAGATTGGACATGAGGAAAAATGTCTTTACTGAAAGAGTGGTTAAACATTGGACCAGGCTGCCCAGGGAAGTGGTGGAGTCACCATCCCTGGAAGTATTTAAAAGACGTGTAGATGAGGCGCTTAGGGACATGGTTTAGTGGGCATGGTGGTGTTGGGTTGACGGTTTGACTCGATCTTAGAGGTCTTTTCCAACCTTAATGATTCTATTTGTGTGTGGTTAAAAAAACATATATAGAGAGAAACAAAGTACATATGCGAGTACTTCATGAAGAGGTAAAATGGTTGTCTCCTTTATATATTTTTTTTTCCCCCTTATTAAAATGGTTGTCTCCTTTATATATTTTTTCCCCCTTACGAAAGAATGTTGGTTTTGTCTGTCTTCCATCTTCTAGAAGATCATGTCTAGAAATCTGTGCTCACAGCTCAGTTTGATAGCAAAGCACGTTTGGTCAGCTGTATATTACCAGCAGCACCTATCCTGTTCATTCACTCTTGTGTGCATTGATACGGAAGCATCCTCTGACTAGGCTGCCTGGGTGGATTTCAGTGCTGTTTTGCTTTAGCTTTCGGTGCTAAGGGCACCTTTTTGTAAGGTAGGGCTCCTCCTGGCCATGACCAACACCAGTAATTGTCTCAGTGTTGTCTGCTCTGTTGTTGCTCTTTCTGTTTATCTAGTTTCAGTGGAGTCAGCCAGGCTAATATGCTAAGCTGATTTACAGTTGAACTCCAGTTAAATACTTTTCAATGAAAATAAAAGGCTGAGCTTACTAAAAGGAGTTCACTAGCCAGATTAACAAGCTAATAAACCTGAAAAAGGAAAGACCAGAAGAATCTCTGAATCGGCCTGTCGTTGATCCATACCTGAAAGTACTGAGGAAGGAGGGGAAGTATGCAATGCGGATTAGCAAGCGTAGTTCTGCAGGGGTTGAACAACAAGGTGCAGCAGTGTGTTCAAATGCCTCACTGAAACCCATCTTCTAAGGAGCCATGCTCTTTAGGCTGACTTGCTGTGTTCTCAGTGTGTGCCTTGGGACCCAGAGAGCTTTTTGTAGGCAGCTCCTGCTCTGGCTAATTATATTATTTTCAGGCTTGTAAGTGACCTCGTAGTCTGTACCTTACTAAGGTAGATTAGCATGTTTAGTGGCTGTATGGCTTTTTACAAAGGCGTAGATGTGTGAGGGAGGAGGGACTAGAAAGACAGAAATGCACCTCTTTTGCTTTCTTCATGGTAAATGTATTAGTGACTTAAAATAATTTTTTCTTGGTGCTTTTTCTATTCTGACCATTCCGTTCAGCTCTCTTTAGTTATATTTCCTGTGAAAACTGTGTAAACAATTCTGCTGTCTGTTTGCATCTGTGAGTGACTTAAAATAATTTTTTCTTGGTGCTTTTTCTGTTCTGACCATTCCGTTCAGCTCTTTTTAGTTATATTTCCTGTGTAAACAATTCTGCTGTCTGTTCGCATCTGTGTCTGTCACAACTTGATAACTTCTGAATTCATTTACTGACTTCAAGTCTTGGTGGTCTCACAGACAGTTAGGTTAACACAAGTTTTGTGAAGACAGGCAGCGGGCAGAGGAGAGATGCTAGAGATATCCCAAGAGGATGGAATTTCATGAGGTACCAGGAAAATCTGTGTGATGGTATAACGTTTCGAGTACTCAAATTATAGAGAAAGATTTGTGCCATTAAATATATAGGCCAGTAAACTGCAAAGCATAACTTAATAAAAAACTAGCTTCCATTAGTTCCAGGAATTAAACATTCCTTGAAATGTTGGGATTTTCCCAACCTGCAAGTATGGTAATTACATTACACTGTTCAGGTCAAGAAACTTATGTGAAATACTTGTCGAGTTGACTGACCTTTGAGCTAGTGAGACTTTACCAGTTAATCCATTTAGATATGAAAACCTCATTTAAAGGAAAGGAATTATATTCACAAATGTTTGGATCCACTTTTTACAATAAACAAGGAGAAGAAAACTTGTTGATTCATGAAGATTTAAGGATGGAGTCACAAACTTAAAGAAATATTTTTCATAGTATTTCTGGTTTTGGTTGACTTGGAAATAATGGGGTACAAAGCATTTGTATGAACTTACTTTGTTGCACCATTTATGGTTGTACACTGATTGCATCTAGCAATTGCATCTAAAGTGATAATTTTCATGATTTTGCTTGTCACGCTGACACCTATTTCCAGGAGCAGTATGCCAAATGTATTGCTTTGATTTCATAGAGCCGCAGTATTGATTACTCTTTTTTTTTACTCTGATGTTGCCATTGATATTGCACAGCCTTAGAGAAAGTGAAGATGATAAACAAATATCATTCCAGAGAGTTCGTTCAATTGTCTCTAAAATACCCCCAAATGCTAAGTGTTTGTTTATCTGTTGCAGAACCATTGCTGTGGTGCCCAAGGTCCAGATGACTGGGACTTCAACATATACTTTAACTGCAGCAGTGAAAGCAAAAGTCGTGAGAAGTGCGGCGTTCCTTTTTCCTGTTGTATATCTGATCCTGCCGTAAGTTGTTTCCTGGCTTTGTATTGCTTTGATGTTGTTGGAGAGTTATGAAAGGAAGCAGTTCCTGAATACGGTGTGATGGCTAGGGCTTTAAAAGGTCTTCTAAATGATCAAAAATTACTCTTGCGCAGACAAACTCTTTTCATGTTTCTGTTCCATCCTTTTCAAAGTCCAAACGTGGCAACCTGTTATACAGCTGAAAACTTATTGTCACCAGGAATTCAAGCTGTTTTTGTATGGCTTGAGTCTGCGAGTATTGATGGCTGATATTTTTTTTTATTCCCAATGCGTTGTTTCCTTGAATCCCTGGCTGCTATTATCTAGCTTGTAAGGACCTGAGAGCACTGTCTAAGCAGTGTGTTTGCCCCAGTTAGGATTAATGTTACACCACCCCTCTGCCAGACAAGTAGGAGTAACTCCATTTGCTGATTGTTTATCAGCAACTAGTAAAGTGTTCGTGCACAAACTCAGTTTGAAGCATTTGAGTCAATTCTCTGGCTTTGGCAAGATTTAGGTGCGTATTGGTTTGATCTGTTTAGTAAACTTTAGGAATCTGACCCTTTCAGTGGAAGCCAAAATGTGGAGGTAGGAACTAACGTATAATGCATTATAGTATTAGTGGGAATAGTTACAGCTCAAAGTCAGTCCAGCAGTCCTCGTGCGGAGCAGATGGCCGTTGGTAGGTTATACTAATGCTTTCGATTGCCTTGGAAATCAGCCAGGGAAAGACTTTGTCAGAGAAATATTCCATGTTTGGATTCCATGGTAATTATTTTCGACTTTAATTTGGAGCAGTACTATTCCACTGCAACTTTTTCTGTTGCTGGTGCTGTATTTAAGGAGACATAAGTAAGGTTAAATCTTTTTAATATGAGATTCTACTTCTAATATTTCAATATAACTCACTATGCATTGTGTAAACTATGCTATAATTGTGTAATGGATACGTTTTCATAAGTCTCATACAGAGAAAACAAAAAATGTCTTAAAAGGACTGTCTTTGCATTTTTGGAGATAAATATTGTCATTGGGTGGTGTGGGGTTGTGATCTGGAAGGTGTTTATGATCTTCCTACTTGGGATCTGCAACTGGAGTGTTTTGTCTTCAAGACTAGGTATATCTTGGAGCTGGGTTATGTGTGAGACTTTGAACTGTCAACTCAGGGGGCTCAAGTAGCTTGCAGCTGTTTCTTGTTTAACTGATTGAGATAGCAAGTTGTATACCACTTGAAATGATGGAGTTGTAAGGCATGTTTCTCCACTGCAGGTGTAGATTAATCAGCCTGGTACCTTTATTGTTACCTCAGTGTTTAGGTGTTATATGAAATAGCTAACATGAAACTGATCTTGGAAATGCAGATGTCTTATCTCTATGCTGGCAGTACAGTTGCTATGCTTTATGTTAAAAATTTCTTGCTAGTTGAAAGCCAAGCGATAGAAGAAGCTGGCATTTCTGGTGGAGGATGTTTTCCTGCTAGTATACACCTCTGCTTTGTCGTTACTTCTCTCGTGTTCTGCTAGTGCTTTGCTCATTTTTTACTAAAAATGCTTCTTAAAATGGTTGGCTCCGACAGTCCTGATTTGTTTGTCTGCGAATCTAAAAGACAGCAAAACTTCCTGTGAACAGAAGTGAGTAGAATTCAATTGATTTATTTTAAATCTTTTTTGCTTTGCAGCAAAAAGTTGTGAATACACAGTGTGGCTATGATGTCAGAAAGAAGGTAAGGTGCTGGGATCTTGCTGTCTGTCATGTTCTGTGCCTGTATAGGCAAAACTACAAAAATGGTGGAATTTCTGAGAGAGATGTCAGCTTAAAATTCTGGGAAACAATCGACTGTGCTACATCATACTACAAGTCGAGTGTGGTAGAGATTTTCCTTTGTTTAAAGTAAACTTGTACCGTGGGAGGGTGGAGAAAACGAGTGATGGAACAGGTAAAAGAAAAGGTGTGTTTCAAAAAGGGGTAGGACATGCATTTCAAATGTGCATTTCAATTATTAGTTCTAATAGTCTAACTCTGAATTCTATTATCTACTAATTCTAAAGTATTCTAGTAACAGGATTTGCTGGAAGATACTAACATCTATGTCCGACATTCCCTGATTTAATATGGGCATATATGTATTTCTGGAGTCTGGTTAAAAACATACTGCATAAGTGACAAATCATTAGTTTAGCTATATCATGTGATTGACTGATCTTATAATAAACTTGAGCAGAAAAGTAATATTCTTATTCTTCCTCTCTACATTTCAGAGCAAGAGGCAATGGCACGATCAGATTTTTGTCAGAGGATGTATCCTTGCTCTTGAAGCGTGGTTACCCAGAAATATCTACATTGTTGCAGGTGTCTTCATAGCTATCTCGCTGCTCCAGGTTAGTTTTTTGTTACGCTACTTTGAAAAAAATTTCAAGTTTGCAGATACAGACCTGCTGAAGGTAAGAGTAGTTATGGAGAGAGGTACAGTAAATGTTTTGACACAGTGCTTTTTTTTTTAGGTATGAGAATAACATGGCAAAAAAAAAATATATAGGGATTGGGGCTTAGAGTGAAAATATCCGATATCAACTAATTTAATTCTGTCGAAATTATGTTCCTCAAAGCAATGAAGGTCATTATAAAAATACAATTATAATACATATAGTATATGATGATTGTGATGTATACTGCTATAGATCAATACAGCAATATGCTAATATATGACTATTTTATATAATAATGTGATAAAATAATATATTTCTTACATTTCAATATGCTGTGAGGGAGGGGAGATCTTCTGGTCATCTACTCCACTGGATCTGAACTACAGCATTCTAGCACAAACGTGAAATCACTGAAATACAATTCTGTCCTTCATGCTAAGATTACCACTCAGCTGGCTGTAAGTGATGTGTAGCACACTGCTCAAAAAAAGTTGAGAACGGAAGAGCAGGGAAACAGGTGAACAGGTTGCAAATGTGATATTAGCAGAACCAGATGAAGGAGTTGCTGGGACTTCTTCCAGTACCTTGTTGGTGCTTTGGTACATCAAAGAAAAAGAACCAAAATTCTCAGTAAGACATATCAGATTGCTTCTTTCAAGGTGGATCCCGCTTTCATTGTGGCAGTTGTTTATACTTACCTAAATTTCTTTGCTATGGTACTGCTTCACTTCAGTGGGAAACAAATTTTACTACAGAACGTATTTTCCATTTAACTGAAAATAGTTGAGCATAGAGTGCTGGCAAAATACCTTTTTCCAGCCATGGCAATACTGCCCTCTTGCTTGGGTTTTGATATTTTATCACCATCTAATGCTAGTGCTTCATGGCTTTGAGAGATGCTGTCCTGAGGACAACACCTTCAGTTAGGAAGATGTTCAAGATGTGAAGTCTAATCTTTTGGCAGTGTGTCAACTGACAATAACTTGATGTTGTTCTTATTCATGTCCTGAGTCTCTGTGAAACCACTTTCCCAGTCACTGGTATTTTCAGATTGGGTCTTTCTTGTGCATTAAACTATTTCATGGTGGGACTTGAGAGTTAGACAGGTTATGTCTACTTCTAAAACAAATCTTTTGGCTTTTCCAAAACTTCATCCCAGTCTTTTGTTGTTTTTCTGAGAATGTTTAAGGAAATGTGCTGAGTTAGGAATTCATCTTCAATTTGTAAAGGAAGATGTCCCCGAGAACTCGAGTGAACGTTAAAATTTCAAATTTACATGTCTCAGAATAATCTGGGACTTTCCTACTACCGTTTGTGACAAGAATTTCATTTTAGTACAGGTAATAGTACATTCTGTATGTATTTTAAAAAAAAGATCAGAAAATTGACTGGATTACCCAAAGTTGTGGAATGAATGAAAATGTCTGATTTGTAAGTTTACCAATAGGTAAGTGTGAGCGTTACAAGACTCAAGTAAACTTGGCTGAGAAGATTTCTTCCAGCTCTAGGGCATCTAGAAGCTTATTATCTTGAATGCTCCTGAAGTGTTACATGAAAGCATCTTTTTTCTCATGCATTTTATTTCCTGCAAGATTCTGCTGCTTTTATTACTTTTTAGTAATAGCCATGCTTTGACAGATGATCCTGGCTATGAAATGGTATCTGAACCTGCAAACGCTTTATGAATGCATATCTTTATTCACAAGAGTAGTTGTACTGACATCGGTACAGTGTGATAGAAACACATAAGAAGTAGGTTCCCATTCTGCAATAATGACTAATGGTAATAGGCTCTAATTTTTAGAAGCATCTTGCAGACTGGTACATTACAAGTGTTTCATCTCACAAATGGTTTGTTTTTTTGTCTCTTTAGATTTTTGGGATTTTCCTAGCCAGGACATTGATTTCTGATATTGAAGCTGTAAAGGCAGGTAATGCCTTCTGAATATAAAAGCAGAAACGTGTTGCAAAAAAGTATATTTTACGGTTATTGGTCGGACACCAAGGTGGAAGAAATGCACGGACCATGAAATACTCCTGTTATTAAAAGCCTTATGTGGATTTTACCCCGCTCACGCTTTTTGTTAGAAGCTGGTACAAAAAATTCTCCAAACACACACCTGTCTACCTTTTTTCTAATGAGACAACTCTGCACCAGCATTGATCTCTGAGCAAGAAATGGCATTTCCCAAGACATTGGCGGAACAAATTTTAAAGATTGTAGCAAGGAGACATGAAACTGCTGTAAACACTTTCCTTGAAGGATTACCATGAAGATTGTTCTGTTTTCACTCCCAACTGTCATCAATCTCAAAACATAATCATTTCAGAAGGCGTGCTGATTTCTTCAGAATCTTGAAATTGGTTTAATCTCTACAGTAGACTCATGCAGTCATTTTTTGGCAAGATACCCAGCAACCATAATAGTCATGGTATTGGAAATTGGAAAAAAAACCAGTCACAAATTGTCTAGTTCTTTAATTGTTTTTCAGTTGTGCAGAAGTAGGCCTATTTCTGTTTGACTGGGAATAACGTAGATGTCTCGGGAGCAGGAACTTGTGCTCAGCATCAGAGTTTGAGTAACCCATGCTGTTTTGAAAACACAGGCCTTTTCTCAAGAGGGGAAAAATCTGACTATCTGTAGCATTATATGTTAGCAATCTGCATTGCAGGCAAGGGGGTGTGAATCCCCGATGCTGTTTCCTGTCTGAAAAAAATGTAAATATTCTTTATTTATAGAAGAAAAACCACTTAAAATGCTTAGCTTTTCATTGATCAGTAATATCTTTAAAAAGCGCTGTCTGCAGAAATTTCAAAATGCAGCTTGTTTCAGTAGGTAGCAAGCATGCTATGCTAGCTGTTGATGGCTTTTGCCTTTCCTCTGGTTTCTCTCACAACTGCTATATTGATCTTCACAAGTCCAAACTGCTAATACCAGGACTGATGAAGAACATTTAAATTCAGCATTGATCCCTACTGAAATCTGTTCTTTAATGAGGAAATACACATTTAGTGAAAGATTAGAGTTGTTGAATTTTTAAATCTTCTGTAAAGCTATTGAATCATCAGTTCTGCTTGTATTCTCATACGTAGTTCAAATGCCAGTCACAATATGGTGAACCAGAACGATTTCTTCAGAGTAATTTTCTGCATCGAACTGAACTACTCCTGCTGAAGTCAAATTTTTTTTATTTTTATCAGAAGAAAACTAAACTCTCTTCTTCCCATCCTCCCTTCTTGGGGGTTCAGTAGATGGATCTGTAGCTCAGTAAGAGTCCAGTCTTCTCTAAAAGACTTCGGCATAGTATTTTTAACTTTAAGGTAAAGTATGTGACTGGAAAAGTTCTCGAAATAGCTGTAGCTGTCAGTTTTACTGTGGGCCATATAATTAACATTGTTTACTGCTTCCAGTGACACCAATTTTTTCAGGGAGAGCAGGTTTATTTACAGTGCCTAACATAGTGTAAATTTTAGAAAAGTATATATTTTTATAATATTTTACTACATGTAGTCTGCCTGAAGGATTTAGTACTTGTCTTTCCAAAGTATATGGCTTTTTTAGGAAGCCAAACTTTTAAATATCTCTCTAATGTCCTTTTTTTCTATTATGCATGTATTAACGAACATTTCACTGGCAAAAGCTGATCAACAGTATGAATCTTTGTGTCTGTATTGATTGTCCAGACATCCTTCTAGCTTTTAATCTGTGAAGCACTTCACAGACAATGCTGTACTTCTCATGTGTACTTCAGTTCAGCTTTCATAGTTCTTTTTCTGGCCAGCGATTAAGACACAACAGGAAAAGGAAGCTTGTCTCAGGATGGCTGATTTCCTTACAGTAGCAGAGAACAGTCTGCTATTACTCATCTGAAAAACCTGAAAGTAAAATCGCTGGAAGTGCACTGTAATTTTTTTTGTTTTGTTTAGCTTTGAAATACAACAAGAAAACAATAGCAGTAGATCACTGAGGGGAGAGCAAGAGGCATTTCTTCTGTAGAGCCTTGAATTTGAGGTCTGTATTACTTATTTGTTGAATCTAGTCCCTTAGGAGCAGCCAAAAATTTGCTGCTGTTACTGCTACTTTGCAAGCAGCAAAGCAGTGTCCAGCAACCTTTGCTTTAAACTCTGGTGCTTGAAACTTTACAACACCTCATCAACCAGCTTACTCTGTTAAGGTTATGTGTGGTAATCTAATGTATGTAAAATTGGAGAAGGATGCTTTCTATTTGTAACTTTTTATTCGTAAGACATTGCATTGAAAATTGCATCTAGGGAGTACGTTTCCCTTTGCCACGTTTTGACACAGAAAGCTCCTAATGCTGGGAAGTAATTTCAGCAGTTGGTGAACATCATCACGGTGTCAAAGATACCTGTGGAGTTCATGCACCGAAATTAGCTGCCGACAAGAGCCAAGTGTCATGGATCAGGATTCCAGTGTCTGCAAGTCTTGCCAAGTTGCCTGAAGACAAATGAATACTTGGTTTCCTTTTGAAGTACTGTTTGTGTGCAAAACAGAATTTGATTGAAGTGTTGTCTTTCCTCAGTTTGTTCTTACTGGCTTTGGCCATATTAACACCAGCTTTGTATCGATGCTCCAGTTATCTGGAACTGAATTCAAGAGAGCAAGTTCAATCTATTTGAGGATCTTTAAATTCATGGAGTGGTTTGTTTTCACTGTGGATAAACTTCTTTGTGCTTCTTCAGTATCACTTATAAAACCCTGGGGCTCTAGGCTGGTTTACCCCTAGACATTTTGAAATGCACCCCCATTGGTGGTACACATGACTAATGTAATTTCAGACTTGGAAGGGGAATACTTTCTTACCACTTTCTACTTAGTTATATTTAGCACCTTCTCTTGAGGACCTGCAGTGGCGTCATGGCTGAAGATTTAGGTTATGGTTTAAAAAAGTCCTGTCAGCAAAAGCAGTTGGGTGTGAGCCTGCTTCTAAAGCCTTGAAGGAGAAGCAATTCAATGATCTCAAAGAGGTTTGATAAATTGTTGATGTTGAGATTTCACTGGTTGCATTTGGAACAACTCCACAAACACTACAATGGAAACAAGGTTTTTAATGAAGATGTCAAATACGAGATCAGACTTGAATAACTGGACTGAGAGAAGGAAACTTTTCAGTGTGATCGCTTTTATTTCTCAGAAATGAGCACAATTTATTTCTGTGAAGTAATGTATTTATTTGTCAGTATGTTTGACAGTGCAACTGCCCTTTTCTTTCTATTAATATACCTGCATTTGGACACAGTTTCCCTGTATGCGAAGAGGAGGATGAATATAAGCACTGGAAAAAAGTGCAGTGACCAAAGGAGCTTCGGTCACCTCCTGAAAACCTGAATACTTCTTCCCAAGGGGTCTTTAGTTTTGGTGACCTTCATACAGTGCCATGTGGATAGACTTGCACCTCCAGTCCATTGAGGTCGATGTGGCAATTGGCTTACACATAGAATTGCCTTGTGTTTGTCTCCCCATTCCATCCTTTCCTCTTCCTTCCCCCTGCTGCCTGTGGGTTATTATGCAGCTTGAACGTTGTTTAGCCAGTGGAAGGGGAGGTTCTGTCTCTTCTTCCGAGATGGCTTTTCTCAGTGACTTTCAGTATATTTTTTTTCTCAAGCCTTAAATTTGATTAAATAAAATTTAATGTTTTGTACTTCTGCAGTTTGATTTCTAAGATTTGCTGTTTCCAATCACTAGTGTTTCCCTCTCTAAGGTTTAGTCTGGCTGCTGAGACTGCAATTTGTGGATTGTGGATTCTGTAAATTTACCATTTACAGAAATGGTAAAGGTCCGCTGGTGTTAGTGTGTATATTTTGCTGAAACTAATTCTTGATTTTTTTTCAGTCTGGGCTGCTGAATAATAGATAACACTGGTGCTTTTCTCCCCACTGTTAATGGAAAGCCGTGAACAAGTGAAGAGCTGCGGAATGGTGTAGAGAAATTATTAAATCTCTGGACACCCAGGAAGTTAAAACTGCTGTTTGCACTTTGACTGCCATTGTCCACAGTTACTGCTCTTGTGGTTTGCACAGTCTATGGTTTGTCATGTCTGAGCAATGTTCCTGAAACTACTCTTAAGAGTGCAGAAGGGAAGTAACTTCCAGGTTTGAAGATGAGGCTTGCAGAAATAGGTTTGTGTCTGCTTCTTTGACCATTTTAACGTTTCTTTGATGCATTAAAACCTGATTTTAGTTTTAATAAGGTCAGAGAAACGTTCAACCAATAGATAATGGCTATATTAGAATAATGCAATATCTGGAATTAGATACTCTAGAATGTTAAGGCTGGATCATTTCTAATAAGAATGACTTGAATGCAGCTATTTGGGGGGGGGTGTGTGTGTACATAGAACTTGTATGAGACATATCAGGATCTATTACTAATGCCTGGTTTAGGCACAACCCCAGATCTTACTCTGAAGTTGCAGTTGTCTGAAGCTATTTCTCATTTTGACATTGGAAATGTATAGGATGCCCATATCACTGTGTGCTTTAAGCTAGAGGAAACTGCACATGGTTCAGCTCTTGTTTTTCTTTTCTCCTACTATGTGGTCAAAACCTGCTTGTGTGTTACTCACCAAGTGACTTGTCTGGGGTGGTTTTATGAAATTCCCTTTCTCAAGAGTACTCCTGAAAATGATATTTGGTGGCGAATGTGGTGGGCTAAATAGTGTTAACAAGTTTTGCAAGTGGGAAAGCTTTTGCAGGAACAAAATTGTAATGTTTGTTCACAGACTTAAGCCAGTTATACTCAAATTATTTAGAACAGGCAGCCTTGTTGACTTTTAAATATTCCCTGCTTTATAACGGTTTTTTTAAAGGTCAGTACTTTTCTATTTTTTTTCCTCAATAACTTTTACTGCTGGCTAAAAAAAGTAATTGTTCCCTAGCTCTTCAGTATCTACCACTATAGGGTTTTGAATTTGATCTCCTAGGTCTTGGCAACGTGACTCTGCAACATACTTGCAACTGCTTCAAAAAGTTCCCATAAGGACAAGTTGTGAAATAGATCCTCTTCTTACCTTTTTTTATCAAGTGATCATTTTTAAATATGAAAGGCTTCTGTAGAAATGTTCAGAGACATTTGTTTTACTATTTTTCATTATCTAAAGTTAAACCCAGGCTCTCTTACTGGAAATAATTTAATGAAATGCCAGCTGCCTCCAAATCTTCACACGTGCCCACTTGTAATTTCTAACTAGCTTTAATTTGTATCTTGTCCAAGCACTGTATGGACATTGACTGCAGTTTCTTGTAAACTTTGCTTCTACTGAGTCTCATTCCAGGTTACAATAGCTGCAACTCTGAAATTAGGACAAGACCATGACCTCAGATACTTAGGAATATGGCTTGTGACACTAGCAGGTAGAAACTCAGAGATGAGCTTTAAAATTGGAAATTGAAGGGGGAGTTGGTTTAAAGGTACAGTTTTGTGGCGGTTTTAACATGTTCAGTTAACAGCTGGGCTCACAGGTTGATTCACAATGTGCAGAGGTTGAATCGGTGCCAATTAGCCCTTTGCATTGTTTAAGCTACAGCTCTCATCTAATCTAAAACCCCATTGTTTCAGGTTGCATGATATTTTAAATGATTTTAAAGTCCCATTGATACAAAAAAAAGTTGCAAGTGATATCCTGACTTGACAAAACCAAGCAGCTTAAAAATGTATTACAGAAGTGGTAATTGCCTGATGCTTCTCATGTGACGTTTTCTAAGACCACTTGCTTGACAGGCCTTATTCCTACTGCTGTGTGTTAGTAGCTCCGTGAAGAGCAGCAGTGATGTGAGTATCTGTTGGCCAAATAGATGAGCAAATGAGTATTTTTTTTTGTATGTACAGCTTTAAAAGCAGGAGCTGTACCTGGGTTTTAGTAGTGTTGGTTATGCGGCAGCATGACAAATGCAAGGTAAGGTTGGTAAAGCTGGCGTTTTATTGCATTTGCCTCAGCAGCAGTGCAGGGTTGCTATTGGGGAAGAAGGGAGGCTAGTGCGGTGTCTCTCCTCTCAAAACTTGTAATGTTGTGACAGCTTCCTTGACAACATTTGCATTGCTGTGACTGCAGAGTTGTTCGAGGGTTTCTTTAATCTTGTCCTCTTCTATTTCTTGTCTCAGATCGCCTGAATGGGACACGAAATGCTGACTTTTAGTGACATGCCATGGCATAGTGGCTCCCAACAATTGTTGTAAAGTTTGGAGTACTTGCTGTTTAAAATGAGCTGCTTTAATTTGAATAAATTTCTCTCAATAGATACCCTTTCAGCCATTGAAAGTATTGAACAGGTTAAGATTTTTTTTCTCCTGTTTGACTTCCAAGAACTGATTGAACAGAAGAAAAGCATTCTGTTGAAAATGTAATACAGGACAAGTTCCAGCATTTTTTTGCCTGTATGCTTTTTGTTAGCCTTTCATATTAGTAAGACTTAACTCTCAGTGTTACGGTTAGTCTATAAAGTGCTAAGTATATACACCTCTGGAAAAAAGTCTTATAGATCACATCTGTTGTGTCAATACTCCATAGTAGCACTGCAGGATGCAAATGCTTAGCCCTAGTCCAACATCTGTGTGGCTACAGGGAAAAAATGGAGTATACTGCAAAATCCAGCTTGTCTGCCGATATGGGGTGGCTCCAGGATTTGAAAGGCAGCTCCCCTTTGTGGCAGATTCTTGCCTGAGCACAGTCGTTACTTTCAATTTACATGATTTATGTATTAAGATGTGAGAAACTGGCATGAGATCTTTGGACTCCTGGTTTCAAGGTGGTTGTTTTCAGTTAGTGCCACACATCCAGGATGAGTCTGATCTTGCTCGAAGCATTTTAAGTCTTCCCTAACCATGGAGCGAGAGAAACTGAAATCATATCCTTCATGTGTTTTACTAAAAGTTGCTGTGCAAAGGCAGCATTGCTAAAATTGCTGTTTTATCTCAGCTTCTGGTTTGCTTACAGCATAGGCAGAACAAATGTATGCCTGCCTGTGGAAGATGATACAGACTCTCTATGTCCTTGAACACAAAAATGCTGTGGTACATACAGGACGTGGGACTGCCAGACATTTGTGCGTGGTGAATTTGGACAAAGATGTCTTTATTCCAAGGCTCTAATTTTGCTATTTCAGGACTTGATTATGCCACTGACTCACTGGAATAAAGCCTTTCTTTTTTTTTATTCAACTGATGGTTTAATCAACTTTTCATAAAGAAAGAAGCTACTTGACTGGGATTTTTGGTGATCAATAAAGAATGAACCTCTTTAATATCCTTTACTACTTACTGACTGCAACATCGCAAGCAGCACATTTCAGTAACAGAAAACACTTGTGTTTTCATCACAAATATCCATCCTTTCATCACAGACAACTTAAAATGAAGTTACCTGAATTAAGAAGACTGCACAAAAGACCTATTGAATTATATTTCACCTCAGGACTGGTATTATCATCTTGTAGAATTTTGTGTAAGCTTTGAACTAGCTGTGATTCCTTAAAAGATTCTTCAAGAGTTCCTGAAAAATAAACAAATACTTGAGCTGTTACCTGAAAAGAAGCTAGAGAGTGAACATGCTTGCTTTTTAAAAATAAAATTCCTGACTGGCTTCATTTCAAATTGGCTATGCACGGATGTCTTGGGCATCTGTTTTCTGTACTGGAGAATTTCTGTATTATTTTCTGTACAGTGTTTCTTCAGTGGCCTCATTCTGGAAGATAGAACCTGTATACTATAGATTGTAAAAAATAACCTCATAAGAGACTAAAATTTGCAATGATCAGTGCTAGAAATGCTGATTCACGTTAGTTGTCCGATTGAGTTTGAGCGCCTTAATGTGGTAGACCAAGCAGTAAAATGGGCTTTTTACTGTCTTGCTTGTTGGTATAGGAAATTCCAAATTTCAAGTTGACTATTTCTTTTCAATTTATCTTTTGATGTATGTAAATTTCTGTGGTGACTGTCTTTATTGTAATAAATTGAGACCCATTTTTCAAATGTGATCAGTCATACAGGAAAAATCTGAAAAAAAATTATACCCAATCTCTCTGAAAATAGCTCAGTAAAAGTAGGTAGAACCTTTATAGTTTTCTCACTTGTTTTGTTTGCAGCTTCTACAAGGCCCTTTTGTCTATGCTTCTGCTTTATTCTCTCCTGCATTCAAATGTGTGTCTTCTGAAGATTATTTCCTCCCTTTATAGTCTTCATTGACTATTCAAGTCCATAATTTGTCCTTAATTTTGTCTTTCTCATCTTTTTCTCTAGTCTTCATCACCTTCACTTTGCTTCTGTTTTTTTGTGTAGGTTTCTAGCATCATACCATGCTACTCAACAGATTGTGCCTGTCCAGACAACCTAATCATTTGACTCTACCCTAAACCAAAAAATCTTCAGGCAATTCTTGAAGCCTATTGCTTTTGTGATATTCTGGATGGCTGACCTCCTTTATTTCATGCCAAAGAGCTAAATCTAGACAAGAAACATGCTTTTTCTTACATGTTATATAGAACTAACAGCATGACAATGTTTCTTGGTAATTGGGGATCTTGCACAGATAAATGCTTTTAGGAGAAAAATACCTAAATCGATTGTAGATGCTATTGCCAAGGCATTCAGAGCCTCATTCTGCATGGCAGCATGTTCGCTTGTCGTCATGGAAACCAGATGCTTCACTCCTTGTGCCTCCTGGATGGCTTTGACCACTTCCTGTTAAAGCAAAGGTAAAATATCACAGATGGAAATCTGACTTACGAATAAAGCAGAATGAAGAGAAAAATGAGATTTTACTCTTCAGCCTCTGAATAGATGGAAATGACTTGCCTGCTGCAATGCAAACTGATGATATTTGAAGACTAGAGATAACATTTCTTTTGGCACTGATCATGTCTGCTTAAGGCTGGTCTAATTTACTTGGAATATCAATACTTACAATTATATATATATGCATATCTATAAGATAAAAACATGTATTTTGTCTCAAGAGTTTTAGTTTGACCTGATTCCAATTTCTCATTTCAAGCCTTCAAACTAGTGAAGATTCGTTTTACTTTATCAAAGCCTGTGCAGATAGTATCTACTTTTTTTTTATCACTACCTCAAAGTAAAGCACGGTTGGGATGCCTGTGTGTAATATAACGATTTACAAGAAACAGAAGCCTGTTCTAATATGCCAGCAGATACAGATCACGCCAGATCCATCCATCCATCACTAGGTAGATAAGTGGCTCTTCGGAGCTCCTGGAGGACTGATGTTTGGGACAGGTCTGGCTTATCTTTGCCATTTTAATTTGAAACTAATATATATGGAAATAGAAAAGCTTTACCTACTTACAATTTGTCAGGCCTTACTCAAGCAGGGTGAAAGCTGACAAGTGACAGTAAGCATGTTGCTTGTTTCTGTGCGGTATCTGTGGCTATGGAGAGCACTGCTTTCCTGCTCACCTCCCACTTATTGGTATTGAGGCAGACTTAGAGGGGTTTTTGCTGTGAACTTTCATGTTTTTAATGATAAAGCTGTATGTGCTGTTTAACACTTAACCCCTGGCTATATTGACAAGCTTTAAAAATATTTGAGAAGGATGAAGTAGAAACATATCAGACCAATAGCGCTCGTACTTGGGATCTGTTGTGACGCAAGATCGATGCTAGCAGCCGATTTGCTTCTCCGCAAATGCCGGTGGGGTCGTTAGCATTGCACCACTGCACGAGTCTGTTGAGCAGCGTGGGGTCTTGGCCCAAGATTTCAGCCGCATCAGCTGAAGGGAAAAGCATCATCATCAGACATTCAAAATCAGACTTCGCAGTCTTTCTGTCACAGAAATGTGAATGTGGAAGTAGCCGGGACCACAGGCCTGAGCTCAGTATCCTTTAAGAGCTGTAACTAAAGCATTGGGCTTTTAAGGGATCTTGGAAATCTTTACCTGAGGAATGCCAGTTGTGTTAGGGCAACTCTCGGAGGTAAAGAACAAAGTAAGCTGTTCTGATAGTAGTTTCTTAAAAAGGATAGGTCTGAAGCAGGGCTTAAAATGAGCAGCTTCATATCCTTGAAAGCAAATATTCTATTTGCTCTAGCAAATTGCTATACTGAAATCTTCATGAGGACTGTCCCTTTCTCGTTTGGTTTCTTGCACTTGCTCTTTGAGCGCTGCACAAATGTAATCATGGGCTCCTCAGAGTCTGTTCTTGCTGTTTCAGTGCTCTCAATGGTGATAATTACTGTTGGTAGCATGTGGGAAGCCCAGTCTTAGCACAGAATTGCAGCATGTCTGTAATTGCATGTCTCAAGTCTTGAGAATGTGTATTGGGCATCATCAAAACTTCCCCCAGAGTTTGGAGGAGCCTTTTAATTTGCCTTCCGCTGTGTTTCAGGAACCCTATCTCAAGACTTGCTAGAAGTATTAATCTGTGTGGTTGATATTTGGAAAAAACCTCACTAGATAACTTTTCCTAAGAAGTGGAGCTCTAATGATATGCTGTGGTTTAAGGCTTGTTGCCACTAAGGGAGACTACTGCCAAAGCTCTTAGAAGTTCAACAGCAAAAGGAACTTTACTCGTGCTCTCTCAATATTGCATCAGTCTAACACATGGTTCTTGAAAGTGCTGTGGATCAAAAGTGACTAACTGGTGGAAAGTGATTTCCTAAGCAAAGGAAAAATGCAGATATAAGAGCGCTGAGGACTCTGAAATACTCTATTTTAACCAAATATGTTAAGCAGGGGTTCAGCCCTGAGAACATCCTGGTAAATACTGCTTCAGTAATTTCAGTTAGTTGATTCTGTTTAATACTTAAGACACTAAAATTTTCTACATCTTGTTCTAACTGGAATTTTCTTCTAAGTGAATGGTACCAGGTGAAAGATAAGAAAGCAGTAATGTGCACAACTTAAACTGCCTTTTTGTAGGAATTGAGTGCTCACCCATTTGGCTTTGAGCACAAAAGAGCTGTTTTGTGAACTGCCAAACCACTGTTTCCATGTGTTCCAGTTGATCATGAACTGAGGATATGAACGCATAGCACTTCCAACTGGGCACCAGATGTAGCAAGTGAGAGGCAAGAGTAGTGACAGGACAGATGCTCAGTTTTGGTGTAGAATTATTCTATTTGCGAAAATATACTGTGGTTATAAGATTTAATTCAAATTTAGGAGTCTCATGTAGTTATTTGTAATTAAGGTTTTTTCCTGTTGACTTAATTTTGATCAACTTGAGTCCTGTCCATGCCTGCCCGCCCCCCATTTTGATCAACTTGAGTCCTGTCCATGCCCGCCCCCGACCCCTTGATGCTGGAGGACCAGAGCAGATGAGCATGAAATGTGCGTTGTGTGCTCTGAAGAAGGAAAGATGTAGTAAAGACCTTCATGGGAAGCGTACATTCCCTAAGAAGGGCTATAAAGGGTCTGTGAGCTTTTTCCAATTTTTTTCTGCTTTTCCAGTCTTTTAAAATAGTTCCAGGCTTGAAAGAAGGTAACGAGGAAGGTCCCTGCTCCTTTGGAAGCAAATTCAGAAAGGTAAAAACGTGGGGAAAAGTCTGCATGGTGTTAAGATACTGGGCAGTTTGTCTCTTGGAGCTTTGCTGAAGCAGACTTGAGGAAGAACCAACATTAATATCTGGAACAGAGGAGAGGGGTTTGGCTGATAGGGGCATCACTCTGCTCCTGTTTCTTTACCTGTCCCTTTCTGTGTGTTGCATTTGTTTTGAGATATTCTGGAAAGGGTCAAATAAAGTGTATGCCAGTGTCAATAAACCACATGATTACTCTGGATATTTTGCAGAAACTAAGTTAACCTATGCTCCTATTTTGGGGAGGGAGATGAGGAAGGACGGGCGCTTCCTTTTCTTATTTGTCCAGTACACTAAGGAACAATCCACAGATCAAAATCCCACAAGGAATCTGGGAGCTTCTAGCCTAGTTGAACATGTTTGTTTTGAGAGAAGAGTTACTTGTTGTTGCACAACCACCTGTATATTACCTCCTGTAGCAGAAAGGCTTTTGTTTCTAGGTCAGATGTTACATGTTAGTCTGAGGGGATCATGGTAATCCAGTTTAGTACAGAAAGCTGAAAGAGGTAAGGGGGTGGTGAATGGAACCAGTCTAAGAGGTTTGTTCAAAGGAGGCGTCTTGACCCAGTTTGACAGGGACTTCCTGATGTCTACCAGCAATAGAGCTCTTTGAGATAAAATGCAGTTAGTTATTCTTAACAGGAACAGGAGGACCTTTTAACTTACAAAACACCAAATTTGAATAAATTGTGTGTATGATTGAACTTTCAGGTGAGCTGAAAGTCCTTTGGCTGTTGAAGCGCACAAATTCTTCTGCTCCTCTGAAGCAAAACAGTGGAGAAACCAGGAGTTAATGTTAACATCTCTTTAGTGTAATGAAGCTGACAGATCTGACTGCAGTTTTCTATAGGTAGAAGGAAACCTACCTCTTCTAGTCTGTAGGCCTCAGCATGCCCAGTGATTGTCAGAGTAATGAATTTATACTAGATAATTCAATTAACTAATTTAGTGTGGACTTCTTAGTAGATGTGTATTCATAAGAGTTTCAGGCTGAGTTAATTAAGGGCAATGTTAGCTCATGGGTAAACAGAACAAAGTAATTAAAGGTGGGAGAATTGTGTGCTTATAGGCAGGAATGGGTAAACATTGAATAATCTTCTACATCTTTTTTTCTACTCTATACTTTGATATCTGTATTGGTTTCACATTCAGCAGTTGTACCATTTTGTGCCAAATTCCAACTTCATACTAGGAGGGAGGAGAATTGTGTGCTTATAGGCAGGAATGGGGAAACATTGAATAATCTTCTACATCTTTTCTACTCTATACTTTGATATCTGTATTGGTTTCACATTCAGCAGTTGTACCATTTTGTGCCAAATTAACTTCATACACTAGGACTGGTAAATAGCATTGAAAAAAAAAAAAAGAAAAATATTATTTAGTGTTTGATAATTTAGGTCTGTGTTATTATGATGTCTCAATTTTAAAAGCTAAATGGTCTCCCCTGTCACAATTCAGATATAACTTTGGAGACATGACCTTTTAATGACTTCCTTCAAAGCCTGAGAGGAAGAAGAGGCTAAGTGTCTGTATCTCTTGCAATGTCCATTTCCTACCATGGTGAAATGTAAGTGAAAGCAGCTTTTTACTGGACTGGAATCAGTGCAAATTAATATGAGTGCTAGATCTAAATTTTATATCATGCATGTTCATTTGAAAAAGGATGCAAGTAGCTGCTGTATCAAAGTGGTGTCTGCAGTGGTGTAAACGAGTGCAGCATGGAATGTAGGAGCATAAGGTTTTTTCCCCTTCCATATAACTAATGAATTTGTGATTGTAATTGTTCTGTACCAGCTGTCAGTTCCCATCGCAAAATGGTCATAACTTTTCTGATTCTGTTTTTGACCTATTTCTTGTTATTCCTGCACATCAAGGTGGTCTGTGCTGGTTAGTGTTCTAGAGCAGCTGCTCTGGTGATGTGAAAGAATTGGAACACATTAAAAAAACCCCAAACCCTACAACACTTGTGTTATAATCTGGTAAGAAGCTAGAGAAGTCTAAGGATAAATTAAGGTATTGTAGTACATCTTAATGTAATTCTGGCATTGTGCATGTTTTGCAAAATGCAACTATATGCACAGAGTATTTGTTGCCTTTGCATACCCACCTCTGTGTAAAACTGAATGAAGTGCAAGTAGATAATCCCATATTTCAACATGCAAAGTAAATTCAACATTTGAGCCGCACCAGCAAGATAAACCTGGCATCGTGTGTAGAGAGACTGCGTGACTGATAGAAACTCATTTCTCCTGCCTCTCTCCACCCCAGCTCCCTTTGATCCTTTTATATTCTCCAGTTCTATTGATTTGCTTTCCTGTGATTTTGCACTGTAAATCCTTAGCCTGACTCTTCCATCATACTCATGCCTTGCTGGTGTATCTCTGGTGGAAAACATCTTCCCTTTAGGCCTTTGCCATTTGTCACTGACTACTGCAGATTCTTCCCTTTGGTTTGTTTCTCATCTACCTCTGAGGCTGACTAGGTCAGTATTGGAAGGCTCGCAGCCTCCGGCAATCATCTCTGTTGGAACCTCTCTGGATTGAGTGGACTTAGGTTATCAGGACTTTTAGCCTGTAGTCTCCTTGCACATCTGTTGTCTTGCAGAGGGAGGGGAGGAGGGGGGTGTATAGTTGACATCAGTAAACATTAGCAATTCTCTACCTTGACCATCTGCTAACATCCGTAGTGTTCCAAGAAGTTTAAACTGCGCAGGAGGCATCTCTGACCTTAGAAGTGCCTGAATCCGTTCTGCCACACCTTCCTCCAGCATTTGAACCTTGTTAACAACTAGAAAATGGGAAAAAAAAAAAGTGAAGCTCAGTAACTACACAAGCAACAGAAAAAAAAAAAAAGGTGAAGCTCAGTAACTACACAAGCAACAAATAGGACATAACTGTTGTTCTGAATTTTATGTTCCGTTATGCTCCTAGCAAAAGGTCCAACTTGTTGGAGTGCTGTCCTGGTTTCAGCTGGGATAGAGTTAATTTTCTTCCTAGTAGCTGGCGTAGTGCTGTGTTTTGGATTTAGGGTGAGAACAATGTTGATAACACACCGATGGTTTAGTTGTTGCTGAGCAGTGCTTACACTAGGCAAGGACTCTTCAGCTTCTCATACTGCTCTGCCAGCGAGAAGCTGGGAGGGGGCACAGCCAGGACAGCTGACCCAAACTGGCCAAAGGGCTAGTCCATACCATGTGCCGTCATGTTCAGTATATGAATTGGGGGGAGTTGGCCAGGGGGGCGGGTTGACTACTGTTCGGGGACTGGCTGGGCATGGGTCGGCGGGTGGTGAGCAATTGCATCATGCATCACTTATTTTGTATATTCTTTTGTCATTATTATTATTATTTTCCCTTCCTTTTCTGTCCTATTAAACTGTCTTTATCTCAACCCATGAATTTTACTTCCCCCCCCCTCCGATTCTCTCCCTCATCCCACTGCGGGGGGCAGTGAGCGAACAGCTGTGTGGTGTTTAGCTGCCTGCTGGGTTAAACCACAACAAGTGCTCAGAAATGAAGTCAGGACTACCCAACTGTTTAGGCTTCTCTTTGGAGCTAAAAAACTTCCTAGGAATTGCTGTTATGATATTTCGGTTACTTTTGATCTCAGCCCTGCCCAGAATGAAGTACATAAAAGAGGATAAACACAGCATTTTTGTTTCTCTCCCTTTTTCTAGTTGTAATAGATTATCCATCCACTCGCCCACTCACATGAGCAAGCCTTTCCTGTGCTTGCTCATCTCAACTGAACTAGGTGGCAGAAGTGATTTACATAGCCATATTTCTTGAGAATGAATTTTCTTTTTGTATTTGAGCTCACTGATCCCCTGTTGTTCATACCTTTTGTTTCTATGCTTCCCTCTCCTAATTCTTGCATCTTTGCTCCAGTCATTAGTGCAGTAATCCCTGGTAATAAACAGAAGCTTGTCTGAAAGGGTCCTAATGCTGCTTGACTGTGCTACCAAAAGCTGATTCCTCTAGAGCAATTTTCTTCCCATCCTCTGCATGCCATTTTTTGAGGGGTGGGGGAATGACAGGACAGTGAAATTAGGGAGATAACTGTTCTATCCCTTCCTCCTTCTATTGGGCAAATTGAGAAGCAGACACTATTAAATAACTTGCTCTTAATGTCCTTGTTTTTCAGTGGCACAGACTGATTCCATTCACTAGAGCATAATGACTTTTGCCAAATTTTTTTTTATAAGCACCTGTTCTCTTTTAAGATCACAACTTGAATTGAAGACTTCTCCTGTGCCCATTTGCAAGTGTTGGCCCATATTTGATTCATTTTTATTTTGATTTATTTGGATTTGCACTCAATCTTCCCCCCCCTTCCCCCATATTTTAAGCGGGTGCCTGGGCTTGGCATTGCAAAAAGCGCGCCTTGGTATTCGTTGAGGAATGGGTTCTGTTGTGAGTTAGAATGTGATCATCCCTGCTTGTTGTCAAGGGAAACTACATCAAAATTACTATCTTTCAAATGAGATTAATTGGTATCTTTGCTGCTTGTAATCATTAAATCCTATTGTACATATTGCAGGAGTGAAGTCAATTAGAACTAAGCATGGGACACCCCTAGGCTTATAGAAGAACATCCACCTTTTCATTCTAATAAAGATAGTCACATTTTTGCCTACTAAATTACTCCTACTTTCAGCTGGATGGCTCTCTGATTTTTCATGATTCTATGATTATCTTCTAACAGCTCTGTGTTCGGTTGTAACTGATGTAAGGTAGCTGGCATGCATGGCCAAAATACTGCATACTCTATTAGCACCAAAAAGCAATTTGCCCAGGCCTCTGTCTGCTGATGTGAATGGTGGTAGAAAATCTCTTCACAGAGAAACAAAATATACATAGAAGCAGTGAGGGGCTCATGGTGTGAAATATGTTTGTTAAAAACCTGAATTCACAGACATGGCTGGCTATTATGATCCAGAGAGTGAGATAATGCTATAAGCCAAACTAAATATATTACTTGAGAGCATATCAAAACTAAGTTGAAAGAAATAGGTGGAGTTCTGAAGAGAGCTATCTGCAAGAAGAAATGAGCGTGTATCAGGCTTTAAAAGGAAGTAGTGGAGGCAAAGTAGCAACTAGTATATTCTGGGGCTCTCACTTGTTCAAAGCAACGATTATGTATAAAACTGTTAAACCAAGCATGCTGGCTAGCTTACATAATAAAATTGGCAGACAACTTCAAGTTCTTTTCTTTTCAGAAAATAGCATTTGGTGTCATGCTCTTCTCTGGAGTACTGTATAGCAGTGTAAGGACTGTGTTGCAGGGTGCTGTACTGCTAAGTCTCTAGCAAAATGTTTTTGGCCTGAATTGCACTTTCACATGGAAGCAGTAAACTTGAGATGAGAAGCAGCACAATTTTCTGATGTGTATTAACAAAAGATCACAAAAGTAGACTCATAGAATGGTTTGGGTTGGAAGGGACCTCTAAAGGTCATCTAGTCCAACCCCCCTGCCCTGGGCAGGGACATCTTCAACTAGATCAGGTCGCTCAGAGCCCCGTCCAGCCTGACCTGGAATGTTTCCAGGGATGGGGCATCCACCACCT
>NW_008795249.1:1360389-1379362 GCF_000699145.1 Aptenodytes forsteri | reverse complement strand
ACAATTTCTTCCTTATATCTAGTCTGAATCTGCCCTCTTTTAGTTTAAAACCCTTATCCCTTGTCCTGTTGCAACAGGCCCTGCTAAAAGTCTGTCCCCATCTTTCTTATATGCCCCTTTTAAGTATTGTAGTTTTTAAGTGTGTTATAAAGGCTGAATTTGCAATGAATATTGGCTTTATAGAAGAGGAACAGATTTATGAAATCCCTACCAGCTGTGATGTGATAGTTCCACCCCATACTCTGTATTTTAAGCTATAAACCCTGTTCTGCATTTTTTGTCTTGAACTGCTGCATGCTGTTAATATGAAACCATTTCAGTAGCTGGCAATGAGATCACACTTTATTATATTTAGACCCTTTATGTAGATGAGAAGTCCTGATGAATTATTCAAATATATATGTCTCTACAGTGGGGGGAAAAGGTCAATTCCCCCTCAAAATACAAGGGACTGGAATTGGTGACTTGGACAGAGCTGCAGAGATCTCCATTAAATGACCTATCTTTACAAAGAATCACAGTAAGTCAATTGTCTTCAAACTCTGTACCTGGTATAGCAAGGTTTCGAAGTGCACTGAGTGCAGCATGTTGAACAGAGATGTCCCCACTCTCTACGTGTTTCTCCAAAAGATCCAGAAGCTGATGTATGACTCCTAGCTGTACCATTCGTACACAGTTGCCATCTGAAGAAAGAGGCAAAACCAAGCAGGTGAGGGAGATAAGAAATACAATGATGGAAATTAATCATGCAAATTGAGAATTCAGGGAGTCTTTGCCTTGACTGTTTTCATGTCTTGATAAGATTGAGACTGTAGCTTTTGCGTTGTTTTTTACAACCTTCAACTCTCTAGAGATAAGTGGGCATCAGCCACCTGTGATCTGATGCTGAGATGTCCTCTAGTAAAGCTTAGCTTGAGAGAACTTTCTAGGGACAGTCACTGTCAAAGTCAAAACCGTATGTCCTCCAGTCGATTTCTTCCTCAATACTGCTTTATTTTCCACTATATATGTGGTGGAATACTGGTGGCATTTTCCATTTCTCCACAGGGTAGCTTTAATACTTCAATTTTGCTATTCTGCTGGTTTAAGAGACTACTGTGAGACCAGGGATCTTATCCAGCAATGGTGAGTCTGATTACTAGTGTTGTGCTGCTGTTACTCCTTGTATTCAGTCAAATAATTTGTCATTAACTAATCATCAGTCAGGCCTAGGTTTTTCTTACCTGTTTTGAGAAACCCACTTTTTGAAATGAGAAGTCCAATTGTGTTGCACTCATATGAAGCTAGGAAAATATGAGTTGACCTAGAGAGTTCGATATGTTTAACACTGGTGAAAGAGCAGATTTGTACATTCTAAAGAACTACCATTTTGCCCAGTACGTGCTCTGCAATATTTTGTCAGTGCATGTCTGTGTGTCTCCCTCTCTTTGAGAACTTGCTCTGTAGAGGTGACAGCCCTTTTGTTATCAGAAGCTCCTTAGCTCACCTTAATAGGAAATGAGAAAGTGTTCTCCTAAAGAGCAAAAGGAAACCCTGCATATTACGGTCTTGCATCCTTCCTGAAGGAAGTGTTTTGAAGATGCTGTTTGGCAAATATTTTTCTGTATTTTATTTTATGCAGTTTATTATACCTCAGGAGAAGCATATTCCTGACACCAGTCAACATTTCCTTATTGCTGTGCTGTTACCATGTGAATGCTGTTTGTTTAAACGTGGCAGAACAGTGTGAACGCTATATAGGAAGACCACATCTTCACCTGGGGTAAACAGTTATCTGTGGAACTGTACAGACTTCATACAAATACAGAATCTGGCCAAAAGTAGCTTTAGGTGCTTCTCATGGTACTAACTGCATGCCTAAGATGTACAGACTTCTAATTTTTGTGTGTATACTACTTTAAAATGGCTCTAGTAATTTTAATACCTTTGCTGGTTTGAATGTTATTTCCACCCCAAAGTAGCAGAAACTCCTCCATGTTGTCTTTTGAACCAATGCCCACTATTCCTTTAATCTCGTAGCATTTCAGTTAGTAGCATATTTTTTCCCCTGTATTACTAAATATGTTAAATAAGAATTTGTCAAATGCTTATGAAATGTAAGTGGATATTTTCATAAAAAAACTGTCAGTCTGTGAAATAGCTTGAATTCTACTCATGCAGAAATCTTTTGATACCAATTTATGCATACGTTCTCTAAAGCTGATATTTTTGCTTGTGATTCTTCCAATGTTCTCTTGCCTGGTCCTAATCTTTGGAGATCAGAATATATAAGGAAAATTGCCCAGTTCTCTTTAGGAATAGGTTCTCTAGGAACAGACCATCTCTTTTGGTCTGACAAAATTCTACAGGCAAAATACTTTGATCTTCATATAGACTAACCTTCATTGAACTTAATTTCTCTCCTCCCCCCACCTTTCAAACCAAAGAATGGCAGAGCACTTTTTTCTCTTGTAGTAAAGTGCGAATAGGCAGAACCCATTAGTGGTTGCCTTGCTTTGATTGTCACAGAGCTCCGAATTGGTTCTCTCTCCTATGGATTTCTGTTTGGATAGCAGCAGAACCTTCAATTTAATGGCTCATAGTTAAAGTCTGATACGAACAGCCACTTTCATAGTTGCAAAAGCTGTCTGTCATCTTTTCACTGCCTCAGAAGTCATTTGATGCTGAGATCAGATTTCCATAGGATTTTTTTTTCTCTTAGATTAAAGGCTGTGCATACATCAGTGGCACATACTGGGGCCTGAAAGGGATTACTCACTTTTTCCACATGAAACATCTAATGGGGTTGTGGGGGAGATGGAGGGAGAAGAGTGAGTGACAAAGTAAGCCATTCAGCTGAATAAATTGAAGATAGCCAGTTTAAAGGCACCAAGGGCATTTCTGTGGCCTTTGTAGAACCGTGATGTACAATGGCTGATTCAGAGCAAGGTATAAGACAAGGAAGAAAGGGAGCCTAGAAAGGCTGTGGGGGGGAGATGGAGAGATGTGTGTATGATAGCTTGCTTTTAAAAAAAAAAACAAAAAACAAACCCAAACCAGATGAGACTGACTAGCTAAACATTCAGACAGATGCGAGGGAATCTTTTGTGATAATTAAGCACATATTAATGCAGAAAGTTGAGCAATGTTGGAAAAAAGCTCCTTTTTGTTAATTGAGTTTGAACCCTGTACAGTAGCTATCAGTGAGAAAGGACAGAAAATGTGGTGGGGTATCTTCTGCTGACTGATTCAGCACAGCATGCCTTCCAGGAGTCTGTTTATAAGAGTCTCTGTGTTTCTCTGTATAGTATTAAGGTTCATTGCTTTCTGTAATAGGAAAGTGTGAAATATAAAATGGCTTATCTTGAGACTTATTTTTCCCCCTGATGTGTCTGAGTAACCCTCCCTTCCTAAAAGTGACTTAAAACCTAAAACATCAATAACAGTATGTTATTTTTTTTATATTTCTAACAAATGTATTTGCCATGAAACATTTCCAGAGTCTCCCCTCTAATAATGTGTGATTTAGGGGGGAAAAAAAAGCACGAAAGCTTGCATGCCTGACCACCCCATTTTTCACAATTGTGTCTCTGAAACTACTTCAATATCATTAGCATCTGTAACTTAAAGGTATGCAAGTCTCCAGTCTGCAGAAAAGCAAGAATGTTACTGTTTCAGAGCCAGGGAGCAATGAAATCTAATAGTGTTGGTTTTCTCTCCACTCACAAACAGTGGCTTTCTATCTTTGAAGTGTAGAGGATAAGCAACCTTACCGTTTTTTGTAAAATTAGCAATAGCTGTTGCTCCTGTCTCAGTAGCTGCACGTGTTTAGATGTGATGCAAGTACTAATGTTCTGGGAGATGATGCCACATCCCTTAGCAAAAAAACTTCTGCATGTACTTATCTGTGGCGTGATAAATAGAGAGAACATCTCATGTCTGTTTATAATTAGCCCTGAAGTGAACTGTTGTTTGGGGAGATTTGAATCAATGATGACTTAAAGATTGTTGTTATAGTTAATAATTTAAGACCTTTAAATTGTTGGTTGCTTTGGGATTGGGGGTGGTGGGATGCAGTATAAGTGTCCAGTTCTTGATGTTTTATTCTTTAATCTGTATTGCCCAAAATACAACATAGCAGGGCCACCTAAACTACGTTGCTGTTAGGTCTTTAGCCTTTTTGTGTTGTTCTTGAAATCAGCTTAAAGACTTAGTGAAAAATCTAGGTCAGCAATGTGTGTAGTCTGTTCCTAATAGATAGATGCAGAACTTCCATTACAGGAAAGTTCTTACATTTCATTTGTTAATCCAAATGTTCGAAGTATGTACACAGATTTGGAATAGTGAATGAGGAAACATGAGTAGTTCAATACCATGTGAACTTAATCTGATGATTAGCTTTAAATTTAAAACTGGCTCTTAGGCCAGCTTTGAAAGTAAAGTTACAGAAGCAGCGTGTGAACTGACAGCCATGGGTACAGCTACAGTGGCCTGAAGTTCTTACGCTTGCTTTTGTGTTCTGCGCAGGAGCAGTCACAGTGGTATTAGATGACTTGAGGCAACACATGTTATGCTTGAAGGGAAGCATGGCAGTGTGAGCAGTAGGCTCCTATAAAAAGTGAAAAATTGTGGTGTCTGAGAAGAGTTCCCCTAAGGATTATGAAACAGGTTATAGATGTGTCCCTGTTAAGGAAATGAAAGCAACAGAGCAGATGGCAACTCCTCTGCTAAGGGGACTTTTTGATGTTGTTTCTTTATGTATCTGGACTGTCAGTATTCCCTTTTTTACCTCCAAGAAGCAGAGAGACAATGAGATCTGATGCAGCCTTCAAAATGCATGTATCTTCAGCTTGTGAACTACCCTGGAGCCTCAGCAGGATCTCGGACAGCACCTCTTGCACGCCTGCCTCCACCAACTGCACTTTCAGAGCATCTGTAGAGATCACAGTAAAAAGCACACTAAAAGCTTCTTGTGTCTTTGTGGAAGTGTTTCAAACTAGGAAGCTAAAACCTTGAAGTTTAGCCAGTCTTTTTTCAGGTGCAGTAACTTTTTTGGTTTTGTTTGTAACAGACATTCTGGTGCTAGGATGACACCAAGGCAGAGTGAGCAAAGCTTCTGCATTGATCTTTGACATTTCTTGTATTGCCAGTCATGAGTTTAAGTTCATTTCTTTAAAATCTGTATCAGGTGTCTAGATATTTTTAGTGGATTCTTGTCAGTGCTTGTTACACCACTGCTTAGAGTAGACATCTTCTATGATATTTGGTTGTCATTTTTTAAATAAAAAACAATCTGTTTAGTCTGCTTTTCTGTTACACACCATGGAGAATATGAGTTTGAATCTGCTGTCTTATGGAGTCACGGAAATAGAGTGGAATGCTACTCTCTCCCTCCTTTCTTTGTTGCCTCACCTATTAAGCTCCAAAGTCTTGCTCAGGCCAGGATTTCAGATGTTCTTGTGGCTTATTTCCACTGAAGGGATTGCTGGTTCCATTAGTAGGATCCCATGGCAAACTCAGAACCCAGAGCTTAAACTAAGTACCCGTACCCTGTCTCCCCTCATTCCCCAAAGCTGCAAGGAGTCTTACCATTTTCTGCAAGTGCTTGCAGGACCTCAAAGACAATTTCTAACCTCTCATGGCTCTCTGCTCTTCTCAGTTGTTTCACCAGCTGTTCAGCAACCTTTGTCTTGCTTAGAGCTTCCTTGGCTGTATCTGTGGATATGATAAAGCCAGCATTTTGAATGTTTCTTTATCTGATTAAATGTTAAAGGCATACCTCTTTTTGAATGCTTTTTCTGTTTTTATAGATGCTTCTGTCCCTTTGGATAGCAGAGACAGCAAAACTCTACTCCATCCCTTCTCCCCGCCCCCGCACTTCTTTCTTTAACACTATTTTTGTGTAATTCTTGTAGCTGTGGCCTTGTAATAGCTGCCAAATTAATCTTGGCTTAATTCCACTGACACTTATAAATCCGTCTGTAGTATGACTGTCTAAAAAACCTGTGGGCGTTCTGCATGTACATGGAAAAGCAGTGATAGCGTGAAGATGATACTTTACTCCAAGATACAAAAACATTTACTTACCAAGGTCTGCAAGATTGCATAAGGCCAATAGATCAACATGGACAAGTGGTTCACTCTCTGCATAATCAGTTAATATTCGGACTAGTGATGTGATTACTCCTACCTTCACCAGCTCTTCCTGAAGATCCCCTGGTAATAGTAAGCATAGAAGTTAAAGGTGATTAAATAGGGATCAATTAAATCAGTAAAAAGGGTCCAACTGAGATGCTTTGCAGCAAGATAATCTGATTCTTTCTCACACTGTTAGAATTTGTACAGCTTTTGTGCTGTGGGTTCAGGCTAACGCGTGCATTTGGGAAATGCAGGTTCAGGACAGAGTTTTGCTAAACCTCCTGGTTCTACTTTGACTCGAGGAATTAAGCCATTGTAAAAATATATAAGGGCAATTGCATGAGCACCTCTACTAGTAGTGCAGCTTCTAAAGCGAGTTCTGATGGACTGTATCTCTTGGTATGTATCTGAAAATTGAGTGAGGAACAGATGGTATGTATCTGAAAATTGAGTGAGGAACACTCAATAAGTTGGCTTATTTCTCTCAGGGAATGGGAATCTCAGCCTTAAATCCTATGGCTGCTTTTGTTCTGAAGGGCAGGGAGATGGAAGGGACTGGAAACCCAAGATAAAGCATAGTCTAGTGACGACTCTGCTTTCAGGGACCGACAGTGTTCTGGCTCATATAGCAAATGTCCATATACCTGCTTTTTCCATGTTAGAATAATGATTCTTTTTTGTTTCTTCAAAAAAATAATTCTTTGTGAAACAAGACACTTCACCAATACCTGGGCTGTTATAAGATACCATTGAGACAGACCACTTTAAAGTTCATCTAGGGGAATCATCCTCTTCCAGTTCTTTGAATGTCAGTTGCTCAGCACGTAGGGAGTCTTGGAGTGCTTGAACTCAAGGTGTCTTTGGAATTTTTATAGGCTGAGTAAGGTTCTCAAGCAGGTGTAAATTCATGTGACTTAAGGGAAGTCAACAAAGTACGGTAAGCAAAAATTAATTTGGTCCTGGTTTTAGTATACTAACTACAGTTGTCTCTATCCACACGCAGAATTGCTGAGGAAAACACTGCTGTTTTCTTTATTTTTGTAGTTTGTCTTATAATGAATGAAAGCTTAATATCTAAAATGATTTTGAGAATGCCAAGAACTATGAAATGCAAGTGATGGTTGCTTAACAGTACAATAACACTGCTTTTGCAGCAGTGTCTTGCTGAGAGCTAGACTGCAACTTGGCTGACTGCATGTATGACAGACACCAGAAAGTGTCTGGGTGCTATTGTAGCATATACAATTGTAATTCAATCAGGGAATCACTGAAATTAATTTTTCTATGATGTATGTATTGCTGTGTTAGTAATAGAAATTAGTAAAGCATATATCTTACAGTCATCTTGTCAAATCTATGCTGGGCCTGTGTTCTGACGGAAGTGAAGCAGATTTGCAGTATGGCCATATGCTGTGGTAATGCTGGTGTATAGTAGTTGCATGCACCTTGCATGTAATCATATGGGGAAGGGTTTTTTTAAACTATTACGTGGCATTCCTTGGCAAATACATCTAATTTGCAGGGGGCTAGCAGAATCTATACCAGGTACCTATCATGCTTGGATTCCTTAGGACCAGTGCAGGGAGGCAAACCCATAGCTTTCTAGATAAAGCTACACAGGTCCACACTGGAAAGATAAGAGAAGGTAGGTTGAAGGCAGAGGGAAATGGATAGAAGATACTGGGTGAAAAGTTCCATGTTGCCTCCAGTATGCAATAAATATTTTCGGTCAGACTGGGAATTAAAGGTAAAAGAAAAATCTTAAACTGTTGGGGCAAGTAAATGAAAAGGGTTTCATTCGTGAGACCAGCAGGCAAGCTAGTGTACTGGCTTTATGGAAAAATCTGGAGCACAAAGATCTCCTATATGCAAGGAATGGTCCTCAGAGAAGACCATTCCTTGCATAGAGAGATATCTCAGTATTTTTTATTTCTTAGAGTACTTTTTTTTTCCTGACACACTTTTTAAATAAGTGCTTTGCTTTATAGACGCTGTTATTACTTTGGAAGAAGATGAAGTCATTCAGTATTTGGGCCCAAGGCAGTTTTACAAAATTGACTAAGATATGTGTGAGGCTCTGCTACTCTTGTAGTTGCAGAGAAGTTCTGACAAAGATGTGTCGCCTTGAAGTCAAAAATATAGGGGGAAACCCAGTGTTTAGGAGGTGTTTGGGATGCATTCAGCGTGGTGTCTGTGAGCTGTGTGGATTGTATATCTAACTGGAGGCTGAAGTACATTGTGTGCTCAGGTCTCATAAAAAAATTATTATGAGTTACAGGTTACAGTGCCTTATAAAATAATGCCTTACAGCTAAGGAAAATAAGATTCTCTCAAGTCGATACTTACGATTATCATAACAGATACGGCCAATAGCCCTCCCAGCATGAAGCAACATTTCTTGGTCCGTGCTCTCCAGCAAAGGTATCAAAGTTAGAACCAAATCTGCTTCAATACACGGTTTCTTCATTTCTTCTGTGTAGGTAAAGGAGAGGGACTTGTGGGGTTTTTGCCATGTTGAAATAAAACAATTGCAACTGCAAGACCAACAGCTGGTAGCCATGAAACAAAACTCGAGAGTGGAAACATACAGCTAATGTGCTGTAATATGCCTCGTAGTAATGCTTTAGTACAACATACCATTCTTGGCTATCTCTGAAAGCACCTGGGCTGCTTTCACTGCACATCGTGGATTGCCCTTCAGGATTTTTGCCAAAGTTAGGAAGATCCCACTCTCTCGGAGTAGGCTGAAGGAGCTCTGCTCTGTAATGATAAGAGTGTTAAAAATATGTGCAGTAGGTTTGCAACTGTTTGTTTACATGTTGCTTTGTTTCCTAGAGTTCTGAGTGGATATCTGTGGGATCCAAGGTTCTGATTTAACAAGGAACTTAAAGGCTGTCTCAGCCTAAATATATAGGAACAGTCATCTGCTTGAATTTCAGCAAGTGTAATCCAGCTGATTATTCTGCTTCATGCTGAATTGATGCACAGGTAGCAAAGCAAAGGGGAAAGCAGTTTCATCTTCTCTGACTATAAAAGGTTGTTTGCATAAGGCATGGGAAGTCAGGGATTAAGATTCTATTCCTGAGGTACGGCCTAGCAATTAAGTTTGTAGGTAGGCACAATATCTTTTATTAGACTAGCAATTAGAACAGTCAAATCCCTTAGCCTTTTTTTTTGTCAAAAATATGGCTAATTGTCCTTAAGGTAGTAAGTCGCCACCTGCCAGGAGATTCAAATAAAGGCAGGTTTATGTCGTTTCAGGAGAATGTACAGGGACCTTAAAAACTTTCTTATAAGGAGACTAGGAACTACTTTTTAAATTCCTGACCCGATAGGGTCACCCCAATTTAATCCTAGGAGTTTGTTTTGTAGTAAATAGAACATTAAATTTGGAATTTCTCTGCAGCTTCAGGTGTTTTAGTGACCAGTAGCTTTATCTGGTCACAGGTGGATTTGCGAGTATACAAAGAGAAAGGAAAACAACAAAACAGGCTGAGGACAGCTACAGTTCCAGCAGCAATCACTTCTTGTAATACAGATTGTCACTATAGACAAAAACGTCCAGTGAATGCTTTCTGATTGTGCAAATGGTTAAATAGTGATCTGGAGTGATACTTAGCTATCTTCAGTAAGAGCCAGGAGAATCCCATTCAGACTTTCAAGGATCTGATCTTCAGCTTCTGTGTCATCTCCACAGAGCCCAAGGTACTCCAGATGCTGACTCAGAGTTTCTAAACAGAATGGGATGGAAAACTGTGGTGAGCCAGTATGGAAGATACTTTTAGTTCTTTCTGGTATTTCTTTTCAGTGACAATGGCTGACCATAAGATCATCTCCTGAAGGGTCCAGATCTAAATATGCTCATTAAATAACTCATTTAATCCAAGAGCATGAGGGCAAAGGCTTGGTCCACTTCTCAGACAGCACATAGCTCTTGTGCAGGCATAAATATGCAGAGATATATGTTAATTTCTTTTTCCAGATGGAATTTAATAGCTGTGGCAGAGTTTGAGGTAGGAGGGAGAGAGGAATAATTAGAGAACCCAAATCAAGTCTGTCATTTCTAAATACCTCTTTATCATAAAGATAGTACTTGCAGTTAACTAGCTGTATATCTGCTCTGATAGTGGCTGGTAGCAGGCACTGAAAGAATGCAAGAATGAATCAAATACGGTAACATACCTCCTCCTTAATTTCTGGCAACCTTGGCCTTTAGAAACATGCCTAGTATTTACATCAATGTTTTTAATACATTTTGATGGACTTTTATTTCATGAATTTGTTTAATTACCTATTTAAGATAATTCATACTTTTTATCTCCACAGCACACTGTGACATTAAGTTCCACAGTTTCACTGTTGTAAGAGGAAGTTACTTCCCTTTGTTTTGAAATATCTACCAAAAAGCTCAAAGCTAATGGCCTTTGAGTTTCTGTAATAAGAGAAAGGAATGATCCTTCGCTATTTGCCTTTCCCATGCTTGTTGTGATTAGATGGATTTTTATTATATCCCTCCTTTGTAATTCTTCTGCCAATTCATTTAATATTTCCTCTACAGAAGTTTTGATAACTTGCCTCAGTCTTTTTCCAGTTCACTTTTATTCTTTTTTTTTAAGTGAGGAGCTAAAATTCGAAACTGTTTTCAAGATATAGGTGGACTGGGATTAAGACAAAGATTGTAATGCTTTGTTTTCTACTCTTTTAATCCTTTGTCTATTTGAGAATGTGTTTTGTGCAGCTATTCAAAATGACTCAATCTCTTCTGGGCAGAGGGAGTTAATTTAGACCCCTCCATTACTCATAATTAGGCCATCTTTTCCCCATGTATGTTGTTCTGCATTTACAAACGCTGAACTTGATATGCCTCTTTATCCTAAGTCGTACAGGATGATAAGATTTTTCTGCAACTCTCTACGGTTGGTTTTAATTTTGAGTACTCCAAATAATCCAAAACCTCTTTACCATTCTGCTATTTCTAGATCGTTTATGAATATATTGAATGACACAGGTTCCAGCAAAGGTAACCTCTAATAATTATGGCTCTCTACTGCGCAAGCAGTCTTTATTCTGCCCTTCAGACTTCATCAGATAACCTGCTCTCATATCCCAGGATAGCTTAGATGATAAACCTTATTGAAAGGTTTGTAGAAATCGAAATGCATTGTTAACAGTATCTCCTTTATTCACTTTCTTGCCAGCTCTTTAAAAATATGTTTAAAGAGAGAGAGGTTGAGCATTACTTGCCTCCACAGAAGTCTCATAGACTCTCTCCTTTTTTATCGTATCTGCGTTTGGTAATTCTGTGCTTTACTATAATTCTACAGTTTACCTATGCAGAGATCAGATTTCTGTACTTTAATTTCCTGCATTCCTTGCAACTGTTTTTGTAAACTCATGCCACTCTTACTGCTTTCCACCCTATTAATCCTGTAGTTGATTTAAATAGCATTCTGGATGTCACAGTTAATGATCTGATGATTCTTTTTTTTTAATTCCTTATAAACTCTGGGGAATAACATCCAGTCCTGACAGTTGGTTACCATTTATTTTATGGATTTGTTCTAAATCAATCTTCTGCCCTTTCAATCTGAAGGTTCCTCCATCTACTTCCTGAAAACAAGAAGACCTAAAGTGTTGAAATGAATGTAAGAAATAATGCTGGAAAACTGATGGCTGAAGTGGTTAACTTATAGTCGAATATAATGTAAGGTGTTACCAAAACTGTAGTAAAATAGCATTTCTACTTCACAAACTATTTCATTGAAAAAGATAAGTCATTAGTCTTGGCCTAGAAATTCTTCAGCCGAGGATTAATAATTCATCATTTATTTTTGTTGTTTGATGGATTCACTATTTTCTCTTTCCTTAATGTGTTCCTTTGTTAATGTGAGATTTTTTTTTTTAATTAGAATGCATGAATTTAGTGCATACAGGAATTTACTTCAGAGCAACCAGAAGTGTCTTGAGCTCTTTTGAAGAGAGGATGAATTAAAGGGAGGGGAAGTAGAACATCATTAAAGGCTGTTACTGTCCTTTGAGAAGAAAAATTCTTTGGCTTAAAAAATTAAAAGCAGTTATTTAAGAACAACGACAATTTTGGTTTTGTGCTTTAAACAAGATGCCATCTTTAGAAAAATGGCTGGCTTCATCAGGTTAAAAGTCTATACGGGGAAACTTCAATATTTTTTACTCTGAGTAAGAAACTGAGGCTGTATGTGTTGATGTCTCTTGGAAAGCCTTTGTAGTTGAAAGTAACTATGTGTTTGTCTTTTCGTGGCCTCTTCAAAATCATGTACTAAGGGCAACACAGGCATAAAATTGATAGGAGATCAATGTTTTTTAAAAAAATAGATGACTTTGGATTTGTTGCCACCTTTATTAATGAAAACAGGCTGAAAACTCCTGGAATAGATAGATGCACAACAAGGATGATTTCCTTTGACCTGCTTTAACAAAAATTAACGTTAATCACTGGTTTCCATTTCTGTTCAGTTCTCCTGCCACAATTTGCTGAATAAATGATTTTGTATGAATCAAGTACATGTAGAATGCAATTCTCTTATTTAAAAAAAAAAAAAAAATCACCTGAGCAACCTGACAGTTGAATCAGCTTTGATCTTGAACTAGATCTAGTGGGAGTGGGCAGAAAGCTACAACTGCTGGTAGAGCAACATGAAATAAATTAGGAGCCTGTGAGAATGAATTATCTACTGAACTCTATGGCTTCATCCTTATCAAGACCCAAACTGTACTGGCATGAGGTAAGATATTTAACTTCTAGTATTCTATCCTCTAATTAGAGCAATAGTGATATTTGCAACTACATTTCTAATACGGTTAGGATATATAGGAAGATGAAAAGGTGACTGGATCTCTTAAGTTGGAGGAGGTTGTTTTACAAATAGCAGGGAACAATCTACATTACTGGTCACTCATTAGGTTGGTATAGTGGTAATTAGAAATCCAGGTGCTTTGTTATTTCTCCAGGGAATAGATCAGTAGAATAACACCATATGCATGATGACAGACAAAGTCCTTGAAAAATACCCCTCTGGTTACAGTCTGTAGTGTTGTGAAATTAGTACTGTAAGCAGCAGAATCGACCAAGTAGCTGATTAAAGAGCTATTTTTATAGAAGTCTTGCAGAAGGCAGTATTTAACTGTAGCATTCTTAAAAATAACACTTTTTTCAGATACTCAGAATTTTATCTTGTTGTATGTTATTTATAAAAACTGGATTAATCATGGGACTGATTCCTCAATACTCATTGTCTTTAAGTCCATGCTTCTGAAGTGGAATTGAAGCAGACACTGTATGAGACAGTTATTTTTGTGGAGAGGCAATAATAACAGCACACATACAGATTGTGACTAAAATTGGCCAGAAAAGGGTATTTCTGTTTTTTGGAAAACTCTGTGTTGTTGACGTTTTGTTTCATCCCATGCTGGAACAGAATGTCGACGTGGTGAAACTTCAGGCAAAACAGAACAATTTGTTTCAGGTTTTTTGCAAATGCGGTTCTTCCCCAGCCGGCGGCTGCCTGGCGCGCTGGCCTGCTGCCTGGCCGGCTGGTAGACAAGCTGGAAAGAAGCCAGCCAGGCTAGCCAGCTGGTGGGGCAGCGGGGAGTGCCCGCCTGGCTCCTGAAGAGGGTTTTAGCAGAATAAACATCTTCTCAAGGAATATTTTTCGTTCTCTTGAATCAGCATTTTTATCAGAATATTGTTGCTCAGTTTTAGTAATTCACTGTAGAAGCCGGGGAAATGGACTCGGGCTCTGGTCTGGAAAGCTCTAATTTTACTTTCTCACTGATTACCTGCAGGGTCTGAATTTAGAAGTCTCTGGAGATTGAAGTACAAAAGGCTCTTTTCCTGAGCTGAAGGGCTAGATTATTAATTCACGCATAAATCTGTGCATAAGGTACAGAGTAGAGGCATAGGAAGCAGACTTTTGCTGTGGGAGTTGCTTTTTTTGATCATCCTAATGAGAGCAGGAACAATAATGCAGAAAACATGCTGCACCACAGAGATTTCATCTGGCTTCTGCAGTGGGGAAAGAACTATGAGGTGTGAGCTTTTCGGATCCCTTGGACCATTGCTGTGTCAATTCCCAGCGCAAGTTTTGACTTATAAAGTCCTCGGGGAGTGAGAAAGAAGGAATCCCACATTTCTCTCTTTTTCAGTGACTGATTATGCACCTCGTAAACCAGCACTGCCTTATCTGATTTTTTCCCTCATTTTATAGTTCGTACACATGTGAAAGGCTATTTTCTGGGTTTTTTTCTAGAGGAAATGTAGACCCTATCTTGCAATACCAAATGCTACGTTTGGTATCATTTATTACTGTTTGGATCCTGAGCAGTGTGAAGTCAGTATGATTCAATTTGTTTGAGGGCTTGAAACAACTTACTCCAGTCGAATACCTAGCCTTGTGTGTCTACTTTACTGCTGCCTCTTCCTTCAGTAATTTCACATACTAAATTCATTCTTCTGCCACTTACCATTAGTATACTTTAGAAGATTCTTCCATGGACTTTGGTTGTTATTATTATTCAAAGCTGGAAAACAAGTTCATGTGTTTTTCCAGAACATAAAGATGTGGTAATTGTTTACAATAGAGGTCCGTTTAGCTCAGTGTAATGTCTCTGGTAACATGGTTAAAGAACAGTAACAGAAGACAGTACGTATCCTTTCCCTGGTATACTTTCTCAACTTTTAGTAATCAACTCCTAGGTATTTTCTTTGCTGGAAGTTTCATCTTGTTTAATTGCACTTAAATTCATGAATATTTGTTTTGAACTTATTTGTAATTTAGCTTCCAGAAAATAGATTGGTGATGAGTTCCACAAAGTAATTTTGGATTGAGAGAGAAAATAACTCATTCTTGTTCTCTCGTTGAAATCATCATCTGGCCTTCTCTTGGCTCTGATTTTCTGAAAATGTACTGTGTCACCAGGGCAGGGAACACAAGTCTCTATTAAATGCATCCTGTGTAACAGCTGAGTGATAAGAGTCCATGTTGATAAACTGCTAGAGTTCTGCAGGTCAAGAGTAGCTGGAAGGCATAAGAAGAGTCCTGAAGAAACTGAAATTTCAAGTCATAATACTGGAAAATAGCTGTTGGGTCTGTCTAGCAATTTAAAAATAAAAATTAAAAGTTGACCTGCATTCTTATTCGTGTGCCTGTCTGCAAAATCGTGTAGCTGTAAGCCTCCATTTTCTCATAGTATTTTTTAATGCTCTTCCCTGAAATAACAAAAATAACCCCTGGTCCATGGTGTCTCCCATATAAAGCTATGGTAACAAATGTGCCTGCATGCTGAATAGAAGAATTAGTAACAGTAGTAGAAGTAAGGCCCCCTCGTCTAGGAATGTGATATTATATTTACTTCATAATGAAACGTGAAAAAGGTGTAAATTGGAGATGGAGAACTCTAGAAGGGCTGGTAGGTTTATGTGTGTTAAGAGCAGATAAAGCATATGAGGTCAAATACTCACATTCCTGCTGACTGTGAATGGTGCAGCTGTATGATTATGGCAGTTTTGCTGTAACCAAGGGAAGCAAAAGCTGCTTCTTTTGACTTTGGTGGCCCTACCAGGGAAGGGAGGAGAAAGGTGCAATTCAATTTGAGGAAAGGTTTTTGAATTTCTCCAGTGGTGAATTATTATTATTCCATCTCTAGAAAGGCATGCAATGGTCTTGGGACTGGGCTGACATATTCTTTCCAATAGAACTATCTTATCTTGGTGCATGAAGTAAAGTATTGGAGGAACAGATCCTCCATCTCTTCAGACTTTCAAACCCGTGGCAAGAAAATTGTCCAATAAATCAGATAAGCTATTATCTATGCCTCCATGAAAAGCCACTTACAGCCACGTTAAAAGATATGTTTTGTGTCTTTGTCACTGCACTCAAGAGTGATGAGATGTAGGAGAAAAATCATTAGATTAAAAAGGAGCTGGGGAGAGAATTTAAAACCAATATCCTAAGGATGACAGGGATATAATTATGAACAACTCCTCGCCTGACTTTTTTTTTCTTACTCTTGTTTCTCTAGAAAATGTTTTTGATTACTCATGTCTATTCTGTAGCCATAAAGAATTCACAATAAAAGTAAATTTTAAGGATTCCTTTGACTGAGGTTTTAACTTTTTCTGCATGGAAGTTACTTGAACAAAAATGTCTGTGGACAAAAAATGAATTCTGCTTTGTGGACACATTTGCTTTATTAAAATTAGAAAAGGGGGAAGAAAGCTTGAGACAGGATTTTAATTTGCAGTTCTCTTGGTGGATGTTCACTGGAATGTCCTTGGTTTAATTAAGCTGAACTGAGCTTAAGGCTTGATCCAGTGTGTATGGCAGCATGGGGTTGAAATCTAAGATGTTGTTTGGAATGGCACCCGGCATTACTCTAAATTAATTCAGCCTGGGCAGTCCTGAAGTTTACGATCATAGGGGCATATATAGCCTTTGTATCTTTCTTGCCCCCACATCCCTCTGCAACCTTCTTCAAGGAGGAAAGGAGTAGGAATGGATGGCTAGTATAGGTTGTCCTAGAAGGCTGGAGCCATGTCATTATCTGGGAATTGAAATCTCTCCTTCTGCCCACTCTCAGAATCTGAAAAGGGACGTATTTTCCCCGATATTCTTTTCTCCTGGTCTAGACTATTGGTAAACATTCTCAAAGTTAATGGCCAAATATGTACAGTTTCTAAGCATGCTTTAAAAATACCTGTTGCCAAGAACTGGAAAATAGAGGAAAGCCCACTGTGTTGTCCACAAAAACTAGCCTTTGCCCATTGCTTTTGCAGCCTTTCTGGATTGCGTTGACCCATCTTGAACTCTTTAGAGCATTATTCAGGGCCTGTGATCCTGTGGGATGCACCTTTGAACATTTTACTATTCAAAGAACGTGAGAATGCAGTGGGTTTTTAAGGAGATTTTTACTGTTTAGCCTGAGCTGCAGGTTGAAAGGATGATGAAAACGGGAATTTAAGCCTGACTGGCTAGTACTTACATTAATGTTCTCTATTAATCACAAGGATTTAAGAAAACTTTCTATAGTCCATATCTAAAGTTCTCTTAATTGTCATAGATCAGCCAGGACAGCCACAACTACTGTGTCTTTGACATGGTGTCATGTGTGGCTTCCCCCCACCACCACCCCCAAAAAAAAAAAGGTCAAAAAATGAGGTAAAGAATAATAGGAACCACCTAGCAGTACAGTAGAAAAAGCAAATGGATATAGAATACAATTGGGTCAGCATCTGGTTGCCACGGCTGGATACTGAGTGTTGAATTTTTAATTTCTGAACACCAACCATTAGACAGAAGAGCATTGCAAGGGGATGGGGAGCAGAAAGTATTAGAGGGAGTTTACTATGGTGTTGGTATGTCTGCAGTATGTGCATCAGCTGGCCTTGGACTATTCCTTAATCTCTCGGCTGTTGATCACCACCACTCAGCCTTTATTTCTGCAGGGTTTCCTACCATTCATCTGCTGGTTGGCCTGCAGTTTGTCCAGAAAGCTTAGTTCTCCTTTGGCCTTTGATGCCAGGCTTGTTTCCAGGCATATTCAGAGCAGGTATCAGAGAACAGATGGGTGGACAGAGCGATTCGCTTCTGAGCAAGAGTTTTACTAACAATATGACTGCCCTGAGTGGTGAAAGACAACTTCGTTATATGGCTGAGAGTGTGCTGTTGCAGGAAGGAGTTTTAATTGATAACATTTATCCGTTGAGAACCTGTGCATAGTTTTAACTTGAGCAAGACATAAGTGAGTGAAGAACTTGGAAAGTGTAAGCAGTTAAAGGAGATGTAGAAATGTTGCCTTATTTGGGTGGGAATTACATGGTTGAAACTTAGAGTTTCACAGTGCAATGACTGAAGTACAAAGCTGTAACTGCACGAACAAAGGCTTTTTTCTTTGTTAACAGGAAGAGCCTCAGCTATGCTTCACATGATCAGAAGGTGATATTTGCAGAAAACTGGTAGAGAAATTCAGGCGCAGAGGAAGAGGCCTTGGTAAAAGGTGATACTGATACTCCTTGTGGTAACACAAATTGGTACATTGTTGCCGGTGAGAAAAATGGCAATTGATTGTGAAATGGAGATTGATTGGGAGGGGGAAAACAACTCTTTTTTTTTTTTTTTTTTGGCAAATTTATTCTTGGATAATTGAATTCCACCAAGGAGGGAATGCAGGAAAGAGCGTGTGTGGGGGGAAAGCTAGGGGTAGAAAGCAGATACTACTGGCCTGTGGCTGATGCTGTGCCCTGTGGAGTCAACAGGAAAAATGGCTGCAGAACCTTGACTGAAAACAGATAAGAGGAAAAATCTGATTATCCTAGGATAACCTAAAACAGGTCAGTGAGATAAGTCGGAAGAAGGCCAGCCGAGTGCAGTCAGGGAGAACGTATGTGCTGAAGAGATGACCCATAGCATGAAAAGCTGCTTAATCGTATTCTGCTAAACTTATTCCTTTGATAGTGAAGGAGGTCAGTGGAAATGCTCAAACCAGTTCCTTCAGAAGGCCATTTATTCACCCCAGCCTGAAAGATGAAATAGGTACGAAAAGGAAATTGTGTCCTTCTCTACCGTCTTGTGTGCTAATTCGTATGTGCATGCAGTCCCTACGTATCAGGCACCTCGGAATATACGAGACAAAGAGGGGAAACAACCTTCAGAAAGGCTTACGGATGCAAGAATTCCTTTAGCTGGGCCGCTAGCTTTAGCTGAATGACCTCAACCATTTGCTGCCGCTTATAAGTAAAAACATGTAATTATAGGAAAATGTTATTCTACTTATTACCATTTCTATTACATGCAAGGTTGGTTTTTAAAAAAAAAAAAACAAA